>NC_141235.1:10462500-10842500 GCF_054856515.1 Filicampus tigris | reverse complement strand
GGCATAATGCATTGTCAGTGATGATGGGATATCACCTGCTTTTTCTCAATGTATAGTGGGTGGGGGTGTATATATATACTTTTTTTTTTTTTGATCATCACTATTCCATGCACTTTACACTACAACTGATTGACAAATGTACTTGCATTTCAACTTTTTTAATAGCTATTTTGTTTCAATGTGCATTGTGTATCATGTATTTTAATGCCATAGACATTATTAATGAGCTTTTAAAAGTGATTGTCAATGAGGTGTACTAAAGAAAAAAATACATCCATTCAACTAAGGTATGATTCTTTTTTTTGTATATCACTCGTAAGGGGTCAGGCCATGTAAGCCTTTTATATGACGAGAAAATGTTTGTTTCATTTGAATGTCTTTCTATATACAGTATAAACGGTCACATAGACTTTGTGAAGTGTTTTGATAAACCACTGGTCTACTTCTGTCTGAAATGCAATGCTTATGTTTTCTCATACTTTCATGAAGAAATTCAGCACAAGTTTAAGCAATTTCTGTATTTTCTAAGATTATTTTGTCTCCGACCAATTTCTATATTTTTCGTCTCGTTCAACCTGGCTGATATCGGGCACATTATTGCCTGGTCCCATCTTCAATTCTTGTGAAACCTAACTCAATCAATCGAGTTAATTCCTTGACCCATCAAGTAATGTGATTGTCTGGTCCCTTGTTGGGAAGAATTTGTGGAGCCCAAACCTTTATGTCTAAAGACCCAATAACAATTGCTGTATAACATTCAACCAAACTTCCAGGGAAAATTGACCTCTTAAAGTGGAAGCTAACCCAAAAATATTATTTACAAGAACATGTTCTATGCGCTTTCACTCGTCTAAACATGGAATTATGGTTAATGTTGTGTTTGTGGAATATGAGTTCAGCAATAAAATATATGAGTTAAGAAATAAAATCCACCTGTGACCCGCCATTGGCTGATCGCTGAGCCCAAAGCAACTGTGATGTCATTTTCAGTCGACAAAAGTGAAAAAATGGCTAAAAACGGGTGGATTTTACTGCTTAACTCATATTCCACAAACGCAATATTAATCAGAATGCCGTGTTACAACTAATGGGTCTGCATGGAAAATTTTCTTGTAAAGAAAAAAGGTTTGGGTTGACTTCCACTTTAAGTCCTCTTTTTGGCTAGGAGGTGGTGATGCCGTCCTAACATTGGAAACTGAGTTATTGCAATGTAATGATAGCACCCAGTGCAATATGGCTAACTTGACAATAATTGGCTTGAATCATGAAAGAAGCAAAAGCAATAATCTCTCCCTGCACATTCATCACTGTGTCACACGTCATCAGAAAGTGACATTACACCCCTGAGCCTTCATTTCTTCATGACTGCATACCTGCATTTATGGAGATTAAAAAAATCTATCCTCAACTAAATAAAAATAAATATTAACTGAGGCGGGGGGTGAAATCGCAGCATTTGTTCCAATTATCTCCTCTTGGATAAATTCAAATTGTGTTTGGGGTTTGTTGCACCTTTGTGGTCTATTTCATGAACCTACATATGATGTGTGTAGCATTGTGTCCCACGTAGGATTGGGCGGGACAAAAGGCTTCGGAATCAAGCAGAAAGGATCCACATGGGAGCCAATTTAAAAGGCCACATATTTTTCATGAAGCCGTACTCAGAGTTACGGCAATTTTCAAACGGAAGAAAAGTTCAAGTACAACTGAACCATATCAGGAAACTTTAGAGGACTTGTCACAGGTTTTAAATCTGCGCCCACTGTTTTCACATTATGGGTTATTTCTATTGTATATTGTTTTGTGAAAAAAAAAAATGGTGTGCTCTAGCCTTATCATGTGGAATTGTTTGTTTTTGTATATTATCTATGAATGTGATTGCTAATTATATTTTATAAATCATCTGGTATTAAGTCACTTATGAGTCTCCACAAAGCGAACATTTCTATGATGTTTTACTGTGTGAATAACAATATACGATGTCTTTAAAGAGACAGCTGTCAGGTTTTCTCGTCTGTTCTTTTAAGGAGGTTGATGGCCCACCCACTCTCTGATCTCATTTTCGGTGTTCACTCTTGTCTTGTGAAACTTGACTGACGAGCCAAGCCCCGTCGTTCACCTCGAAGGCTCTTTGTCTCTGTTCTTGCTACACTGTGTGGACTTTGTTGAAAGAAGTTTCACACGTAGGCAGGTGAAGAAGAGCGCGCAGGAAGTTGGTAGGTTTGGGAGGGGTAGTCACAGGTGCAAAGACTCCTCAAGCCATTATATTTAGTGCAGTGATTTTTTTTTTTTTTTTTTTGTCACATCGTCTCAATCTCAAGCATCCTTGATCACCTGTTTCGCAGGTTTATACCTGAGCCCCAGCGGCGGTTATGGTGCTCACGTTACCTCCCAATTCCTCCAGCCTTTCCCTCAGCTCCTGCTGCTCTCCACTTCCTTTCCATCCTCTGAGGCTTCTTCTCTGCAGCATTTCTGAGTATGAAACAAGTCTCGGAGGGTGTGAGCCTGTTAAACTGAGACGAGAGGAGGCAGTTATCAGCTGTGATTGGTGACACGCTGGTAGAGCTCCACAGGTCCTGTCTCTCACCGGTGTCCCACAGGAGGGGGGCAGGACTAAGCAACTACAAAGTGGTGCTGAATTTACAGGCAGCTCCTTTTGAAGATCCAACTTCAACCAACACACGCACTTCATTCGTCGCTGGGTAGAGAGAAATAGTTGCCTTTTGTTCCGGTGCAACTTGCAAGAAATTATAACCCAGGCTACATTTACATGGACAACATTTCTTTAATACAATCAGTTCGGATTGAAATTAGGATCGGATGTACTGTTTTCCTGCACACTAAAAATACTGATCCAAATAGGACTCGTGTGTTCATGCATCACACCTTCAATCGGAACAAATTTTGGCATGCGCAGATTGACCAAATATACCGAAATTGTAGTCAAGGAAGAAGAAACCGTAGCGACTTTCGTGTCAACAAAACACGGCTCCGTCCATTTCTGTCTGTGCTGTCGGTGAAACCAGAGCCCATAGTGTTAAAATATTCAACACAAAGGTTCCATGTCCATCTATTTTCTATACCGCTTGTCCTTATTAGCACAGCTAAGCACTTGACCCTTTTTTGGCGGTGCGCCCTTGCATTCCGTCCCCGGGACGGAACGCCCAGGTGTGCTTATTAGGGTTATAGTTTAAGATGGAGCTTTTGCCAGCTGTTTTGGGGCGAGAGGAGGGGATACCCCGAACTGGTTGCAAGCCAATTGCAGACACATAAAGGCATATCCAATTGTCTAACTTCATGGTTGATTAGAGTGTTGTGGATTATGCTTGTTATGCCATACCGCAATCCTTTGGAATGTCCTTTTCGAGTAATTGCATTCCTTCAAAGTGTTGGGATATGAATACATTTCAAAAGGTCATGAACACAACATATTACAGTCTTTTGCCACTTTGACCTTTCAGCTAAAATATAGCCAATCAACAAATAAAAATTCACTTTAAGTTTGGTCAGGGTATGAAGAGCCTTTTTGACGATAACACATATGAACTAGCCAATAAATCATCAAACATATCTATAGCCTAAAAATACAGAATGTACGTTTTGATTAGAAAATATATCAATTTTTTTTTTTTTAAAAGACATGCTTGGATGAGTTTGGTGATGAAGGACTTGACAGGTCCATGCAAAGTCCTGAGTTCAACCCTATGAAACACCTTTTGGTTGCCATGGCAAAATGGCAAAGTCTACTCATCCAACATCAGTGACTTTGGCCTCAGGTAGTGTTGTGTGGAAGAATGGACAAAAATTGCCATGGACACACTCCAGAATCTTGAAGCAATTTGCAAAAGACAGATTTTCTTTTCTAAATCTTTCCATTGTTGCTTAATGACTATATAACTTTGCTGTAAAAATGAAAAATAATATTAATTACAACACAAATAATATTTCCTGTCTGCAACGTAGCTGCATCAATGTATTTACTCTTACTTGTTTTTTCTCTTTTAGTAAATAAAACTCTAAAGTGATGGGTACAGATGGACATCAAAAACTGAGAAGAAAAATGTGAAAGCAGAGGGACATCATAAAAGACCAACTAAAACAAAAAGTGTGTTCCGGAGCCGTCGTATCGGGAGGGGAAAAAAAACGACCTGGAGGAAAAGAAGGATGGACGGAAGATGATTGTAGGCCTACTCTGAGGTCACGGCCTGAACCATTGAGCCTAAGTAGTCTATTAGGGGCCAGGGGGGCTGCTGGCTCTCACCCCTGTAGAAAACAAAACAAGCCTTGCTGAATGGAAGAGACCAAGTCGACAGGTCACCATAAAACATTTTATTTTTGTAAAATTTTTTATGTTTATGATTTACAAAAGGAACAAAGACTAATGTATGTATTATGAATATGTACGTGTGTATATCTAGTGTGTGGGTGTGTGTGTGTGTGTATATACATATACATACACATGCATATGGGTGTAATACAATAGATATGTTTAAAAAAATGTGTCCTTGCACAACACACTCACACCCATGAGCACCCTTTCTTCATCGGGCTTATGCCCCGCTGAATGAGGGCTTGATAGGTTTGTGTGTGTGTGGGGGGGGAGAGGGTGGGGGTGCGTGCGTGTGTGTGTGCGTGTGTCTCAGATGGGTCGGAGCTGGTCGCGACGACGTTCCAAATCTTGAAGGACAAAAGACAAGGAGCCGGTGTCGTCTTCTTACCGCAGTAGTTGTTACTTTTCTGGCATGTCTTGTAATGTCAAAAAAAAACACAAAAAAAAAATGAATTAGTGCCACTGCACTAGTCTGTACAAATGGAAATACGAAAGAAAGGGGACATTCTGTGAATAGGTCAAGGGTGGTACAAGATATGTTTGCTGGAGGGCCCCCATCATTACAACCAAATATGTCGCTGTAGTGTAGTGGTCGAGGTGGCTGTGCTGTGTAGTGAACTACTTTTATACATTGTGTCGGGTTTGGTGGGTGGGCCAGACAGCGCACAAATTAAATAGACATGGGAGCTGCTTTGAAGCATCTGATGGAGGGGATGGAAGGTGGAGGATTTAAAAAAAATAAATAAATAAAAAAAAAAGCCAGAGACTGTTAGGTACAGAAATATTTGGACAATGAGTTTTTGTGATTTTGTTTTTAAACACCAATCACAATAGATTTTTTATAAAACACAAGATGTGTTTAAAGTAGAGACGTTCAGATTTAATGTAATTAATGTAATTAATGCTACAAACTGTAGCGTTTGCATAAAATTATTGAATTTACCATTTAGGAGTAAAATCCATTTTATTCAGATTACCCCATTTTTACCAGCTCAATAGTATTTGGATAAATGACATCATTTGCAAATATAACCATATTTTTTTATTACAAGGCTTGGATTAAAATCCTTCGGCACCCGTGACCGCCTCAAGTCTGGAGCTATCGATTGGTGAATGCTAGATTTTTGTGAGACCGCTTCAATTACAAAAGTCAGCACATCGATCACATCTCAATCGTTGTATTTCTAATCCATTGTGGTGGTGCACAAAGGCAAAATGTTGGAAATTCTCTAAAATCGTTGTCCAAATACCTCCTCGGTCTAACTGTATGAAGATGAAAAAGGGAGTCGAGGAAAACAAAAGTTTTACTAAGAGTCTCTTTAATCCTTTCTATTTATATGAATCTCTCTTTAGTGACATCCTTCTATATTTAAACATTGTACTAATAACATGCTGTCGGGCATGGTCGAAGAGTCAGTTGTAGCCATTTACTAATGTTGTATTTATTGTATTACCGGTAAGAAGACAAAAACATTTATATATGAATATAGATATATCTATTTGTGATCTGCAGCTATTGAGAATAAGTTTGCCTTTGGTTTTCAACTTCCATGCAGGATTTAATGCACTGTCACTGTATGATGAGGTTTCTACTCGTGTGATGTTTCATTCTGTTGACATTCATTTGTTTCTTTGTTTTTTTTTTTGTTTGTTTTTTTTTTAGTTCAGCTACTGAATGTAATTCAAAAACTCTTGGAACTTTTTAGGTAGGTGTTGTTGTTTTATATATACAGTATATATATTTAAAAATACAGTGCTCTGTAAATGATATAAATGTGTAAATGATATAGCAAAATGTTTCTGATAATATGCTGGACTTCTACTGACCTGGACTGACTGTATTATCAACGGCTAATCTGAAAAAAGAGGAAAAGATGGAATGAAAATTGGAGGAGGGAAGCATCCTGAAGGACCACCAGCACCCTGCAGCCAGTGGGGGAGACAGAAATGTTTAATCATTGCAGGATCAGTTAGAATTTTTCTTTGCCTGGCTTTACAAATTTGATGAGAACAAGGGAATTGGGAGCAGACTGTCCCGTGTGAATAATACAGAGGGAAAGATGAAAAGGACTTTTTTGAAATACAGATTTATTATTTTTTTAATTCTTTTTTTTTTTTTTCTCCAGCTTCCCTGAATCGTAGTGCTGTTAAGGTGCTATGGTTTGGTATGTGCAGGAATAGAAAGTTATGTTTTTCTGAGGAAAAGGGGGTGGACAAAATATTCAGCTTTCATACTTTTTATTGTGTATATAAATTCTAAAACTCAATGAATTAGCCGTCATGATGGCTTATTAACATTTAAACAAAATAACTTTCATGTCAATTAAAGCGGGGGGGGGGTTTTCCAAGCATTCATTTGGAAAATCTTTTTTTAAATCCTGGGGGTTTTGAACCTCTGGAGCCACCATACTTCAAATTAATGTTTGGTCATTTGTAAGGGAGTGACAAGAGGGAGCAATGGTAAACAACACTATAAGTTTGTAGCAATTGTTTTATTTCCCTGTAGCCTTAACTTCCAAGCTGCCTCAGATGGAATACTGTGGCAATACAAACCTGGTACTCACCTTGTTGTCGTGGCCACTTGTTTATACAACAATTCCATTGTGGAGATAGAAAAGGGCAGCTTTTATCATTTTTCACTTTATGATTAAAATGAAAAAAATCCCCGCATCAAAAATGTCATGAAAACAGTCCCTTGGCAGAGGTATTGGCAGCCGTTATTGTAGCTGATGAATAAATGTTTATGTTTTTTTTAGTTTGATGGTGACTTATTTCAAATGTATCTTTTGGTTCTTGTTAATAATTGGCAGAGGTGGGCATTTTACTCAATTTTGCTGGTCCGTCATTCGTCGTCTGTCAGCGGCCAGTGTACCCATCCGTCATTTGTCAGTCCGTTCATGACGAACTGAATTGTAATTGCCAGTTAAGTCTGTCCGTTAGAAGTCAGCTGGTCCCGTCAATCGGTCACCCAAAAAAAACGTACGAAAAACAGACAACCGTCAGTGACGGTCCCTCAGTCCGTCACTGACAGACGCGGTTAGTGACGGTTAAACTGACGGGTGAAACCCCACTTCCGTCGTTGGTCAATCCGTCATTTTTATAAGGAGTCCCGTCATTCGTCAATCGTCAGCAAAACTGGTATCCCACCTCTGATAATTGGCTTGTTGCCCTGTGTCGATGCCTTCACAGTTGTAAACCATTTAATCAGACTTTAATAACACTTTGATTCAATTGTCTTTGTGTTATTTTGTCCACCCTCTGAAAAGAGCACTGTGCATTGATGAATGTAGCAGCCCCAGGGTGCTTTGGTTTTTCAATGAACTTTCAGGAATCTCTGACAGGAGATATTCTTGCCACAAAATGACACAGAACGCTTAAGTCTCCTCCTCCTTTTCTTTCTCCTCCACTGTACAATGAACAAGTACTCTGTGTTCCACTTTAATAGATTTTGCCACTGTTTGAAAAAGGGTCTAGAGATGGATCCCTTCCGTGCGGCGGCATTTGTATCTTTAAAGTGCACACGACACATTAATGGGTCATACGGTGCATGACGGTGTGTTCTCTGGTCGAAAGCCTTTTCACGGACTGACACAAAATGTGTGCGGTGGGTGCGTCAAGTGGATTATCTTTCATGAAAGGCTTACCCACCATCATCCCGCAGCGATCCACTGCTGAGCACTTTAACTGGGGTAACACACCGGCAGTTGGATCTGGAAAACGGAGGGCCGAACACAAAAGACACGAAGAAAAGAAGAAAACCAGACTAAAGACTAAACAGAAAACAAAACAAGAACAAACTATGAAAGCAACTAACGATGTCAATCTAAGCAGAGATCTAGTTTTACTCTGATCTTTGCCTTGTTCTTCTTAAGATAAAGTTTTCTGTTCTTTCTGTTATTGGTTGAAGACTTTCATCCTGTTTACATATAACCCCCAATGCTCACTATTGTTGTTTGGAGACGTTTTTTGGGGGGGGAGGGGAACAGAAGCGGCTTCCATTCAAGCATTCATGGCAAAATCCTGTAATTCTGAGAGGACGCTACAAGCTAGAATGTTCCATGTCCTTTACCTTGAAAATCTCCATCCTTGACCCCCTGGTGAATATACCTTTTCCACAGCCTTCCGCCTGTTTACCAAAACTACATACCAGACGAAAAATCCTTGAGCTTCCTATCCAATGTCTGCAACATGTTCCCCGTGTTATTTTGTGTATACCTCAGATGCAAGACCTAAAGCAGCTATCCTGTCAAGTGTCCAGGCAACCAGACCTTGCTAAGCGCCGCTTGTACCCCAGCTACACCCTAAAAACAATCCATATAGCAAAACCACACCTACCTCCCCTGGTAACCCGCTGACCTCCGCATCTAAGACCACGGTATACTACTTTATATCCAAAACATTTTGCAGCTTGCTCAAAATTGTGTGATACATTCTTGCAGCTAAATTTTTTATGTATGTTCACGATGAAAATGATTTTAACTTCCAAAGTACATCACAAGGTTAATGAAACTTAAAGGGTAAGTTCTACTTGCCTCCACTAGTCAGACATTCTGATTAATATGGTGTTTGTGGCAGTAAAATCCACCCCTTTTTAACGTCAGAGGCGGCCATTTTGTCATTTGTTGTCAACTGAAAATGACATCACAGTTGCCCAGGTCTCAGGTAACGACCAATCATGGCTGAGCTTCAGAAAACGGGTGAGCCTTGATTGGTCATTACCTGAGCCCTGAGCACCTGTGATGTCACTTTCAATCAACAGAAAGTGGCAAAATGGCCCTACTTGAGATGGCTAAAAACAGGTGGATCTTGCCGCTTAACTCATATTCCACAAATGTAATATTAATCATAATGCCGTGTTTATACTAGGGGGGGCTCGTAGAACATATTATGATAAAGAAAATGTTGTGGTTAACTTCCACTTTAAAAGGCATAACACAATTTGGCTTTTTAGTACACTGTGGTCTTTACACCTCCAACACTCCTCAAACCCCAACAGCCGTCCTGTCCTATGCAGATCCCCAAAGCACAAAGTTTTGAATGGTAGAAAGAAAAAAAAAATGATTTCCTTCCATGCTGTTGTATTCGTCCATCTGTTTTGAGTCTTTTTTTAATGTATTTGAGGCTTTCAATGTGCTTTTGTATTCTTATGTGCAGATCTTCTTTTTCTGCCTTTGTATCACTGTATACTAGAACTACAAAATCTTATGTGACATCACTCAATTTGGGATTTTTTTTTTCTATTTTTCCACATAGGACTGTAATGAAGAGCAGATATGTCAATTTACTCAGCTCTTGAATTCTGTAATGTAATGTCTCTGGACATATCTCCACACAGCAAGATAAGTCATATTAGAGGAGCTTGAGACGAGCAGTTTGGTGCTATTAAAATTGAATGCCCATAATTTGATGTGGACTTCACTCAAACTGCCTTCAAGCTTTGCTATATATTTATTTTAAAAATCCCTCTGAATGAGAGCTCTATCACCAATAATAATAACTATAAGAATAAAACTGCCTTACTATAGCACTTTTTAAAACAAGTTAGAGCTGTGTATTCCACAATGACAAATTAAACTTATTAATAATAATAATGAACAGCAACCATACTTTATCCATCAGTTAAACAAGGGTTACACTTACATTTAGATTATGCATACTGTTAATGAATCCTTTTCATTCTTCTATTCCATTAAATTGCAACCATTAATACTGACAACACGCTTTAATGAAGAAATATTTAAGTAGGAGACTATGAGGTCTATCCAACCTTGCAGCTAAGTCACACATGATCTTCACTACAGTCCTGCGTGCATGTACAGTTACTGCATAAGTGTTGGGACATATTCTGCCTCTGTGATTTTTTTTTTTTCAATATAATTTTGATTTAAAATCACGTGTAGTCATGCATCATCAGCAAGTCAAAAGTAATTGGACAGGGGACTATCCACTCTACTGTTTTAAGCAGATTGAAGGTCTCAAGTTGATTCTGTGTTTGGATAATAATTGATTTCAATTAAATACTACTCAGTATGCCACTTTGCTAAAATGAATAGTAAAAAGGTCCGGGATAATAACAAATTAGTTTTAAAAAGTCTGACAATTCTTGGGGATAAAAATAAAATGAGTCAAGTTTTTTGGGTGTCCCAATACTTATGAACATAGCTTTTTTTTTTTTCTTTATCTGTAGAATCCCAATGTGCTCCAAACTAATAATACTATTTATTATGATATTGGTGCATTATTATCACAATGATTATTACAGTTATTCCAACCATAATTATTATTAATAAACATTTCTTTACTCAATAGATTGATCCTGCCTTCAGACTAATATGTGACTGAATCTTTTCAACACGTTGACTGCCAAATAAAGGGCCACTAAAGATTTAAAAAGGACCAGCTGAGTTAGAAAGGTAATTGTTTAGGTGACAAAGCAACATCTAACAGACAACACACCTCTTCCTTATGCCAGGACACAAGGAGAGGTTAGTGGGCCATTAAAAGGCGAGTGCAGCAGGAACACTATCTTCTCCTTTCATGGGAAACATTGTCAACTGTGCCTGGTGGCTAGTTGTATTTGATTTATGGCAACATTTTGTTTTTTGACTATTAATAAGTGTTTTGAATTGACTAACTTGTGCACACACACGATATAGTAACATGATCAACACAATTACATATCATAGACGTGTACACACACCTAAACGTAGCAAATGGTCCCATGTGAAGAAAGTGGCAGGGAGACCGAAGTCATCTAAAAAGTAAGTCAAATAAATATTTTCTGTCTGTGGGAGCGTTTTGACATATTGTCATTAAAGTTGAACATGAATCTTGTTGGCCTTCATTTTTGGAAAGGAAAGGCTTCAACACCAAACCTTGACGAGCAGGGGTTTTCGGACCGTGGAAAAAGCTTTCAAGGTGGGTAGATACCGCACACAATGTAAAACATGAACTTTAAAACCTTTGAAAATGTTGAACATAAGACCTTTGATAGTGAAAGTAGCCCAATAATAACAATCACGGCTGTGAGTTCTGCATGGTCAGACAATTTAGTATATTTGATGAAAATGTCAAGTCAAATTTATTGATTCAGCCCTTAATCACAGGAAAGTCTCAAAGGGCTTCACATATGCACCAGATCATATACACGACATCCCCTGATCTTAACCCCAGGAGGGCAAGGAAAAACTAAAAAAAAAAGGACCCACAGAAGAAGGACCCACAGATGGGGGAATCCCCCTTCTAGGGTGATCAGGCTGCAATGGATGCCGAGTGGGCAACATTGAACACACATTATGGTACTATACAGTGTTTGTTAAAGTGATGTGAAAGTTAATCAAATGAAGTGCTGCAGGAAGATGACATCGGTGCAGTGAGCAGGGGCCCAATGGTCAATGTCGAAATCTCCATAGCAGCGCCTCCGAGGATGTGGTCAGCCTCCAATCTTGTAGCAGTCAGTCGCTGTTGGATCGAAACGGCAACCTCCAATTCGGTCGTCATCACCTACTTCCCAAGCCTGGGAAAAGAGGGCAGAAAAAAATAGAAGCGGCAGTAAAAAGGCCAAAACAGACAGTTCAACTAAACGCAGAATCGTACAAATAAGTCTTAAGTCGTGTTTTAAACATTTCTACTGAGGTAGTGCCGCTAATATCCGCGAGTAGGTGAGTAGCAAAACCTTGAAATCGCATCTCAAGTAGACTGGGAGCCAATGCAAATTGGCTAATATCGGAGTAATAGTATCGAACTTTCTCGTCCTTGTCAAGAGTCTTGCTGCGGCATTTTGGACTAACTGCAGACTTTTAATACTAGACATGGGAAGACCAGAGAGCAAAACGTTACAATAATCGAGGCGAGACGTAACAAACGCGTCGATTAAAATTTCTGCATCACTATTCGACAGAATTGGACGAATTTTAGCAATATTACGGAGATGGGGAAAATGAGGTTCTAGTAAAGTAAAAATGCATTGTTAATCATACATTTTTAATAGTAGAAACCTTTATAATAAAAGTAATCATTAAAATTAAAGATTACCATCGTAAATGTAATAAATTCTAAATAATTGCCCTATCAGAAACCTAGCTTGATGATGACAAAGCAAGTAACATCGGACTGGAAGGATATGAACTATTTACAATGAATGGGGAGAACAGAAAATGGAGGGTGTTGCGTAACATACGATAGAGCTCTGAGATATGCATCCAGATTGAATGTGTGACAAACACTATAAACAATGTCATTAACTATTGAAATACATATTAAAAAAGCAACTAATATACTGTAAGAAGATGTATCAGTACAACACCAGGATCATGCCTTGACATATTCATCATCTGCTGTGTTTAGCCACTCAAATAATATAAAAAAGTATAAATAATTTGCAGGCATTTACATACCAGAGTACAAATCTCAATTCCAGTAAAGTTAGGATGTTGTGTTAAATGTAAATACCTATATTCAATTCAATACACTACAAAGGTAAGATATTTAATGTTCAAACTGATGGTTTTTTTTGTTTTGTTTTTGCAAATATTCTCATTTTGAATTTGTTACCTGCAACACTTTCCAAAAAAAGCTAGGACAAGTGCAACAAAAGACTGGGACAGTTGAGCAATGTTCAAAAAACTGTTTGAAACATTCTACTGGTGAATTGGAAGGTTATAATTATGCGAGGTTCACCATAGCCTGGATGACTTGCACATCTGTGAAGGCACCATTAAAGCTGAAAGATGCATACAGGTTGTTTGGGCCATTTTGCGTGTGAACATGTCGGTCAAAAATTTGACCATCAGGTGTCACTATTGCATCGGGTCATACACCGATTTAAGCAGGAAGTACTCATCAGTTTGCAGGTGTGCAAGTAGACAGCAGGAGCGATATAGTTTTTTGACCACCACGTTTGTTTATTGTTTTGAAAGGATAGATGACATTTTGTTACATTTGGATACTGAATATCGGTTGAAAATAAAAAAGCCTAAACGCTACAACGAATGCCTTATTTCACAAGCAAAATCAAATCAAGCATGTCAAACCACTCTGCCTGTCTAGCTTTAAAGAGGAAGTCAACAAAACATATTTTTTCAAGGTTATGTTCTATGCAGGCCCACTAGTTGAAGCAAGGCATTCTGATTCAAATTGCATTTGTGGAATAAGAGTTAAGCAGCAAAATCCACCCATTTTTAGTCATCTCCTGGGGCGGCCATTTTGTCACTTCTGTCGACTGAAAATGACATCACAGTTGCTCAGGGCTCAGGTAACAACCAATCGTGGCTCTCTCCATTTAATCCCATGTACATGTTGAAATGTAATTTTACTTTACTGTAAAATCATATTTATTCCATGTATGGTTGTTAACTCAAATATTGCCATTAATGATTTATTTCCTAAACTGTTAACTCACCATTTTAATGTTTAGCAACGTGTGGTTTGCTTCAATGCCTGAACGTCTGCAACACTGAACTTTGTATCATATCAAGTTAACCTTAGCAAACAACTGACTTGGGTTTATAAATAATCTTAAACAGGCTGTAAACAGACACATTTAAAGATATTGACCAGGCAAAATATGGGTCTTTAATTTATGAACAAAGTTCACTGTTGCAGTTTGGCTGTCTTTTATCTTGTTGCATTCCGCACTTCGCCGTTTAACATCACACTTGTAAATGATAAATGATACACTTACTGTATGTACCGCTTCAGCAAGGCCAAAGATACGGTGTGCCAGCCGACTTGTTGTCATTGAATAAAAGATGAGCTCAGAAGTATATGTGGCATGATGAGGTCTGGCTCACTGCATAAGAAAGACGGTAGGCGCCTAAAGCGGCTTGATTTTGGCAAGGCAAGAAAGGGGTGTTGAAATATGAATATGATTCATGATCCATGGGCTATTTTGCCAAAAGCATGTCACACACATTATTATGGCACCACCTGAGAGCTGTTTTATATTGTGAAAAAATAACCTTCATGTCTTTCTTGGAGTTCAGATTTAGATGTCTGCACTTTTAATGTAGGAGGCAGCTACCACCCCTTGCGCTACAATTGCGACATTACTTTTCCAACTGTCTGGCCCCAAGCCTAGCCAGTTCACCTTAGAGGTCCGTACCAAAGATACAGGCACAGAGAAGAAGGATAGGTAATCGATTACCATTCCATTCCTGTTCCACTTCCGAAGATGCACAAGACAGAATGATTAATTCTCTCTACTACGCTACAATCGTTTCGCGTATTTTCCGGACTATAAGCCGCACCCTATATAAGCCTCTATGTTGAAAAATTAGATATGTACTGTATTTTTTTTACAGAACAGTTCTGAACTGTAGGTCCAGGGCAGAGGGAGTTTGCTCTACAAGTACTTTTTTGTCCTATCTCAGGGTTAAGTGGTTTTAATTGGAATGAAAAACTGTCTGAGGGCCACATGGCTGCTGTTAGGAGTTATGTTTAGTAAACACAATTCACCCGAGGGGGTCAAAAAGCATTGACACCAGATTTAGAACCACGCAGCTTTCTTTATGAACATTTTTTCCGAGCCAAGTTGTCCTGCCTGCCTGATATAAATTTTATCACAGCAAGCCAGCCCAATTCCTCTAACTGTAAATATCCTGCACCGGGACATCCCATATATTGAGCTAAATTGGTTTAGCCCATACTGTGACCTCCCTTGTCTTGTAAATTGACTGCTACAATACTCCTTGCACACAGAATGGAACCTCAAAAGTTTCATCCTTCTAAAGCCGTACAATTTGGAAGTCAGTTAAAATGTGTGTTTTCAGTACACGCGAGTTGCATGACAGACATTGTGTTTGGAAAAAAACAGGCACCGTTTATTACCTGACCAATACCATCGCCAAAATGAAGCACAGCGCTCGTAGAATCATGCTGTGGAGATGTTTTTCAGTGGCAGGAACTGGGAGACGAGGCAGGAAAGATGAATGGACAGAAATCCTGGATGAAAAACCTGGTCCACCTGTTTTCTGAAGCTGAGCCATGATTGGTTGTTACCTGAGCCCTGAGCAACTCTGATGTCATATTCAGTCGACAAAAGTGGAAAAATGGCCGCCCCCTGAGATGACTAAAAACAGTTGGATTTTGCTGCTTAAAGGGGGAAGTCAATCCAAAAATATTTTTTCAAGAATATGTTCTGTACTAGCACTCTAGTCCACCCATTTTTAGCCATGTCTGGGTGCGGCCATTTTGTTACTTCTGTCGACTGAAAATGATCACAATCATTCAATCACAACTGTTCAGGGCTCAGGTAACGATCAATCATGGCTCACCTATTTCCTGAAGCTGAGCCGTGATTGGTCGTTACCTGAGCCCTGAGCAGTTGTGATGTCATTTTCAGTCGACATAAGTGACAAAATGGCCGCCCCCTGAGATGGGTAAAAAGGGGTGGATTTTGCTGCTTAACTCATATTCCACAAACGCAATATTAATCAGAATGCCGTGTTTCAACTAGTGGGCCTGCTGGGAACATATTCTTGCAAAAATGTGTTTGGCTTGATTTTCCCTTTAACTCTCATCCCACAAATGCAATTTTAATCAGAATGCCTTGCTTGACGGCCCAAAATATCTTATGCCTGAAGTTTGATGCATGTACACATTTAATTGTGATTTCATGTTCATGCCGTCAGTGAGACCACGACTGCATGTCAGCACACAAATCAGAGTGTTGAAGGAAACACGATGAGTTCTTAGTTGCATTGAAGTTATCTCCAGAGCACGCACCCGCACTGACAAGAGCTGTCGTCGCTCAAGTAAAGCTAAGGTCCACAGTATACTGGTATTCTGTTTCTGATGATTACACAAGCAAGATCTCATGTTTGAACATCAAGCCTATCGTCTAATATCACGTGAGCAATGTAAAAGATGAAGACGTGCACGGGTGGCTGAGGTGGAGTAGGCCAAAGCATTAATACTACTCAGTGGTGCGGTAAATTAATTTTGGATTGCTTCTCTGGGTTTGAACAAAATTGTTGTGTTGGGAGTGAAAAAAAGAGATTAAGGTTTTTAATTACCCAGGGTAATTCATTCCACAAAATAAATCCCAGCTGAATTGGCCGCGTCTGAAGCAGTGTTCTGTCAGCCACCTTGTGTGGTTGTGATTAAAAGATGTCACATGCGCAGTGCAACATCAGTCACGTACGCCGCTACCGCATTCCTCTTTTCCAGTCATTTGGGGGAACAAATAGACAATACTGGTAATACTCAATTTAACCCCCTTTTCAATCCATCAATTTTTTAAATTAATGAGCTTTACACAAAATCCACCTTTCCTATTTTACAGTTTGCTACTCCAACATTTAAGGCACCAAAGAAAATATGTCTTGCAAATTAAATCAACCCTGTTTGCTCTATAATTTATTCATAATTGGACATACTGTAATTGAATAGCAATAATTGCTGAATGTGTTCTTCAGTGAGGTTTAGGCAATTAGAGTCGGAATTACAGACAATTACAGTTGACTTCTCCTGACATCTACGATTTGTTGTCACTCGAGGTTCAGATGATTCAACTTGGTCTGTGTACACTCAACTAACAGTCTCAATCGATGTGAATCATCTTTTAAAGAGATCACGGTGTGGCAAGAGTAAAAACAAAACAAAAAAAAAGTCAAAAGCAGAATCACAACAGAATGTTCCTGAATGGCAGTGGTGGGGTGAAGACATAATCTTCTGTGCACATCTTCTGTGTGTCATGTTTCCAGCAGCAGTCCAGTTCTGTGTTGTTGGCATAACAGAAAAACACCCTGTTATTTTTTTGAAGGGGAAGTCTACCTCAATTTTTTTTTCTTTACAATAATATGTGGTATGCGCCCCAATAGTCAAAACACAGCATTTAGATTAAAATTGCGTTTATGGGATGTGAGTTGAAGTGCAAGTCAACAGCAAACGTTTTTTTTTCAAGAATATGTTCTATGCAAGACCACTAGTTGAAACAGGGCATTCTGATAAATGTTGCATTTATGGAATAAGTGTTAATCCACTCGTTTTTAGCCATCTCCGGGGGCGGCCATTTTGTCTTCTGTCGACTGAAAATGACAGCACAACTGCTCACAACGACCAATCGCGGCTCAGTTGTAAACAAATTGCAGTCAATGGCATATGCATGCTGTAATTTTGACATTCACTTGTTAGAAAAAAAATCTCATAAAAGTATGACTTAAAAATAGTTGATTTTACTATTATTTTTAAGCATTTGCCGACCTCTGCGAGACAGCGTAAGATTTGATTTGCATTCCTGAAGTCACGCAAACCCCAATGAGTGGGCTGTAGCTTGAGATAATTGCCTTTGTGTGTTTGGGTGTCTATACTTGAACTACACTGGGTGGGTTTTTATATCAGAGGGACTCAGAGCTTAATTCACCAGTGTGTAAATGTCTTTGTGTGAAGTTAATCGCTTACGGTGGGCTGGGATAGCTCCGTGCCCTTGACATGTGTTTGACAAGAGCTCAATGTGTAAATCCATTAATTACCGCCTTCGCGTCTGGTACTGCTGGAGTTGGAACCCTGGAACTGCTAAAAGCAGCAGTGGGAATAGTGAGGGCATGGTTCGGTTTACTAGAGCAGTTTGGGTTGATGACCGGTGAGTATAGGAAATTGAAAGGATAGCACCTTGACAGATGGCGGCCCCTCGGCAGCCGAAATGAAAGGCCAAAAATGGGAGGTGGTGTTTTAAAGCAGCTAAACACTTTTTCTCTTTGTCCTATAGTCTGACACGTGGTTGTGCACACAGTCACAAAGTTTGGGAGTTATCTGTGAGTGATTGGGCTCCTCAGAGGAAAGACCCACAGAGAAAAGCAGATTCATTGCTCCAAATTAGACCATATTGGTCTGGGTCCTTTGATGCACAGGTGTGCGCTTGTGCGCAGTTTTAATAGATTATGCTCTTCAGCATTGCTTCTCAACTATTGTCACATGGGGACCCGCATTTTCCTATTGCACAGTAGCTAAGTTGCGACTCACTTTAATAGACATTAACATCAATTAACCCTTTTAAAACCCGATTATTGTATTCTGGTTTTTAAAGACCATGTAAACGGGTGCGAAAATCTGAATATGCTATTATTCGGGTTTTTAATAAAACATATCATGCTGCACACAAATGAATAAGCTGGCAACAGAAGTGAAATCAGCCCCAATTTAGTGTTAACATTTTCTGTTCATGTTTTTAAATGCTGTTTTGTAAGCTTTGTTTTTCTCTGCTTTGCTTCTGAATGTCATTAACTGTTGTGTTTGTTTCTACTTGTAGGTGTTGTTTCCTTGCTTGTGTGAAGCACATTGAGTTGCCTTGTGTATGAAATGTGCTATATAAATAAAGCTACTTTGCCATGCCTCAAACTTAGCCAAACGGGGCAGACTTGTGACAGGTGGGCCCAAGCACAGTTTGAATGTCCTAGTGTACACCCTTTGACTCCATTATTGTTGACATACTGCTGATTTGACAGCATTTGATGTTTCAATCCTTGTTGTTGTTTTTATTCATAGACATAAACAGACAGCAGGGAGTGAACTGAGATCCTGGAATTTGGAGGTGTGGACAACACATGGCAACACTATCCTCGAAATGTTTTATACTATAATGCCAAGTAGGAGTTTCTGTTCTGTTTCAATGAATTATACATAGTATTATAACTTTGAAGAGCAAATAAAATAATGTGAAGAGGGATGATGTCTCATTGGCTTGAACACTATAAAGCATTTACTGTCTGTGCTGTTGTTAGAGTACTAATAAACACATTTTCTGTAGGGGGTAGAAAAAGAGAATAATTACGCAGTGGGGATGCATAAAGGAGTGTTGACACCACTTATAGCCTATTTCAGTGTGTATTTTATGTGTGTTTAGACAACAAAATGGGCTTTTATTTTAGGTGGAAGCCAGATGTTGATGTCCTTTTGGACTACTCGCTTCCCTACTGCCTTCCTGTGCCTGTATACTTCATTAATTAAAAACAATCATTTTTCTCCTCTATTGCCCATCCTCCCTGCTGTCCCCTTTTGTAATTAAATGTTCAAAAATACTACCCCTGTGTGTGTTTGTCTGTGTGACGTGCATAAAAGCAAAGAAAGAGCCCTGCTGTGTACAGTTTCATTATGCAGCAGATGCTTCGATGTTGTCAAGGCCACAAACTCGAATTTAATGAGAAAATAATTAGTTAAACTCAAAATGCTTAGCAGTGAGGGAAATTGGGTAAAAATTGGGAGGGTGCTGAGAAATATATGCTGTCAGGCACCTTGAGTCAGATTATTCAAAATCAATGTTTGGTTTTTTTTTTATTTTTTTTTTTATTTCCAACAAAAAACTGTTGGTTCCGTGGTTCGACCTGATGCGATGTGCGGCCATCTTGTAGGTGGTTATTCCTTTTAAGTGTTATATGTTGTGTTTGAAAAACAATGTATCATTATTTTGATTGATTGATTGATTGATTGATTGATTGATTGATTGATTTTACCTTGCTTAGTAAGTTAAAGTAAAAAAATCTAAGTGGCCCTTGCATCTTTCTATTTTTCTGCATGTGGACCTTGGAGGAAAAAATGTGGACACCCCTGCAATAGCAACTCATGCTTGATGTGAAGAGATATTCATTTTAATTGCTGACAAAATTATTTGCACATTTATCAAATGTCTATATTGACCAATGTGCTTATTTGACTTTTTCATAGCTATGTTGACTTCTTTTTTAGGGTTAACAAACCTGGCGCTTAATTTTACATGCTATGGCATTTTCCCCAAGTTATTATTTTTGTTTTGTTTTGTTTACAGTACTACAATAGTTTTATAAAATTATGTGGCTAGCCGGATCTAGCCTCCAGGTTTTGAGTTTGACACCTGTGATCAAACTCATAATGATAATAAAACATTACATTACATTTCAAGTTACAGGGTGCTTTGTAGAAATCACATACTTCAAAATATTATATACGTTGTGATGTCATTCAATGGAGAAAAGGCAACTTAAAGAAATTTCAAATAGCAGTTGTGGAAAATCTCCAGTATGGCCAAGTTTTAGTCACCGAAGATGCAGAGTGTATGAGGACTAAGGCGAAAAAAGCATCCCCATATAGAAAACATGGAAAACTATCATTTGTTTTAAAATATCAGTGTCTGTGTGGACATGGCCTTTTAACTTGCTGTCTTTGGTGCATGTGTTGTAATAAGATGATGTAGTCTACACCGTGTGTGTATGTCAGCATAAAAGAAAACATAGATACAGGGCTATCCAGTATAAATATTTGCAGACAGAAATGAGGTGGATGGACCAAGGCGACCGCTAGAATATTAACCACTGACAGAGACAGTGGCTGTCAGTCTCAGCTTTCTCCAACATCAACTTCCTCCTACCTTTGTCTTTGGTCCTTCCTACTCGAGCAGCGTTCCTTGTGTTACTTCCTTCACTCTCACCTTGGCCACTCATTCTTCTCCCGACTCCCCACCAAGTTTTAGATCTATTTCTCTGAATCTCATGCCCCACCCTTCCCATTAATCTTAATGTTAGTCTTGCAGAGAAGCAACTTTTAATCATTTCTGCATTTTTTGGGGGGGTCATTATTAGTTTTTCCCCTAGAGATATGTCAGAGATGAGAAGCGGGAGGAATATACAGAATGTATTAATGTTTCATATAACCCTGGTGCGGGAAAAAAGACTTCATGATTCATTTATGTTGTCATCTCTTCATTTTTTTTTCTTTCACCTTTTTAGGTATCTAATGTCAAGGAATTGATCAACAGTAATTGTCATACTGACAGCTGCCGTCAGAGAGAGGGCTCCTGTCAAGACAGTTGTTACTGTGCACACACACATACAACACAAAGGAAATCCTCAGGTCAAGTCTACTTTTGCTACCTTGCCACTTGTTACATACTGTCAGAGAGGGGTGCCACCTGAGAGAGGAGTGCTACTGGGCCTTTTTGGCCTGTGGAGGCAGCTGATGGTTATTGACAGGGCAAGCAGGAGCATGGGTAATCGTCATGTGCTGAAAAGTTGGCGGTGACGAGGTACGGCCATCACACGCTGAAACGTAATCACAGATAATACACGGGCCATTGGGAAAATTGACATATTTTCCCCAAATTCCAGATGGCCAGCCCGAACCCTGGTTTCAAACTTAAACCATGTGATGGACATGTTCTATTGCCCTCCACTCGTCCAAACTCAGCATTCTGATTAATATTGTGCTTGTGGAATATGAATTAACAAGCAAAATCTACCTGTTTTTAGCCATCCGGCGGCCATTTTGACACATGCTGTCGAATGTTAAAATGACATCACAGTTGCTCAGGTCTCAGGAAATGACCAATCACTGCTCACCTGCTTTCTGAAGCTGATCCATGGTTGGCTGTTACCCGAGCCCTGAGCAACTGTGATGTCATTTTCAGTGGACAGCAAAATGGAAATCCCCTGAGATGGACACAAACAGGCGGATTTTACTTTACTTAACTCATATTCCACAAGCACAATATCAATCCAAATACCATGTTTAGACTAGTGGAGCTGAATAGAACATATTTATGTAAAGAAAATATCGGGGTTGACTTCTTGACTTCTTTAGAGGAAGTCTACGCAAACATTTTTTTTCAAGAATATGTTCTATGCACGCCCACTAGTTGAAACTAGGCATTCTGATAAATATTGTGTTTGTGGAATAAGTGTTAATCCACTAGTTTTTAGCGATCTCTGGGGGCGGCCATTTTGTTTTCTGTCGACTGAAAATGACATCACAACTGCACACAACGACCAATCACGGCTCAGATTCCAAAATCAGGTCAGCCGTGATTGGTCGTTGTGAGCAGTTGTGATGTCATTTTCAGTCGACAGAAGACAAAATGGCTGCCCCCAGAGATGGCTAAAAACAAATGCATTTTGCTGCTTAACTTAACATATTCTTGAAAAAAATATGTCTGGGTTGACTTCCGCTTTAAAATCATAACCCTGTTATTGTAATACCATCTTGCAATATTCCAAATGTATTCTTGCAATTTCACATCTTAGTTTCTTGTACTTGTACTGTATTGTTCTTTTCAGATCACTTTACCCCAAGTCTGAAGCTGAAAAAGACCAACAAAGAATGAGCAGCATTGTTGTGGCTGCAGAAGTGAGCGCTGCAATTTGCTGACACAGCCACCACAGCCCCATCATTGATTGGCAAGAGTGGAGGATCACAGGGCTTAATCTGCTGAAGCAGGGCACATGCTCAATGCATCACATCTGTGGGGGTGTCGTATTTGATTCCTCATTCATGTCGGGTAAGTGTTTTCAACACCCGCTATGGGCGTAACGGTGTTAAAAAAAAGAGTTGATTTGAAAAATAAACAAGCGTTACTGGTTATATTTTTTTCAGAAACGAGTACTTCAATTAATTACAGTTTCAGACAAACTAGATCTCTAAACTGGCTTTGTTTTACCGTTCTTCCTCATGAGGAGGCATGAGACAAGCACATAAGTGATGATGATTGGCTGAGGCGGCGTTAAATTTCATTGTAAGCCAGTCAGAGGTAGAGTTAAGCAGGCGTTGTTCAAAGAAATGAAAGTAAACAAGCACAGTGACAAAACTGGGTAAATGATTAGATTTGGGGAAACTGGTTCGAGCAGACTTCTTGAAGCACAAGTATGGCCATAGTAAATTAAATCAAAGGACTTGAGGCTATGAATGAACATATATGGAGACAAAAACAGAGCCAGCTTGATTTTTCAGCCCCGCGCGTTTTTATTCTCAGACCAAGCCAGCAAACTGGAATATGTTGTGGGGGATATATTGCGTTTTGGGGTAGGCATGCCATGTAAACAAGTTCCAAAATGCTCAAGCAAGCATATATTTATTTGGTATGTATAATTCAATTTAAGTATTATGTAGCTGTTTGGGGCTGCAATAAATATGAAATGTAAAACATCTGTTGTGCTATTTTTATTGATCCATTTCATTAAAACAGTAATTATAAGAGCTACAATAATGCATGAACTTTGATTGGTGGCTATGCTCACTCTGTCCCACAGCAACATTTAAATAGTTTATATTTGTGTACATTGTTTCTGTTAGCAATTGATGGTATTATTCCGATTCATCATTTAAAGTTCACGTAAAATAGGGTGGAAGTGGAGTCCAAATTATTTGAGTATTTGAAATGTATAAAGCAAGACAATAGTTACTTTGCCTAGTAACTATTTTATTAACTATTTTATTTTATCATTTGTAACTCAGCAAGTAATTCATTGAATTTTGGGGAGAAGACTTTCTGGGGGATGTCCGCTGATAGTGTAGTGGTACACACGCCTGAGTTGTGTGCGGGCAGCGTGGGATCGATTCCCGCTCAGTGACAGTGTCTATGTGTGCCCTGCGACTGGCTGGCGACCAGTTCGGGGTGTAGTCTGCCTTCGCCCATTGACGGCTGGGATAGGCTCCAGCAACTCCCCGCGACCCTATATAGGATAAGCGGTTTGGAAGATGACATGACATGACATGACTTTCTGGGGGGCCCCTGTGAGTATCACACCCTAGTTTGAGAACTGTTATTGACATTAAAAACATTAGGTACACTTGCATAAGGCTATATCAATAATTTAGCATTTAAAGCAGCATCTCTATTTGAATTTACTGTCAGAAAGTTATTATTTCAATATGTTTATGTGATTGCAGTTTGCATAGGATTTATTTAGGGATGAACGTTTGAATGGGAATTCCAGGTCTTGTTGAAAACCTGAGGGGTGGTAGTATTCAATCTTTAATACCTAATAAACCATCATGAACCAAGACTATTTATGTTTCTATATACCAAGGTACACAATGTGCTATGAAATATTAATGTCTCATTGCGCTGGTGTCCCGTATAGGCTGATTATTTAGAGCAGGCCTCCCATCGGCATATGCTAATAAATAGACAATGCTGGCATGTCTGTAGCAGCCCCTTCAATGTGCTCACGGAATTAAAAATTGATATTGCTTGTGGCCCTCACATATAGACGCACATATCCAATGCCTTTATAGCTGTGTTTCCTGAGTACCCACAAGCCACTTGGGAATGAGGTGACTGGCTTGAGCCAAAGCACAAGAGAAGGATGACAAATGCTGTTATTCGGGAAATTAATGGCAAAAAACATGACCCTGAGATATCTTGGATGAGGCTTACTTGTCATGGCATGTTGTTCACAAATATACTATTTTTTTTTTTCAACCAGGTAAAATCAGCTTGGCCGCAAATACAGTCACTGGATCATTTTAAAGAAGAAAATTGAGTACATCAACCACAGCTTTTGATTTTTTTTCAGTTCATGTTGATATTGTTTTCCACAGGTTCCCTTACCCAAGAGCCCCAAAGAGTGCCGTAAGTAACATTAGCATCATTTATAATAAATAAATTTCTTTGTTTGAGGGTCATCTGACAACTGACAGTGGGCCAAAAAGTACCAAAGATGTCTGATACATTTTTATTTGCAAACATTTCTAAAATTGCATCAAGTTACACTACCACTATTGTGATATACTGAAATCGTGAACAATGTTTGGTGGTGTAAAGTATACCCCTGCCAATTTTGCTTCAATAAGAAGCTTTACTTGTATAAATTCTTGCAGCATGTAGTTTTGACACGTTAAATGGAACACAGTCTTGCCAACCTTGGGCATTACAAATTTAAGTTATTAAAGCTATTAAAATAGCTACATGCTCATTTGGTATTTTACCTCTATTAAATAATAATGGAGCGGAGGGGCATAGGCCTATAAGTGAAATTATAAATGTTACAAATATCCACCGCCTTGCCTCTTCCTCGTATTAATCAGTCAAGTCTGCCACCGTGTGGTGTAAAGGTGACATTGCTTCAAGCCTCAGCTTCCACTTCAGAAGGTTGAGGATGAAATAGTGTCAAACTCGTTCTCACCGCGGGCCATTCCCTCAGAGAGTCGTTATGATTGTGAAAATAAAAAATACAATCAGCTCGTCATATTATTATACATACACTATTTCGCCTACATTTCTATGTTATTATAAAAAAAAATAATAATTGAAACCTGAATTAATGGGAAATAGTGACTACAAATATAAATACATTTTGTTCAATATACCTTAAGATAGAATTTGGTGAGGGGGAAAAAATGCTTGCAATATATGTTAAAGGTAAAGGAAAAATAGCAACTTTGGCAACAATTTCCTGCGGAAATGAATGAGCAAGTCCAGTTAGCAAGAAAAATAAATTATAGACACGTTTGATTTGCTTTAGTTTGCCAGAGAAAATGATGTGGAGGGCTGGCTCTGGCCTTACCTCTACATTCCAAGAGAACATTTAAAAATAATATTTGTATACAGTATATGTATATATATATATATATATATATATATATATATATATATATATATATAAGTAAGATCAATCTGGCCAAAGCAGATATAGTACCAATGCAACTAGAATACAACGTAGTTATTCTGTTCCATTCTTCCAAAACTGAACTAGATGTGAGAAATGTCATAAAACAAATGCAAAGTAATGCACTGTTTTATAGTGTTGTTGGTAGGCTTTTCACATTTATTGTGCGGTTATTCTAAATAAATGGAGTGTGGAGTCTCTCCATAGATAGGGAGTTTATAATTGTTCTAGTTGTTTATGATACCATGAAACATTTGAGACACTTTGTTATTCAACAATATTTTCCATTATAAATTACTCGCGCAAAATGAGCTAAATAAAAGTTGGCTGATTTCATGTAACATAATGTGGCCTATTTACATTCAGTTTAAAAAAACACTTATATATTTATGTACCACCACTGTCAAAACACGTTAAAGTCAGTTATCTACATCTGATCTTTGTGTTTAATCAGATGTCCATTGAATATAATGTAAGTGTCAAATTCGTCACTGAATATTGCATTCTCACGTTCTCCTTTATACAGTCTGACCCAGACCTGATCACCTCTCTCAAGTTCCAGCATCAGACTTTGGCTTTGCATGATAGAGCGGTCACTGGGTTGCGCATAGAGGACCACAACCTCCTTTTCATTGTGCATCACGTGAAGGTAAGTCTCCTTTTGATTCCACGTGTGCACATTCAGACTGAAGTAGTAGATCCCTGGCACGTAGCAGTAAAACTTACCTGAAAACATGTTGAAATGTCCATAAAGATTTACTATTTCTGTGTCAAATGTCAATGTCTGGTAATAGTGGTTGGAGTGCAGACCCTTCTTGCGAGCCACAGAAAAGGCGGCAAAGTAGGACTTGCAGGGCTCCCCCGGCATACCCATGCTACCTTTGCCTCCTTTTGTCCCAGTAGAACCTGCTGGGCCCATCTGACCTGTTCTGCCTGGTTTCCCATAAGCTCCCCTTCCACCAACCTCACCTTTCTCACCTGTAGGGGCAAAGAAGCAGAGGGACGTAACTATGTGTAGAAATCTTTTTTTTATTCTTAACTTGGTACTTTATTTGTGTCTGCTTACTATTTACAACATTTGTACAAAGTCAGAGGATTTAAAAACCATGATCAAGTCAAAGGGTAGTTATAGGAAATGCTTGCCCTCCTCCTATATTCACTTTGTATTGAACTGAATACCGTATTATGAATGCATCAAGCATATTGAAAGTATATTTTCAATCAACAGAGCACTGGCGGAGCTAGAGGGGAAGCCGCAGGGGCACTGGCCCACCTTGAAATATGCTTAGACCCCCCAGGTGCCAGATCGACTTTTGGGTATTTTCCGATATTTTTCGGGAATTATTTTCCATATTTTCCCCTGTCCCCCCATAGAGAACATATGAATATTTATCAGTGTTTTCTGAAGAAATGTATGGGTTGGTAATAAATAAAAAAATTTAAAAAATGTTTTGCAGACACCATGAGAGATATTCTAGTTTTGCAGGCTATACTGTAGGTCACTTTATTGGTTGAACAATATTTAAAAGAATTTATCTTGGTCTTATTTTTTTAACATCACAAAAACATGGCATTCGAGCAGGGTGGTGTCGACTTTTCAATATCCACCGTAGTTGTAAATACCTGTCAACAGGTGCACAATCCTCATCAAGAGTTACAGAAATCATTTGATTGCACTGATTGCTTCAAAAGATTTTTCAACAAAGTATTACTTAAGGATACCATCATTTTCGTCCAAAAGGATACCATCATTTTCATCCAAACCGGTTTCATGACTTTATTTGATTAATCATGCTGCTGTACCACACAAATAATGTAGTGCCTGATTTACTTGATGAATTTGCAGTAAAACTTTTACTTATGACAGTTTCAAGTTTTGCTGTTTTGTTGTGGAATTTTCTATCTTCAATAAATGGGTACCAACAACATTGTCCAGATCTTTAGATACACAGACAAACATTCACTGAGGAGGAACTGCACCTATACTGCCTGCATGAAAGTCAGGTGATTGAACCACTACTCATCAGCAACTTGGTCCTTTAAATAATAGTGTATTTCATTTTATAACTCAGGGCTAATAATATAATTATCTGGCAAATCAAGCAAAAAGTCTATTTTGATTGAGAGAATCAAGAGTTTTTGTCATAAAAATGATGTCATCCACTCACAAAGGACTGTCAAATGTATTGTCTATTTGCAAATACATGTATTGATACAGTAGATAACTGTACTTAAGATTTGTTTGTGATCTTACCTTTCAATATGGTAATATTAATCTGAGGGACAATCTTGTACTGAGGGTATTGTTGACTGGGATACTCTCCTGGGTCGCAGCACCGGCCACACTCTCTGCTCCTTCACATATACAATCAACAATTAGGCTAGTCATTTAACTTGATGCATTGCAATTGTCTTCATGTTACAAACAAAAGAGAAGTTACATAATACAGGGTGTCCTCACAAAATCTTTTTTTTTTTTTTACAAAGGAAATAGTAGAAATAATATATGGTCAAAATGTCACCACCATAAAACATTGTGGTTTACTGTTAATAGTAAATGCTGAGGTCTCGCTATTGTGACGTAATGCTAGTGACGTGCATTGAGGTTCGTGACTGGTGGCGGACTACTCCTCTGGAGTATAAAAAATAGAAGATAGCCTACAGTGTATTTCAATTTTAACCTTCATTCATTGAAACGTGTTTTCAAATAAGGTCACAATTGAATTTTAGAATATTTGTTTTCAAAGCTTTTAATGATGTATTATGTTGTTGTTTTGCAGATCTCTCTTTTTGAAATAAAGTAAAAGCTTTTGGGCTTCTCGTAAAAAGCCCTGATTATAAATCGACGAGTTATGATGAATTTATTGGAGCCAAACTCAGTGACCTCAATACAAGTCAATGGAAGAGCTCTCCGAGGACACCTGGTTCAAGATGGCGGGTTTTTTTTTTGTTTGTTTGTTTTTTTATGACAGTTCTTGAACGGCTCAATTCTGATGTTTTCAAATCCATCCTGGGTCACTTTCATATGTGGTCCCAGATCGGCTACATATTTGATTTTTTTTTTTTGCAATGCAATCTTCATCTGAACTGCCATGTCTCATGGATCCGACCTATGCGTCATCTGCTCGGGCAGACAGAGGTCACAATCAATATGCAATGTGAACGATTACACAAAAAAATCCAATTTCACCCCAAAACATGAATCGAGCATTAAGAGGGCCTATAACATGCAAAATCAACTTTTTTTGTTGTTGTTTTTTGCCATGTTAAAATGCAGACGCCCAACAAGCCTATTCTTTTTTTTCAAAATAATTAAAAGATTTTATGACCTTAGGTGTTCAACCTTAGGAGTTCTTCTGTTCCCGCAATGCCAGAGTTGGGGATTACTGATGGCTGAAATGCTCCTCATCTTAATTGAGTTGAAAATCAGTATTCAAATCCCCGTTCCAAACAGAACACAAATGACCCAGTTAGGCTAGATGTGCACCTGCCATCATGCTGGTAGTGCTGGTCCTTTCTGATCTCTCGAGCTTTCACCCCATGTTCCGTTGTCCGGTAGGTAATGATTGGACAATTCCAGAACAACATAAACATCCAAACCTTGGAAAGTGTCATCTGCAATATACAAGGAAAGACCGTTTCATTTGGGGGTCAAGGAAGGACAATAATGTTTTGGAATTTGGTCCTGCGTTTTGTGCATTTTCCCCAAAAAAATGTGAGCAGTGAGCAGCTGTATCATAACTCAACCTACGAAATCTGGCCTGATGATTCCCAATAACAGGATCAATCAATTAATTCTGCCTCATAAAAATCTAAATGGTAGTAGTTAACTACTCATGGTAATGTATGATGCATATTTGATTGTGGAGGCATAACCTGCCTGCTGGTACATGCTCAGACAAGTTATCCCTTTTGTATGGCATGAACCTAAAAGCTGTGAAGACAAATTCTTCTAAATTTGCCGACCATTCAAGTCCCTCCAGAGTAAAAGTCTAGGTAAACTGGTGTGGATGTTTTATATTTTGGACTATTTCACACTCAAGAACATGAATAGAGCACAATACTTCAGTTGCTTCACTTCACTTACACCCTTGATCTTGAATCAATCGGTACATTGTTTACTGCAGTATATCAAAGTTATTTGCAAGAGGCAAAATCTTACTTTTGATGCCATCACACGTTATTTTCCTCAAAGAATGAAAAAAAAGGATTTATTTTCCTTTTGTTCCTGTCCCACTCTTCCACAGTACAAGCGAGGTTCCTTTCTTGTTGTTTTGTTTTGCATATCTTTCTCCTTGGATCACGCTTTGCTCTTCAAACCCAGAGCACACACAGTGGCTGCCAGAAAGGCCTGCCCCGAAAAACAAGTGGAGGAGATTCAAAGGGGAGGAGGAACAGTGCATAACAGAGAGTGCAAGAGAGAAAAGCATAGTTCATGGTTGTAAGGAGAACTGGAGGAGGAGCTTTGAGAGCTGAAATTTAAAGGTGAATTGGCGAATGCAGAGAAGAAAGTGGAAGAAATAAATAATATAACAAAAGGTTCATGTTTTGAACACAAGTGAACGATTTTTTTCTCTCAATCATGCAAATATATATATCTATACAATTGGCATTGTGGATTTACCCTTTAAGAAATTACAGCTGTTTTTTATGGAGAATAGATCAATTTTCAGAGGCTCAAAAGCATTTGGTAAAAGTGGCATAATTGTAAATGAATTATGTTCTGGAGTCTGATTTTTGGAATGATTAAACAACTTGTATCAAAAGGATGTAAAGACAAGAAATATGACAGAAGAAAAGAACAGCTCATCAGCCAATTACATAACATGCCACAATGGTGGAGGTACTATTAGTATGGCAATTAATGACTGGCTGCTAACCTGGTGTTTGATGCTGAAGGAAGGTAACAAGATGAATTCTGGGAGGTACAGGGCTGTTCTCTTTGTTCATATTGAGATCAATACAACAAACTTATAGTGGATCCTAAACACTATGTAAACAAAATGTTTGCATGAAAAAGAAGTCATATATAAAAAAAAGAAGACAGATATACTTTAATGCTCAAATCAGTCGGATAACCTCAATCCAACAGAGCATGCTTATCAGCCACAGAAGACATCTCAACTATTTACGATATTCAATTTCTAACTAAAGGTTTTTCAAAAGTGTCTTCGCCAATACTGTCCAGGTTTAAAGTTAATATTACAGCATTGGCCATGTGAACATAAATTATATATATTAAATTGTTAATTTGTTTTTGTGTTCATTTTTAAATGTTTCAGATACTAATGGCAACTTCATCAACACTAACGTTGCTCTCACCAACCAATGAATATGACAGAAATGCTGTAATATGCTGCAGTATGCTAGACCACCAGTAGGTGGCAATAGAACGTTGTAGAATAAACACCATGCTCAAAGGCAAAAATTTACAGACGACTAGGGCCAGTGTGGGGGGAAATAGGTTGGCAAGTTTCTCACTTTTATCTCAGAATTCTGACTTTATTCTCAGAATTCTGACTTTAAAGTGAGAATTCTGAGGATAAAGTCAGAATTCTTACATTAATAAGTGAGAATAAAGTCAGAGTTCTGACTTTAAAGTCAGAGTTCTGACTTTAAAGTTGGAATTCTGACTTTAAAGTGGGAATTCTGACTTTAAAGTGGGAATTCTGATATTAAAGTCGGAATTTTGAAACAAAAGTGAGAATCTTACCTACCTTATTTTTTTTGTATTGCAACATACTGTACATCTTTTGTGAGACTGGCCCGGGAACCTTTCTGACACTTACACACACACAAACACACACACACGTACATTTGTTCCATGAAATTAATTTCGTACCACTTGTCTTGGCTGCATTACTTCCAGTATGTACGAGGTTTTTTTGGGGGGTTTTTTTTGTCCAATCAGAATGCAGCGTCTACACTCATATTCACACTCCAAAATGTGAATATATATACTGTATATATTTTTTTAGTCTGGCATTATGACAGTCAAATCTTAATAATAGTAATAATAATGATAATAATAATAATAATTGAATGCATTTGTAATGGGGGAAAAAAACAAGAGGTGTGAGAGTGGTTAATACACTGTATATTTAAAAACCGAGCAAGAAAGAATCAAAATCAAAACTATGACACCAACTCTCTGGTATCAGTCAATTACCTTGAATAAACAGATACTAACAGTAGGCACAAACAGGCTGTACAAGGTAGGCTAGGTTTACATAAGAGCTACACACAAATACATAATACAATACATTTTTAAGTGTGGAGCATATATTTCATCGTTTGGGTGTTGGGGAAACTCACAACCTGTGAGTTCCTCCCTGGGCATCAATGCATTGCTTTATGACAGAGCACTATCAGAACATGCAAAAACTGTTTCAACTTTGAGACTGTAAATATTTAAAGTGTACAATTACTGTAATGTAAAACTACATACATCGAAAAATTAAACTGCATAGAAAAATCTACTGGTTGATTTACATAGCTTTAAAATGTCTGATTTGTCTTTTTGCATTAAAGATTTACTATGAACGGGCATTTTCACTAATATCTTTATTCCTTATGTTGAATTATTCCTAGATTAACTCTATCAGGTTGTGTTAAACCTTTAATCCTACGGGATGTGAACGCAGCATGTACACGACGTGCAGAACGTTGGAGTACACGTGCGAGCCAGTTATCCAATCTGCGGAACAACAACTTGGCCATGTGAGCGGTCTATACCATTTTTCTGATTGGCTCTCTTGCAACCAATGAGAAAAATCAACAGCAGCTGATGCACAATCAGCCAATCACAAAATATCAACCGGAGGCTGTGGCTACAGATTTGGGCAGGACCAACATGGGCGTGCGTCGTCGCGATCTTTTGCCCATGCAAGGCACTGGCAGGGCGTTTCTTAAAAAGGTTATCTGCTTCGAGTTGGAAATAAATGTGTGTGTGTAAAAAGTGTTAGTGAGTCTTGCTTTTAAACGAATCAAAATGTACCAGGCCAAACATTCACAGACTCTTCTTATTTTTAAATCATTTTAAGTATAGATTGCAAAGCCACCTATAAGTGTTTGATGTTTTATTATTATTATTATTATTATTATTATTATTATTATTATTATTATTATTATTATTGTATGAATCAATGTCAAATACCCCGACATAATAGGTAAATAATGAATATAATGATCCGGTAGACGTTTGAGTCATTTCCATATCTGCCAGCGGTTGCTAGGGGAAGTGACGTCACTGTCCAACCCGCTTTCACGACGAAGAAAAAAAAACTAGCCTTACGATTAGAGGGTAGCTGGACGTGTAATGCCAAAGATTTAAATCCATCTCAATCCTCTTGTTTTTTGTTCAAAATGGCTTTTCAAAAGTAGAGAACATTAACTACGTGTTTTACGCTATCGATTGATACCAAAATTATTGGTCTTCGGCTCTCAGACAAGGAGAAAAGGGATGGTGAATTCTGGATTGTACAGAAGAAACCGATTCCGGGGAGAGAAGCATTGAGAATTAGTGGCTTGTCAACCACTTAAGGAAGGTAGTCAAATAAACAAAAGGTGGACACCTGAGTGTATTTAAGGCAAGGAAACGTGTAATATTGCCAGCGACAGGATGGAACTTAGAGTGGGGAACCGATACAGACTAGGCAGAAAAATCGGAAGTGGATCGTTCGGTGACATCTATTTAGGTAAGTAAAATGCACTTAAACGTTTGTTTCCAACTTGCTTGTTAGTGTTGATTATTTTGTGGTAACCCCTTCAACGACGTGTCACTGGCAGTCGTTTAAAGAGCTATCGTCACTCTTGCTGGTCTTAACCTTTGTGTTAAGATCAGCCACTGTTTAGCTAACATCAGATACAGTTTTCATCTCTGACTCAAAATAATCCAATGCAAGTGTGGTGTTAGAAAACAGAGTGGGGGATAAATTGTCGAGTTGGTGGTAGAATTTTGGACTGCTATCTAGTCAGCCTTTTTCGCTGGAATCTATTACGTCAAATGAATTTAACAATCAAGCTTACTTGTGGGTTGTGCTTGAGAGGACCCACCCAGAAGTTCCTGTTGTTTACTCGTTGCTACAAGCTTCTCGTTTTCAATCGAGGAAACAGTTGGCCGTAGTTACACAATACAAGCCCCATAAGCCATCAGCACAGTGAAGGCCACAGTCTCATCTTTCTGGCTGTGCTGCTGCTGGAAGGAGAGCGACTCACTTGGTTGACTCGAATTTCTTAGTACGCATATTCACATTTATAATTGAATGATTTAAGGTTATTTTCTTGTAACACAATCGTTTTGTGTGTTATCTGAAATCGTATTATACACTTAAGTTCAGTGAGCCACCATTTAATCTTTCTTTGGACTCGGGTCTTTGTTCAATGCATGCATGTCACTGACTTGTCTCATTCAAGTCCATCTAATCATACCCTATCTCTAAATAACGAGCAAATCTAAAAGCAACTGTGTGTTAATCAGAAGTGATTAATTCTTCATTGACATGGCAGCACAACAGGAGCTAAACATGCTTGACAATAAAGATTGGAGACTTAAGCATTGATTACTCATCATGCAACCCTCAAAAGGGCTGCACGGACTGTTGAAGGTTTGCATATTACCCAAACCAAAGGCCACATGACGTGTATTGTAATTTGGCATTTGAATTGTTTTGACACATTTTGTAACTGGATAAAGTCCATTCACTAGTTGGATTTTAAAAAAATAAATAAATAAATAATTCATACAGAGGGTAATCCAAATTTGAAACAAATGCACGCGGTCATGCTAGTTGTCATGCTAGCTCCATTATCAAACTGGTCATCTTAAAAACTTTGTACAGGCATTGGAAAAATAGCATTTTAACATTAACACTTAAGTACATTTACTGTATATAATTTCAAACCCACCATATTTGCTATTGGGTCGTCACTTTTACTAGAGGGCATTGTAAACATAATCCAACATCAGATGGTCATTTGTTCCCATACATTGATTATACTTTGGCAAGCTGCCTGTGAGTAGATTATCTTGACTAGTGAAAGGTCAGTAATAACATCACTGCAGTTGTCCTTTTCACATGTTTTTGAGGTAGTTGTACAAATTATTAATGTTAAAATTTGTATTTTAAAAGGTTTAATTACATACCAAGTGTCTAGCTTGCTACGTGACAATCTAGTATTTCTTATTGAACTTGTATTTAAGGTTTCATACGCAGTCTTTGCTTGTGCATAATTGTAAAAGATTACCATTCTTCAATCATAATGAAGCAAATGCAGAACTCCAGAATTTAAAATATATTGGATGGATGGCTCTTTATATTGATGAAAAATGCTTTGAATTCACAATGTGCGTCTCTATATTTTCCCATTTTTTTAGGCACCGATATTTCTGTGGGCGAAGAGGTTGCCATTAAGTTGGAATGTGTGAAGACCAAGCACCCCCAACTCCACATCGAAAGCAAGATCTACAAAATGATGCAAGGAGGAGGTAAAGTAATGGAACCTTCTCTCTTGCCTAAACAGTCAACCCATCTCTATTTGTGGTTTGCTATTCACAAATTTTCAATATTTTTTTCTGTAAAACCTCTCCTCACCTATTTGCTAAAAAAAAATGCACTTTTACTTTTGTGCTTTTACTTTTTTGGTGTTTTAAAAAAAATAAATAACACAGTGCCACATCTCCATCACGCTGTCACCCATCCTCCCGGTCTTTTCTTTGCGGCTGCCTGAGAACGCTAGACGCTAAGCTAGCTTGTTCCGTAGCAGCACGGATTTATATAAGCAGCAGCAACAAGATGTCCTCCGTGGTGACAAATACTACCCTACTAACAAGTAGCGCATGCACCAAAAGCAAACGAGGAGTTGCTAAGCATGCAGCACTGAACGAGAGAACTTGAGATGCTAATGTGAAATGCAGAGTTGGGAAAGACCAATATAAGTGCGTAGATGTTCAGTAGACTTTTTACAGAACTCTGGCGAGACCCGCGTTGGAGCGTATAAAAACAATCTAGGAACAGAATATTTGAATTACAATGAATACGTATAGAGTCAAAATAAGACGGGAGCTACATTAGCAATTTAGCACACGTTCGTACATTGGAACACGCTAACAGTTGACATTAGCCATGATGAAGAGCTCAAGGTTAAATGTATATTAAAGATTTATAATATCAGCAATGGTTGTAGTTGCACTATTTTGCACCACAGAGTACTGAGTTTTGAGATCTGCACAATAATGGGTCCCAAAATTATTTTTCAATCAATTTAGCTTTTCTAAGGGACTATTTTTTATTTGTTAAATAGATTTCAATACATAAAAGAAAAAGCAGACATGCTAACATGAAAAATGCTAAATTTGAATGAAATAGCAGAGAACATGAATATGATACTTTATGACCCCCTTTTAACAGGAAATAGTTACCTTGTCACCTTTAAATAACGCAATCAGAAATACTCCCATTATGAACTTTACACTCACCATTACTGTTAAGACCAAAAGAAAGTCTTTAGCAAAAATATGGGAAAACATATTTACATATAATCTTACATTTCTGTACAAAGAACATGTATATTACTACAAAATGTAAAATCTTTTGGGTGGAAAAAAAAATATTTTTAATGCACTATTACAAATAATTACATATTTGTACAGTTACATGGAGGCAAGTAGTACAGGAGGTCTTTCCTTACTTGAACCTTTTTTGACAACCTTGAAAAAAGGACTGCCTCCCTCACACAACCTCTTAAGCGTTCTTGCATTATTAGAGGAATAACTGTTAATGTTTCAATGGTATTATGTCATTGTTGAATTCTAATGATACTGTTTGATAAATTTCCGGTTTAGACAATTGTGTCCTTTTTGTGCTTGTAGTGGGTATTCCGACCATAAAATGGTGCGGGGCAGAAGGTGACTACAATGTAATGGTGATGGAGCTGCTGGGACCCAGCCTGGAGGATCTCTTCAACTTTTGCTCCCGCAAGTTTAGCCTCAAGACTGTCCTCCTGCTTGCTGATCAGATGGTGAGATGACGGACACAGCTTCCTGCTGTGCCGACTTTCTCCCTACTCTGGGACTGTTGTCTTGGCCATATTCAGTAGTAGCATATACAGTAATCTTATTTTATTAGTATCACAACCATGAAGGTTGACAGCAAGTGACAAAATGGCCGCCCCCTGAGATGGACAAAATGGGTGGGTTTTAGTACTTAACTCACCCAACATATGGACAATTAAAGCATAACCTTTTGCTTTACTTTTTTTCTTGCTTTTCTCGGGCAATCTCATGATTCTTTTCCTAGTTCTGTTGAAATTCTTATTGAAACCATTTTGTCTTAAATGATCTCAGGTAAACGTCACCCCTGCTGGCTGCAAAGCATATTACAAGACAATTTCTTTTAACAGCTGCTAAATGGCAGGTTCTGCAACTAGTCTTTCATGGCAAACATGGTGTGCGCCCTTTCTCTAATGCACTGTAGGTGCGCCTCCCAAATTCAGTGCATTCTTTTGTGGATCATGCTTGAACATGTTTTGTGGAAATTGTCTTGATAGTTATTGCATAATCAATCCCACTTGGTAACATGAGTTTTCTGAATGTCATTTTAAACCCAGTTTTCATGTTGGACTAGTTGTTTTTAGCTTTTTATTTCAATTTGTACAAGACGACATAGAAACCTCTGCTGCAACTCACTAATTTTGACAAAATGTTGATATATTGTCATCCTTTCTCCACTACAGATCAGTCGCATTGAGTACATTCACTCCAAGAACTTCATCCACAGAGATGTGAAGCCTGACAACTTTCTGATGGGGCTCGGCAAAAAGGGCAACTTGGTCTACATTATCGACTTTGGCCTGGCTAAAAAATATCGTGACGCCCGCACTCACCAGCACATCCCGTACCGTGAGAACAAGAACTTGACTGGAACTGCAAGATACGCCTCAATCAACACCCATCTGGGGATTGGTACATACGCACGCAGATGGATTAGCTTTGTCTCGATGTGAACATGCTTGTACATGTCTGAAAAGGAATTGGGAGTCAAACACCCATTTGTTTGTTTTTGTTGGGTTTCATTTGCCTACAGAGCAGTCAAGGCGTGACGACCTGGAGTCCTTGGGCTACGTTCTTATGTATTTTAATTTGGGCTCCCTGCCTTGGCAAGGCCTCAAGGCTGCCACCAAGAGGCAAAAGTACGAACGCATTAGTGAGAAGAAAATGTCCACCCCAATTGAGTTTCTATGCAAGGGATACCCATGTGAGTTAACTTCTTGTACATTTGTTTCATTTCAAATAGTTGTGATGTTTTTTTTTGTTTTGATTTTTAAATTTTAATTAAGTGAACTATGAGATCCCGGCTGATAATAGATTTTGTCTCTGTCACAGCTGAATTTGCAACCTACCTGAATTTTTGCCGTTCTCTGCGCTTTGACGATAAGCCAGACTACTCATACCTACGACAGCTTTTCCGGAACCTTTTTCACAGACAGGGATTCTCCTATGACTATGTGTTTGACTGGAATATGCTCAAATTTGTGAGTATTACTGGAACAACTTGATTGCATGAAGTAGTAGTAGTTGCATTAATTTGAGTTTTGATTCGTTTAGCTTGGTGAGACTTTTATCTGTTTTAAAACTTAAATATAGGTGGCAGCCCCTTTATATATTAACAAATAGCTGTTCAATAACATCCAAACGTATTATTATTGCAAATTGTGATTGTTCTGACGAAGGCTTTTTTTTTTTTTGTTTTATTTTTTTTTTACAGGGAGCCAACCGGGCGGCAGAGGAGGCGGAGAGAGAGCGCCGCGACCGAGAGGACAGGCTGAGACATGGCAGGAACCCAGCGAGTAGAGGCGTACCCGCTGCATCAGGACGACCTCGCGTAGGCCAAGATGGAGCCCCGCCTACACCGCTAACACCCACTTCGCATACAGGTTTGGAAATGGTCACTTGCGTCGGTCACACTGGCCAGAGGAGTCGTTTTAATGCTACTGATGGGGATTGCGGCGGTGCTAGTTAAACCAGGAATTTACAAGATTCAAAAGTAGTCTCAGGCATGGGCGGAGGGCGGAATCTGCAAAGCGGGAGTTCCAGACTGGCATGCCGCGCTTAGTCACATCAACACTTTTTGTTTACTGTTACTTGGAAGTTGTTTAAGCCCCCTCTCTAATCTCCAGCGTCCCCACGTCAAGCATCCGGCATGGAGCGTGAGCGAAAAGTCAGCATGCGACTGCACCGCGGTGCGCCCGTCAACGTCTCCTCCTCAGATCTTACTGGACGGCAAGACACCTCACGCATGTCCACATCACAGGTACTAGACACTTGAGTTTATTTTTGTAGGAGTCCCATTTTTATGCTGACCCTCCCCAGACAAGTGACGAGCATTATTTTCATCTTAGTTTGAGAACTAACCATAAAGCAAACAAGGGTGCCTGCTCGCTGTGAATCGTGGCACGGGTCGCTGCTGTGTGTGCTGCTGATCGCCATGGATCACAACTGAGTGATTTATTTATTTATTTATTTATTTTTTTTTCAAATGCATGTCATGCAAGTGAATTAATTACATGTCTCTAAATTTCTGTCTGCTGCTGTAATGAAGTTGAGGTCATTGTCATCAAACGCTAATCAACTGCTATGTTAGAAAACATGATCAAGGCCCGTAAACTGAGTTCCCAACACCTCTCCTGGTGCAGCACATCGGACCTTGTATTGAAGTGCTGCTCTTTTAGTCTGTTTAACCCGTAGTGCGGCCGCTACATGACAAGGTTTCTGACTTGACGTATTGGGCCTTGTCTCTCCCTTCCCCCAACCTCAGAATAGCATTCCCTACGAACATCACGCCAAGTAGACGCTCGCCACATACTTGTGTGACCGTGGCAACACTGGGTGAGTTGCACACCCCTGTAAGCACCAGGAATGCATTTATCCAACTTCCAGTTCTACAATGTACTGCCTTAGAATGATGCTCCTTGTTCTAGCGTTTTGTTTTTGTTTTTTTCCCCCCTCTCACTTTCATCCAAATCTCTCCTATTCATTTGAGTAGTTAATGGTAAATTTGGAGTTAGATATGTAATTAACCCCAAGGGAATTTTATTTTATTTGATCAAGTCTCACCTCCAGTATCAATGAGGCAGCCAGCGAATTTGTGTCTCATTGACTTGATGGATCTGAAGTCAAAGGTTGCAGTCCTGAGAACTGGTCTGGATAATGCATCACAGTGTGCAGCATAGTCCGAGAATGTAACCCCCCCCCCCCACCCCATTGCCTACTCAGAGCCGAAAAGAATACCCTTTTGAACAGCTTTGTCTTTGTGGCTTGTTGCTTGCACCATTGGTTTGATGCCACAACCATCAATGGCACGCATACAACTCACTGGCCCAAAATGGACTCCTTACACCTTTTATCCACCCCCTTATGTACCCCCCAGTGTGGCTTGGTGCAGTTGTGGGTTTCCGATGTTTTTTTTTTTTTGTTTGTTTGTTTTACTTGCCAAAATCTGCGTCCCTGCATCTTCTCTGTGATTTTCACCCCTTAACACTTGCACGAGATTAAGCTACTTGTTTTGCATCTTAGCTTAAAAGCTTCCTCATGGCTCTAGCTGAAAGCACGCCATCCAGTTGTTCAGACACGGAGTGCTCTATGTTTGAAAAGGGAAAGGGGTTTAGAATGTTTCTGTCTAGAATCTGTGCCTTCACCAAAATGACAACCTAAATGGCACATTCACACACACACACACACACACACACACACACACACACTGTGTGTTGAGTAATGACTGGATGGCTGCAAACATTCCTACTGGCTGTGAACTAATTTTCCATGATGGCAACCTTTTACTTGTATTATGTGGATTTTTTTTTTTTTAATGGTCAGCTGCACAACAGATTGACTTCCTTTTTTTTTTTTTAGTTACCTGTAAATGTTGATGCACTGTAGTGGAAAACATTGACAGATAGTCCTCAGTTTATAATAAAATTCTGTTCTTATGACAGTGATGTAACCACAAAATCACAACACAGGGCAGTCTCAATTTATAACTTTTACAATGTAAAGTCATAATTAACTCATTAAATGTCAAAAACAACTTAAAGGGACAATGTGTAAAAATGCACTCGTTAGTGGTGAACTTAATCGAACGACCTAAGTTTGAAGCACACGCTCTACGGTGTGTCAGAGATACCACATGTTGCAAGCCTACCACTAATTTCTGCAGCAGAGGTGCAAGCAAAACGTCATCACAAACGACTTCTAGTATTCCCTCAACGACGAAGTGACGAAGTAAGTGCATTGTATTTGTTACACATGATGTTGAGGAACTACGTTCGCTATGTTTGTCAGCCTCCTAAAAGATGAGGCACGATTACTAGACCCACAATTGCATACAAAAAAAATGTTGTGATAAAACATATTTTTTTGCATATTATTGAAATAACCGTAATTTTCGGATTATAAGTCGCTCAATTAACAGGTTTTTGTGGAATGTCCATATATAAGGATCACCGGGTTATAAGGAGCATTATTGCACATTAAGGGAAACAAACCAGTCCAACAAATGAATCAAAACTTTATTCAATTTCAATTCATAGCTAAGGCACACCTGATTATAAGCCACACTGTTGATTTTTGAGAAAATTAAAGGATTTTAAGTCCGCCTTATAGTCTGTACAAATACGGTAATAGTGGGTTTTTAAAACGAACATTGAAAAATCAAAACATTTCTATACACTGTCCCTTTTTGGAAATACATTAGAATCAAAACGTTAAGTGCCAAGGTCGAGTTTGGTACGGTTTTTTGTTTTTCCCCATCTTGGTCTGATGCGGCTGGCCCTTTGAATTGCAAGTGTTTTGAGGAGTGGTAATGAGCCAAACTGCCAGCAGAGGGTAGCGGTGCATCATTTTAGATTGAAAATCGCCTGTTTGTCCACTGCCTCCAGTTGGGGAGGGGAATATTACTTTCATGGCTGCCGCAGTGACAGGCAACAGACATTTAGTTGATCAATCCGAAGCATACATTCTAACAAGGAGAATTTTAATTCTGTATATCAGAGAGTATGTGTTAGGTCTTTCTGCTCACAAGGCTAAAAATAGATTCACTTTCGGGCTTATACACTACGACAGCAGAGACCAACCCGGGAGTCTTATTTTGTGTGTCCGATGATCCGATCAATGACGTCATTGATAGATTGCGCAAATTGTGACATTACAGTTGATCCGTGGTTTCGCATAAAATGCAAAATGCTGTTCCACTCTATCATATCGCTGTTAAGCTTAATTGTGTGTTGACATTTATCTGCATACAAGAAAAGAAATGCCTGTCATTCATAACCTTCGACATTTTTGTTTTCATTCTTCACTTCGAACCAAAGTCATCAACAGCCAGATTATCAAGAGGCTCTAAAGAGGATCCAGACAGATTACCTGAGGGTTCTCGTCAGACTTTTTTTGTTTTTTTTTCCTCTTCTCCCCAATATACTCCAAAATGGATCATGCCTAGTCTGCCGACATTCGTAAATGTTGAACATTTTTGCATTGGGTCTCTCACATTTAATCAGTTACAATGTGAAGATAAGAGGTATCGATCATTGATGGACATTAAGTCTGTGTGTCAACCTGGCACGTTCTGTCTAGATCGTTAACTGAGCACTCGTGCCTTCCTGCTTTGTCTCTGGTAAGTCAGATGCATTCATCATATGTGACTTGAGAAGAATTAGATCCTTTAACTTCAAGTAAAGGCCTGGTCTTAATGGTTGATTTAAATAAAGACCAGGGTCGGCCACTATTTGAAGAAATAAGATTTTTCAACATAGGTGTCGCAGTTATGATGTACCGGTGTTGGAACTCCTGAAATAAGCATTGAGCAAGTATTTCAATTGTGGTAAGATTTTTTGTTTTTGTTGTTTTGTAATCAGCACTTTGAGGACGCTATGATGAATGGGGCCTGATTTTCCTGCTTGAGTCTCCTCCTGACGCCCCTCCTTTTTCTCCTGTTTCCCCTAGATGGTGTCAAGCGCACTGCCTGCTGGCCTCCATCCTCTCGCTCCTCGATGAGCCAGTCTCACGCAGCCTTGCAGTCCAGTCCGCGCCCACTGAGACACTGACAGACAGACAGACACTAATAGTACTCTTGCCACTCTGAATTACTACTGCAACAGCTACCATGGGAAGCCACTTCACTTGAACCAGCTAACTGGAAGTGCTTTCTTACTGACTGCTCTCAGTGCTGTCACCTTATATTGTTAACTCTTTGCCCTTAGCCACCCCCTCCGGCCGCGCCCCCTTTTTGTTTTTGTCTCAGTCTGAGTGTTGGACTTCAGGACTGTTTTCTGTCCGCTTTTGCAGGAGATATCTGGGCAAGCTGCACTGCCCCTCCCCTATCAGGTCACGTTAGTTGTTTTTTTTCCCCAAGCATGTCTGCAGACAAAGATTGTGTCCTAGTCCTTTCAAGGATAATCTACAAACGTTCTCTGAGTCCCACTACAGACTCAAGTGATGGCCCAATGTCTCTGCTGTCTTATCGTGCTCATCAATAAAATGTCTAATTTTTTTGTAGTATCTGGTTAAAGAGTGTGTAGGAATAAATACACACATACAGTGAATGTACCAAACTTGTTTTGGTATTTCAGACGCGGGAGGCTTGTGTGTTCTCTAAGTTAAATTTTTTCTTGTCAGCAGTGCAGTGTTCAGTGGGCCCTGTTCCCTTTCTTAGTGTTGCACTTTCTGAAAGGTGGCAAGAGCCTCATTTGACACTTTTGACCAGATTTCTATTCACTGTGTACAGATAAACCATTTTTGCGCCGTCTCATTTGTATTGTTTTGAAGCTGTGAAATACTTGCAATGTAGATGTGTAAATATCTTTGATTTCCTTCCTTCCTTGTTAGGGATGAGTCTGAACATTCTTTTGACAATTTGCTTTAGGAGGCCTGCTGCAGCAAAGTTAGGCAGCCATAATTGCGTAGCGTCTGCTTGTCGGTGTATGTCCTGTCACCCCGCCCCTGCACCCCCTGCCCTTTTTGTCACAGAGCAGTGCTGGTCACAGGCACTGTACTGAATGTGGCTCTTTTTCATACACTTGGCTGTCAGGGGGACTGACTTTTGTGTGTGGATGTGTGTGTTGTTTTTTTTTCCTCTACCCCCCAATTTGGATTAGATTGTGTCTCGGGCGTCTGGCTGTGAGTGGCCATGTCTGTTGAAATAATGCCCAGTAGTTTTTGATTTTGACACTTCTTTGGTCAGCCAGGTGAAGAAAAATTAGTCATTGGGCCAGCAACATTTGTTCTCACGTTTATATTTGCCACTGTATTTGTGTACCTAAATTGTAAATAAATTACCTCCTTGTATCTTTTTGTGCCTTGTCTGCAATGGTCTTTATGGTTGCAAAGGCGGGGTAGTGTTCAAGCTTTAAATTGAGGCATTTGTGCATCTCTTTCCATGTGACAGAACTTACTTAAAAACTCAATGCAACAAAGATACACACTTAGATCATTTATTTTTCAATAGAATATAGTGCAACAAACATGTATTGTCACATTGCTTTAGCCAAAATAGAGTTAATTGTATGTGTAAGTTGGATTACATAGTCGTTTTGATAGAAAGCAGACATCACAACATCTATTGACCCCGACACAACACGTCATCACTTCAGTTGTGCAACATCAAGCAGAAATGAGACGGACACAAATCAAGTTTACTTCACTGGAGAAATGATAAAAGGCAAATTTGTCAAGTATTAAAAAAACTAATGGAAAGGCTATAAATGAAATGTTGCAGCATAGGCAGTGTAGAGCTTTTCTTGGGGAATGTTGAATGTGTGACCCACTGATGGTGTTTAAGAAGAATGAAATGTATTTGGGATTTAAAGAGGAAGTCAACCCGAAAATGTTCTTAATGTTGTATGTGCCTCCACTAGTCTAAAAATGGCATTCTCAGTAATATTTCATTTGTGGAATATGAGTTAAGCAGCAAAATCCACCTATTTTTAGCCATCTGAAGGGGCGGCTATTTTGCCCCTTTCTGTCAACTGAAAATGACATCACAGTTGCTCAAGGCCCAGGTAACGACCAATCACGCCTCACCTGTTCTCTGAATCTGAGCCATGATTGGCTGGCCCCTGAAATGGACAAAAGCTGAGGTTTTATTGCTTAAATCATATTCCACAAACTCAATATTAATCACAAAGCCGTGTTTAGTGACTAGTGGGGCTACATAGAACGTATTGTTAAAAAAATAAGAAAAACAATGGGGTTGACTTCCCCTGTAAAGGAAAAAAAAATGGATATCACAGTGGATCTTGGACTTTCCAGTACATGAGCGGTTCTCTCCTTTAGTTTTTTTTTTTTCTTGGGGTAGAATCCCTCAAGCAAAATTCCATTTTTACACTCCTTTTTTTTCACACCATACACATTTATTTGGTTTGTTAGGCTTACTCTATGGCTTAGTGCTTTTTTGAGCCCCTTTTTAGCAACACAGGATGGGCAAAATTTTCAAAAGTGTGATGCAGTACAAAACTGCAAACTGTGAACAAAATGCCCTTGGTATAGAGCCCATGAAATGTTCATGAGGTGGCAGTAGCAGAGAATAAGCCAAAAGTATTGAGAGAAATTAAATAAAGTGTTTAAATTCACAAGTGCACTACAGTATTGAGGTTAACGCCATTTACTGCCCTACAGCTTTCTTCCTTTTACTCAATACTGTCAACCAATTGCATGATGATGCTTGATCATGCTTGGTGCTTTTCTGTTGATCCTCTTAATACTGATACAGTATCTTTTATTAGATCTTTATAATGACGCTTCAGTATTCTCCTCTCCGCCGTCCGTTTGCTCATTGTCCCCTCCTGCATTCAAATCGCCAGCTTTCCCATTGTGTTTTCCCCTTTCTTCCTCTTCTCGCGTCTCATTGCGGAGGCTCTCCTTCTCTGCAGCCGTCACAGCCATTTCTAGCTTAGCCTCCGGATCTTCCTGTTTCCTTGTGATGCACAGGAAGTTACCCAGGGCGATCACAATGGCTGACAATGTGACCTCGCAGCCCGCCAACAAGAAGACGTACATGTACTTATGGGTGGCATCCAACAGGCGACCTGGAGGAGAGGACATTTGCCGTCATCCTTTAGGTAAGGTACATCTAAGACCGGCAACATATTCACACCATATTTTAACATAGTGTGGTAGAAATACTTTCTCTTCACTAGTCAAAACTTGGCATTCTGATTAATATTACGTACGTGGAATACGAGTTAAGCAGCAACATCTACTTGGTTTTAGCCATCTCGGGTCAGCCATTTTGTCACTTTTGTCGACTGAAAATGACAGTTGCTCTTGGCTCAGGTAACAACCAATCACGACCCACTTGTTTTCTAACCTGAACCACGATTGGTCGTTATCTGAGCCCTGATCAACTGTGATGTCATTTTCAGTTGACAGCAGGTGACAAAATGGCCGCCCGCTGACATGGACAAAACCAGGTGGATTTTGCTGCATAACTCATATTCCACAGACACAATATGCCTTGTGTCAAAGAGTGGGGCTGCATAGAATATGTTCTTGTAAAGAGGTTGACATTTAAAATATGAAATATTTTACCCTTCGCAAACATTAATGGTCAGTTGGATTTATTTTTATAGTATGATAATCAACCATGTCCCGCACTACATAGTCAAAAATGTTTTAAAGCATGTGAAAACTGGACCATTTCGCAGGATTTCAAATGCAGAAAAATTTGATGAGGAGCTCAACTCAAGTATTACACGAACACATTTAGACAGATTGCTCTTACCTGCTCCAGGAGGGCCCACTAACACAGCTACTGCTTCCATCAACAGCACAAGGCCAATGGCACTGGAAAATTTGTCTGTCCCCACAATAGCCATAAGGACCTCGAACTGCAGGGCTCCCACCATGCCATAAGACATGCCAAAGAAAATACAGAATCCCACCAGACCTCCATAGGTGTTTGCCTGCATTCCGGGACAAAGGATGTTCAAAGATGACTGATGTCAGATCACATCTCAAGCCGTTATCCTTACCTGTGATCCAATGAGATCCGTGACTCCGTTGAAGATCATCGCAAAACTGAACAGGTAGACACACCTCGGCCGCACCCACTTCATACCTGCGATGACTCCACATAGAGGACGAGCAAACATATCTACGAATCCCAGAATTGTGAGCAGCAGCGCTGACGTAGTGTCCTCGTAGCCGAGTCCTTTGGCATAGTTGACCACGAACACGGGTGGCACAAACAAGCCCAGCACCATAATCGAGGCCGCAACGGTGTATATGACAAATCCTCTGTCCTTGAACACACTGAAGTCGAGCAGTTTCTTCTTCGTCTGAGGCGTCTTCTCCTCTGTCGCTGTAAGACGGCCATCCTCAAATTGTAGATGTTTCTTTGGTGGCAAGAGGGGCCTCATTAGGGCACCGCAGGCGCAGCAATTGAGCAGAATCCCCCCCAGTATGAGAAAACCACCCCTCCAGCCATACTGGTACTGAAGAATTTGTCCCAGGGGAGAGAGACAGCACAGAGCCACGGGGCTGCCTGCAGCTGCCAGGCCGTTGGCCAAAGGTCGCTTCTCACTGAAGTAGCGATTTAGCATTATTAAGGATGGCTGGAAATTCAATGCCAGGCCCAGACCTGACGAGACAAGAGAGCAGCGTCACAGAAATAATTGAGAACACTGACTGCCTTTATGTTGGCATAAGTTTATATTTTGCAACAAGAACAAGTAAGATGTAGGTATTTTATTTCCACTCCTGCGGCATGTACAGTATATTTGAGGTTCAGTTGGACCTGAAACCTGACTATTCTTCCATCTGCCGTTCTGTTTTGGAATTCGGTTAACAAATTTTGGCTCCTGTATTGGGATTCGAGCAACATAAATTTTTAATTTTGTAAGAAATGGCATAGAAAGTTAAGCAACGTGAAACAGACACCACACTAGTGGTACAAGCCACAAGAAAATGGCGGCTTTTGAGTAATCCACAAGAATGGCTGGAATACCATAAGCCACTGCAGTAACACATTCTTTTGCCCATCATTTCAAAGCAGCTGGGGGAAATTAACCCCAATAAGGTTTATGCCAAAGCTGACCCTTGTAATAATTAACAAAATCCTTTTTATATTTCTGTATGGTTATTACACCAATATGTACAAACTCTTTAACTGAAACTAAAAATGTCATGTATTTTCACATGGGCCAAAGCTCAGTATCCTTTATTTCGACTTAACCATATTTACAGATTTCACGTAACTGCAATTCGGCAATTTCTCCACTAGGGTGCGCAACTACACTCTGATTGCGTTTGATTCCCCTTGCAGGTTAGGATGCTTGAAAATCCAGACAATATCCAATAGGTCATGTATCATTTTTAGTTCGAAGTTGTTCTAATTTGTTTTACGTTGAGTAGTCAATCAACTAAACAACATAGTATAATTCAGTGAGTAGTCAAAGGTGGGGCTAAAAAAAAGTTGTACGGATGCTCACCACTGCACAACAAAAGTATTTGTAAATACTTGTGTTTAGCAACAGTAGTCAGTATTAGCTGTTTGAAAGGAGAGGTTTCATCCAGCTTTTGCCTCGATTCTCATGTTGTGTGGTCAACCGAATGCAGAGGCTAGAGGATGTATACTGGTACGCTACCTGTAATCACACCAATGCAAAGGTAGATGTGTATGATGCTTGTTGCAAAGGAACCCAGAACCATTCCCATTGAAGCAAAGAGTCCTCCGACCATCATCACCGGTCGACAGCCGAACTTGTTCACCAACACGCTGCACAGAGGACCTGCGGGTACAAACATCGAGTTTATTGTGCCATTATGTTTAAGTGCAAAGTCACAAGTGCCTACCTGTGCCGTAGAGCATGGCAAGCAAAATGGATGATATCCATGCGGTGTCACTGTAGCCAACATCAAACTCCCTTATTAACTCCTTGAAGAAGACGCTGACAGCCTTAGGGAACGCATAGGAGAATCCAGTGATGACGAAGCAGCCGACCAATACCGCCCAGCCCCAGCCGCCATCGGGTGCCTTCACCCCAGTAGGTCCATCGTCCACCACTGCGCCCCCCATGCTGTTCTCGGGTTGTTGTGATTCTAGTCAGAAGCTGCAAAACACATATAAACCACCATATGATGTACTCCTTGAAATGTTTCTTTGTCACAGGATTTGTAGTTTCGGATGAAACCGGGCGTTCGTTACAATTAGGGCCATCGAATGGCGTTCAAATAAATGTAGTTCAAATGTTGAGTCAGATTTGAAATCATGTGTTTGACACCCAAATTTCACAACATACAATGATATGGCTATCAACACTGTACTGGAACGCTTTGTTTAGACGCCTTGTGTGTTATGAAATGTCCTGGAGCGTGTGTTGACACCTGATAAGTCTACATGGAATGTTTTTTATTGTATTCCTGGCTCTGAGCAACACGCACCTAAGAAAAAGCATGCCAATGTTAAATCTCATCTCATTTTGTACAAACTAGGTAATAGTTTAATGTTAAATTGTAAACACAATGAAACACTCTGCATTAACTTGGATAATGCTGAAGTCTTCTTAGAAAAGACACAAAAAGCCAAAGGAACAAAAACATGGGCTTCAATGCTCACTGAACGGAAGTTGAAGTCTCATAACCGCTGTGTGACTCACATTCCTTCAACCGGTTCAGCTCTAGAATACCCTATTCAGTCTTTACTGAAATGTCATGTGGGATATTTCATCATTGTATTGAGAAACTTGTTTGAGCAAGCAATTACTTTAAAGTGAGACTGAGACCAACACTACAACATAAAAAGCTGCAAGCTCATTTGGGTGAATCCCCTAGTTGGATTCCATCAAAGTACAAGCCCTAGATTTTGCCCCAAAAATGGCTGCTTCAATCCAAAATGGCCGACTTCCTATATAATTTTTAACTTTTCTGGGGGAACTAATGAGTATATCAAGGTGGGGTCAGGGTCTGTCCAGACTGTGGACCCCTAAAATCCTAATATTTTTACCAATGTATGGTGAAAGTCGTGTTTTTTTCACCAGCTTGCTAGATAATCAAAATTGCGCTGTTTAGCTGTAGTAAGACTTGACATCTTATTACGATTGGACTCTTCTAATGGTGGTTAAAGTTATTCCATTTTATTTTGTCAAGTGGTTGCGTAAAGTAAAATCATCTGGATTCAGATGCATTTTTTAAGTAGATGTATAGTGTACTTATAAATATTTCTGGATTCAAATTATTTTGTTTTGTACAACCACTTGATGAAATAAAATGGAGTAAATGCAGAACTACATTTTTTTTTCAGTGTACAGCTACGTGGCAACTTGTTTGTGCAGTCACAATTGAGACACTGCAGTGAGAGGTGTGTGCAGCTCCCAAAAGGTCAAGACTATCAATATCTGCAAACAGAAAGATAGCATAGTAGGAATTAAGAGGATTAGTGCTGGCTTTTCTCCTAACCTTGTAACCATGAGCATACCGTTGTATGTTCTATTTCATTTTCTGCATTTTTTTCCCCAAGGCTTGATTCCATTGTAATGTTTTAGTTACATACATACACATTTATTAAATATTTTTTTAAGAAAACGGGGATCTTATGGCTCAAAGTTCGATGTGATATCGAGAAAATTGTTCTTTCACAGTGATATTAATCTAAGAGGGCATTGGCGCTGACTTGTGCTTGGGCCCTAATATGTTTTTGATGACCATATAACTGACTAAAGTAAAACAAGTAATATAAAGCTGGTTACATTAGAAACCATGGGCTTTATTTCTCCTCTTAAAGAAGATTCATCAAATTTTTCATTTTATATTATTCAGTAATGTGAGACATCGTTTTTGCTCCCATCCTTTCAAAGGCACAGTATCAGTGACCCCAGCGTGACTCTGCCATTCTGTCCAGAGCCAAAGAAATATCAGCACTATTCCTAATTTAAGACCCTCTGCAATCCACTGGACACACACATGCATGCACGTTGGAGCAGCTATCAAATGGAACATTTCTCATCCCTAATAGTCAGATGAAAGGACTCCAGATACCAACATGCTTTGAGTATACATAGTGTGTGATACAGTTACAGAGTAAAAACCTTCTACATGTCTATGCATCTATAAACTTACCTGTCTATCTATCTAGCTAGCTATATATCGGTCTTCTGCTCTATCTTTATCACAAGTGTCCAACTCAAGGCCCCAGGGCCACACCACTTTATGTAGCTCACTAAAGCAAATAAAGTGTGTCTACTTTGTATAGTTGAATAGGGTTGTTCTTTTCACTTTGGCACAAAATCTGTACTGAAATGTGTAATTTTTCTTCGCGTTTACAGATACTACAAGCAAAATCCCTTTCTAACCAAAAATTTGCTGTTTGTGTGCCACAATTTTCCTTGACTTCTAATTTCAAATTCTATTTGTTTTTAGCAATGGCGCATTTAGGTGATTGTTATTTTGTGAAATGGTCGTTTTATTGGAAAGGAGCCAAGTATTTCCCTTTATATCACATTTACTACATCATTTCAAGCTGGCCCTGGCCCAGTCTAAAGTGACATGACTCAATCAGACATTTGGTTTCGTCAGTGAAAGTGGCCATATCTGAGAGCTCCCCCATCTACTCGACCATTAATCATCCATCACACCATTCATCCGTTTATCAATCTATCCCAGTCAATACCGGAGTGGCTAATTTGGTTTCTAGGCCACACTTGCTGTCATGAGCAACCCGCGCTACGTACGCCACTGCTTCACAGATAATAAAACACAGAGCTTGACGTTCTTCCGTTCTTTTACATTTCATTTGGGGAGGACATGGATTTTTATTATTTTTTTTATGGTGGATGGATATGTAATTAGACAGTGCTGAATAATTTCAAGTGGGACTATTTATGCAGGGATACTCCAGCTGCCTCGTTATCGTGTCTAGAGGAGTGTGACGTCACATTGATGCTGCCTGGGCAAAGCCGGCTGGCGTACGTGAGGAACGCGGCGTCTTCCTACACTGGATGTTTTCAATTTGAAATCATTTTTTAGCGCATTTGAGGATTTCGGAGGAATTCTTATGTTATTCTGACCGCAGGCCCTCCTTTTAAACACAATTTTTAAAAAACGTATTCGGATCGTGTACCATGAAATTTAGACCATCAACAGTACGCGACTAGAATGGATTGTGACATTCGGATATTCTACCCATCATGTATAATTATAATCACTCCGTTTAATTTAAGTAATAAATTAAATTAAATATAAAAAAATATACCTGTTGCTTCTGCCATAAATGATTACGCTGTTGCCATCCGCAGTATAAATAATAGGGCGCATATCATAAGGTCAAACAGAAGAAGGGAAAACAACAAATCGCTTACAGTACCTGAGAAGCTGTCTACCGGAGAGCCGCTGAATGCAGACCATGTGAACGTGCTGTCGTCACTGGCTTTATAAACGGCGCTGCGCTGATGGGACACCCCACCGGGACTTGTGTCACTACAGTTACATCACTCGAAAAGATCCACGTATTTCTACGTTGATTGAGCCGTAAAAGAATTTAAGATTACTATTTGATATACTAATCATATTTTCTCATTTATTAGTATGTGTATACATCATTACTCGCTTCCAACGACCCAGAACAAACTGGATGTGTATTGTGTTTATGTATCAAATATATATACATATATATTTACAATTTAATTTAACTGTATATACACAATTTAACGAGAATATAATTGTCCATGTGTTTTTCAGTAAATTAAAAAATCGATATAGGAACAATTTATTGCTTATTCTGTGTCACTGGGAAACATACTGTATTAACAAACTCGCGGTTGCCATGGAAACCTAACCCGCTCAAGTGAACTGACCCATAGAAAAAGTAACCCAGTGGCTGGCTCGTAGTTAGCAATCAATGTCGGTGAAATACAAGGAATTTCAGTTTGGATTTCAAATATCTAATTTAATATTTTTTTAAATAAATTTGAAAGCTACACTGATTCAAACAATAAAATAAATGTTTAAAGCGCATAGAGAGATGAGTAAATAAGCAAGACAAATCAGACTCTAGGAACCTTTTATCGCTGTGTTTGTGTGGCTAGGGAAGACATTACGATCGTGCAGTTACCATGGAAACCATTCGACCCCCCCCCCCACACACACACACACACACTCTTACGACTGGCGCTAACCCAGTAACTTGCAAGCGAGTTGTTCAATCATATCCACTTTCGTTGTATCCACAACCACGTGTTGAGTTTGAGTACATTTGTGTCCTTGACATGTAGGATAACGTCCTTGGCAACAACAGCGGTAACTTCAACTTTAACGTCCTAATGGTTAACGGCAACTTTGTCGACATCCAACGAGGATACACAGTGGCAGCTACATGGTGGGGCAACATGTGAATATTCGTTCTCATTTACGTGCTTGTTCAGTTGATTTGTCGTAACTTGAACAAAAAAAAGAATTCATTGTGATAGAAACAAAGGGTAGTTAATTTCACATTACTTATCTGGTATATCGGAGCATAGTGGACAGCGTACTCAAATGTTAGTCCATACTCTAATTCCGAAATCAAAGGCAACGTGATGTAAAGCACCGAAACAAAAACGGTGATTCTGACAGACACAACAGTTGATTAAAATTTGATGTGATGTAAATGGCCGGGCATCGTTAAGAACCTCACAATTTGATTCGATTTCGATTGTTTTAGGTTGTGATTCACTTTGATTTCAATTCCTCACGTGATTCGACTCGATATCGATTTAAATGCACCGATATCGAGTCAGTGAGAACAAAAAACACATATAGGAGTAAGTTTTAACCCTGCTATCAGTTATGTGGCATGTCATCCAATAAATAAAAAGAAAAACGGGAAAGTTGCATATAACACTGAGAAAGTAAAGTGCATGAAAACTTGTAAGTTGAAATAAAAATAATATAGTTGCACAATGATTGCATATTTGTGCATATATATGACAAAAGTGAAAAACATGATGACAGCCCTGTATTGACAAAGTCTTGATATTTCTCTATTTTTTAATTTTTAATGCAATGAGAAGTGTTACATAGTTAATATTTACATAGGGGTCAGTCGCTCTGGAAGTCCAACCATCACATTTTCTGCCGACTCCAAAACCTCTGTCTTTAACTGAATTGCAAGCGGAAGTGTTGCGATGCATTCATGCAGCGATATTTTTACCCAGTCCCCTATTCATGCGTGTATTTTTATTAATTTATCCAGAGCTCCTGAGTCCATGCGTATGAGCATTTTATTTTTCATAGGTAAAACAAAACTGTGTTTTGGGGTGTGAGTTATAGTTCCAAATTGCAGGCAAGTGGGGGCACCCAGGACTGTGGACTGGGAGACCTGGAGGACCTGGTGGCCAATAAAGAGAGGGAGTGGAAGGTGCTTCATGCGAGAAGAATTCATCTCTTGGAGGATTCTCTTAAAAGGGCCAAGGAGGAGTGTGCTTCTCTTAGGTAACAATTTCAGACTGAAATCACACTGATTGTTTCCTTGTTCCCATCATTGTTGTGCTACCATTCATTTTGCTTCTCATTAAATTATCAACACAACCTTCACGTTGCCGTCAAAACTAGTCTTAAGTCATGTCTTTTCTGTTTGGTTGTATTTGAATTGACCAAACATTTAATGCACATGATATGGCTGTTTCTACTAAATAAAAATATTGTTATGTACCAACAAATAAAATGTCTCAGCGACATACAATTCAGTTGAACAATAGTTTGAACATTTGAACTCTTACAGTGTTAAGTCATAATACAAAGGAGCATATTTCCCCACCCAGCTGTTACAGTATTGTACCATATGCACAGAATTGCTTTTATTTGCAATGGTTTTGAAATGTGTCTCCAGGATATCTGCTTCCAACTGCACACAATGAAGGTTTGTTGATTATCAAGAGTAACCAGGACATTCTGTGTGGAAAGACACATCACTGTTAAAAATGTGAATTTTCAATGTGACGAGGACTAGAAATGAAACACCGCAACCACCTCCATTGATTGATTTAGTAAAGACACCGAGGTACCATTTACTACAAGTAAATGTCGACCATCCTACGCCTAATGCAAAATACTGCGCGATTGAGGATACTGCATACAATATAACGTCAATATGACATATTATGGTTTTGTTTTCATAAGTCCCTTAAATAGTCACTCCAGGAAAATTATCTTGTGTTTTACCGTTAATCTTGACATTGACAAAGAAAGAGCTTATTGCCTTATTTACGTTTAATAACACTGTCAGATAAGGTGACACATTTCCAAGACCCTTTTTTAGTTGTATTTTTTTTAATTTTTGTAATTTTGTGGTTAGAAAATAACTTTGCACATAAAAAAAAACACTAAGCACTAAACACTATACGATGCCGTATATTAGACGACCTCATCCATTGTTTCTTGGTACTTTGTTTTTCGAGACGTCAAAACCAGAAGCTGAAAGAGGACTTCCAGTACAATCTTACTATCCTGGATGAAAGAGAGAAGGAGCTTGAGCGATATGATGTCATCACTTCCAGGGCTGTGAATGCAGAGCAGAACAGGTAGAACACTAACATAACAGTCAACTGCTTTGGTCCATGTTTATCTGTGTTACATTTTACGTGGCATTCCTTTAGCAATGTTAGAATACAAAGGAGCATCTAAAGCTGCATCAGAAATTCTGCAATTATAATAATGATATTGATTTTTTTTTTTGATTGGCTGAGGGTTATTTAACAATATTTTTCCCAACAATGTAGTTGTTGTATCTCAATAATAATAATCAGTCATCTAACTAACATACCAGGATTAGTAATAGTTAGACATTGTGAGATGAAAACATTTAGCTACAATGAGAAAATTCTGATAAGCATTTGGAGTATGAGTCATAAACCTTTGGGCACAAAGTTTTATGATTCCAACACAATTCTTCTATAATGTTTGGAAACAGCATGTTTCTTTGTACTGTATATGGAAAATGTACTTCGAATTGAAAAATAAATAAATAAAGTGATCCAAAAGTTCAACAGTTTGAATAGAATTCATTGACTATAATTTGTTAATTAGATTAACTTGGAAGCCAGCCAATATCACTCATTTGATGATTTCATATTGTGGAGATGAACTAAGGCAGTGTGTCTCGTGGATTATATTCGAGCGGAAGAACAAGCAAGGCAGCAGGGGTCCTGGCAGAGAGTATTAACTTAATCAGAAAAACTGCTGTCATTTACAGGCAGGAGGAGCTAAGCCGGCTCCGTATCCAGGTTGCCGAGTTGGAGGAGAAGCAAGCCAAAGATGCTGAGGCGAGACAGGAGGAGCTGCGTATCAGCCAGAACAAAGCTGCTCAACAAAGGCTGCAGCTGGACGAACTCAGACAGTGAGTCTGGAGGAAGGGGAAAAAATGTAAAGAAATTAGTTTGATGTGAATAGTAGCATTCAGCAGTATGTGACATCACGTTAAAACTAGAGCTGTCAAAGTTAAAGCGTAAACTATGGAGATTAATTTAAATTTTAGAACGCATTAAAATAAAATTAACTCAGTTAACTCAGTTTTATTTACTTCCTGTGGCGGCTGACCTCTGCTCACTTTGCAGCCAAACTTAGAGGAAAGTCACCGTCGCAAAGACATAGTTTTACTTTAAAAAGTTGCTTGACGGCTCATCGGCGAAATCCAAAATAATTTGCACACTTTGCAAAGCCAAATTCAAATACCATATTAGTTGTATGTCTTTGGTGTATCGTTCAACAGAATCGTATTCAAGGCTCAAGACCAGCCTGTGAATCAAAATATCCTTAAAATGTTTTATCCACATTAATTCCAAGATTTTACTCAATTAAAAAATGGTAGTTCGAAAATATAATTAATCGCCATCAATTATGGAAAATTTTGCGATTAATTAGTTTTGAAAAATTAATCGCTTGACGGCACTAGTTAAAACACATTTTTACATTTGAAAAATAACTTAACACTTCTCTTTGTTATGGTCCAAAACTTGACCCAACAACATTGTGAGGCTGGGTGAGTTTATAGATAAAACAAACCAAAATGAAGAAGAAAATATAATAAATGACACAGTGCACAAAATAAAGGCGAAGGAGTCCAAAAAATGTTTATGGGTAACACATGGAGCAGTGTTTGGAAATCTTTACACTTTGATACTAATACCTCTCCCAATCTTGAAGAAAGACTGATGTTGTGTGGTGGCTGGACTGACTGGACTCCAGCCGTCTTAGGAAGTGGTGCCTCTTCCTGTACAGTGTGGCCCTGTCGTCTTGGTGCCGAACCACGTATTTGCGTGTGTGTGCAGACCCACGTCCACATTGACCTCATGAATGCCGATACAGACCGCAGGTGGCCTGTGTCGAGCACCGCCTCATTGTTCAGCTCTTGATGAGGTCGTTCGATCTGCACCACGTAACAAAGACGCCCCCCAGACCCCCAGCAGGCTTCTGTACTCACGTTCTTTTCCATCCCGAATACTTGTTTCATCTGAAAACTTCTGGATGTGGTAGGAAGGTGGGACGTTTTGAAGTTCTGTTTCAAGTTTGATGTGTAGAGGAGGAAAAAAAAAAGGGGGGGGGGAAAGTGGTTGCTGTGGTGGTCCCGACGCTATTGTAACATCTAGACCCTCAACCTGACAGACTGAGGTCTGAGGACACACTGTACAGAAGGTCTCTCGACCACGTTATGTCTACCGGTATTGACTTGTCCTCATCTCTTTAATATTATAATTTTCTTTCTCGGATACATTGGCTCCTGTTGGTGAATGAGTAAACATAATCAAAGACTTTTTTTTTTTTAAATCAAGATGAAAAATGATTCTGTGTGTTTGTCTGGCTGGATGGAAGCTCTATGACAGGTACAATTGAAAAGCAAATGGAGGAGCACAAGCGGGTGAAATTGGAGGCGCAGCACAGATTACGCGAGATGGAGGGAGAGCTCACTCGGCAGAAACAGGTGAAAACAAAAAAGCGTTTTTATCATGTAACTCAGGGATGGAACTTAAATGCTGGTGGGAGGGGGCACAATTTTTCATCAGTGCTACTGGGGGGCACATCGGCCCACACACTTCCTAAAATATAAATTAATATAAAAAAATTACCGTTAAGGACTGTATAAAACTGCTGAACAAGAAACCAACATTGGGTGCAAGAACACTTTTTGTGCATTTTTTTTTCTCACAAAAATAAACTCACTCAAAATTGTATTATTATTGCGGTTACTGTTTGTCCTGCATAACATTCCAAATCCGTAACAAATTATTAAACCTAGTCGCGTTTAAAAAAGGGCAGTGTAAGTGTAAATAAGACATGATTGCCATCTATTGGTGATTAGTGAAATTACAACTTAAAACTACTCTTAACTCCTGCATATTTGCAGTTCGGCACTGGCAAATTCACTCTTCAAATGCCTTTTAACCTTGATGTCTTTATTTACTCTAGTACAACATTAGTCTGTCCTTTCAGTGGCGTGATTACATTATCCTGACATCTACAAGTAAACCTCGAATCACACAATGTGACCAACAACGCTTCCTCATGTTACAGCCACAAGGTGCAAGACTGAAATAACTACCCGACCTTTAGAATGAAACAAAATTGGCTGTGTAATGTATACTCGTACTGTATTTTCAAGCGCAAGCATGTGTGTGTGTGTGTTCCAGTGTATTGGTCCAACTTGATCCCAGTGTGAGTCTTTAGGGATCTTGTATGCTCATGTTCGCACATGAATGTGTTAAACTGACACCTATCAAAATATGATTCACAGTCATCATCACCATGTTAACTGTAGTCAATAAAAATAAGTGGTAGGAAGTAGTAGGAATACTGTACTGAATAGAACAACTATAATAATAACAGCTACATTTTAAAAATTGAACTTCATTTTTCGATGTAAATGGGGAATATTTTGAAGGTTTCTCAAAGTGTTCCCACACTAGCACAGAAATTACAACCTGGTGGAATTAGTTATTCTATGTTCACTTTAAATTAAACCATCAAGAGGAAGTCAACCCATTTTTTTCCTTTACAATATGTTTTATGCAGCCCCACTAGCGTGAACTTGATATTCTGATTAATATGTTTGCGGAATACAAATTAAGCAGCAAAATCCACCTGTTTTAATCCATCCCAGCGGGTGGCCGTTTTGTCATTTGTTGTCGACTGAAAATGACATGACAGTTGCTCAGAGCTCAGGTAACAACCAATCACGGCTCAGCTTCAGAAAACAGGTGAGCCACGATTGGTTATTTTGAGCACTGGCCAACTGTGATGTCATTTTCAGTCGACAGGTTTTGACTTTCACTTTAATGAATTCAAATCTCTCTCTCTTTTACTCTCTCTGGCCATCAGGAGATGACAGCAACTTTGGACAAAGAGCTCAGACAACGCGAGCATGAATTCAATTTAAAACTTGATGAGATGCATGCAGTGCTGCTGTCCAGTGAGCTCAAGGTCTGGAAAGTATGAAAATGTCTTGATACAAAAATGTTGCCACTACGCTTCGTTGACATAGTTGTGTATTGTTTTTTTTTTTCTTCTTCAGATAAAGCTGCTGTCTAAAGAGTGTGGTGCTCAGAGCCACGCTCGATTGCAAGAACAACAGGCGCTCAAAGCATCTGAAGAGCTCTGTAGGCAATTACAAACCAAACTACAACGCAAGGCGGATTTGAATAATGAAGCCACTGCTGTCAAGGAGTTTAGGTATGGGATGTAACAGTGTTGCATGTGTTTCAGGGACTCTTTGATATGACCAATTCATCCGGGAGGAAGTTCAGGAATCATTTACTGTATACATTATGAGCAATTTAAGAAATGGCATAAATATAATTCCTTGGAAAACCTGCTGTGTGTTGGACGGCGTCTAAAGTTTTCTCTCAACTGTCTCAGGATAAAGGAACTGGAGGACACGTTAAAACGGATGGAGAACAAACTGAAGAAGCAGAAGGATGACCTCATAAAGAAGTGAGTCAACACAAGCTCAGTTGCCCCCCCAAAATTCCACCTTTACAAAAGTGATGATATTCTCTATTGTAATTGAACAGCATCTTGTGTGTAGTTTGCGTTGGTGGACTGCAGCATACTGTGAGGTTTAAATCGTAATATTATTTTGTGTCACCAAAAATGAAAATAAAAGACGTATGACGCAAACGCCGCTCCCATGACAGACTGTTGAAATTTCTGCATATGTGAAACGATGTTTGTCCGTGCCTGTCAAGACATGAGGACGTGGTTCGGGCTCGGAAAGAGAAGGATGAGGAGCTGGAGGCCCAGTGTCGGGCCCACAAAGAACAGTTAAAGAGAACAGAAAAGCACATCATCAAACTGAAGAATGACATGGAAATTCAGTCTGTGAAAGCTTGCTTGGCACAAAAAGACATGGCAGTGGCCTTGGAGGAGAAAGATGACACGATAAAGAGGTGAGACGTATATAATGTGTATCAGGTATGCTTTATGCGACTATATTAGCAGCTATTCGCGGATTTGTCATCTTCAAAACACAAATGCTTGGATAGACCACCTGCAGGTGAACCGTGATTGGTCGCTACCTGAGCCCTGAGCATCTGTGATGTCGTTTTCAGTCAACAGAAGTCACAAAATGGCCGCCCCCAGAGATGGCTAAAAACGGATCGATTTTTGCTACTTAACTCATATTCCACAAATATGTGGTTTGTTTCTTCTTAAGGACTATCCAAATGGTTCTACTGGCGGCTTTGACCAATATTTGTGCAATGATTGAATGATTTTCTGTCGTCTCTCTGCTTCACAATTGTTTGTTTTTCCACCCAGACGATTCTATGGTTGTCCGGCAACAAATCACACCTGGCAGTCACGGGCTCAAATACGTAAATCTTACATGAAAAGCGGGGTCATTCAAAGAATAGCTGCTGTCTTATAAGTTGTATATTGGATCTAGATGTTATCAACATTTCAGCTTTGCGTGTCACATGTTCATCTTTTGACGTCCAATCCAAATGTTTGGCCTCACACTTGTTATACTTTTGCCGAAGAGTGTACGATGCGGCACAAAGGCAAACATGGAAACATTGTGTGTGCGACTGTGCGTGCGTTCCACAGGCTCCGCACCGAAGTGACGACAGCCGAGACCGTGTGGGAGGGGCACATGAGTCAGACTTCTAACGAGATGGTCGCCAAGAATACACAGTTGATAACCTTACAGAACAGTAAGAACAAACTCCAGGCTGAGTTGGAGAGGAGCAGAGAGGAAATTAACAGGTGAGAGAATGCACAGTGCCCAACATGAATGCACCCCAAATGATTTAGAAAACACTAGACACAGTATTAAAAAAAAAATACTAAACCACAAATGCGGGCTATCGATATGCAAAGGAGGTTGTCAATGCATACGATTTTTTTTTTTTTTGTATGACTGTTGCAAAAATGTGGACACAATAAAAGTCAAGAAAAGCTCATTTTTACCCCAAAAAAAAAAATCACATTCATAACAGCAACATTGTGAGAATTTGATAACTAGACCTCTGTTGTTATCATATTCAAATGACCATTTCTGTGTTGTTAGGTACAAGAAAGATGTGAGTGCTGGTTTAAAGAGAGAGGCAGCCCTAGAACAGGCGCGAGTCCAGTTGGAGTTTGAGTGGCAAGAGCGTTATGATGCCTTCAAGGCTAAACAACAACTGGCTAATGAGCAGCTTATACAAGATTTGACCCTTGCCAGAGACCAGGTCAGTCTTTTCTCCTAAAAGAAGACCTAAAGACCTTCATAATAAACTTTGGAAGTTTCACGTGCGCACAGCACACATTAAGTTTTGTGTGCTTCATACAAAAAGCGAACTGTAAAAAAAAAAAAAAATCCAAAATAGCATGCACAGGACAATATGACTTATTTTGTAACGTGATCTAAGCAACACCTCTCACCTCACCTGATCAACAAATGTGTAATGATTACATGCACATGTGGAGTTTTCACATACCAGTACAAAATCGTCACCGTTTTCATGACCGTGGCATGTAGTTTGTCCAAGTACTGCACAACTTCTTTGCAGATGTATTTATTAAAGCAAAGGTTGTTATCCACACTCAACAGGGCTCTTCTAATATTTTGGTATATATATTGTTTTTATATTTATCAGGCAAAGGCAGAGCTTGGTGAGAAAGAAAAAGAGTTGCATGACTTGCTTCCGTCTGTTAAAAAGAGTGACAAAGCAGTGCAGGTAAGAAAGCATGTACCTTTTCCTCTCATAACTAAGAACTTTTTTTGACATTGTATTGAACTTGGAAGCCCATTTTCTGCGTTTTAAGTGCAGTATTATCAACAATTTCTTGAGCAAGGAGATATGTAATCCCCTGAAAGCTGCACACTCGTCCTGTACGCCACATGGATATTGTATTTTTTTGGCAGCTGATGCCCTTCACTTTTTGTGCTGTGTATTCAAGCCCGAACAATTTTTGGCAATGGCCTTTTCTTTGAGCAAGCGCCCTGTGAGGTACGGTATAATGGCCTTTCAGCTTGACTCCTGGCATCTCCCAACTGGCAGCTGCTATAAACTGTTGGCACCATGGGGAAAACAACACCTTATCAAATAGCACTTAAAGGCTAAGTGGCTGCAATGAAAACCATGACATAATTTTTGAACGGTGCCATGAGCAGGTATCTTTGTGTGGCATTAGCAAAGTCAAATCAATGTTTGAATAATAACTTTATTTATGCGTAATCCATGTAAGAAATCAGACAACATTGATTACTTCCAGCCACTGTATTGCAAAATATCTATAAATAAAGTGCCTGTCACGTTCATGTATTTTTAAACATATAATTTTTCATAGAGATACTGCCAAATTGAACAAAAATAAAAATAATTTATATGTATTGGTGGGATTGGGGAATAACAGGATATACAATTACCGGTAAATGCTACAAAATGTCAGGATCCAGGGTCACAGTCAGTCAAACTTGAACTCATTCACTGCCATTGACATATTTATTTGTCTTTTCACATTACAGCCATCCAATCCCAGGAATTTATTTATATTTTTTTCAAATGTTTTCAAACGTTAGGATAAAAGGGGGTCTGAAAATTTCTGGCAGTGAATGAGTTAAAGGGGAAGTCAACCCCCCAAGATTATTTGCAATCAAATGTTCTATGCACCTTCACTAGTCTAAAAAGGCATTTCGATTAATATTGCGTTTGTGGAATATGAGTTAAGCAGCAAAATCTACCCGTTTTTAGCCATCTTAGGGGGCAGGCATTTTTCACTTCTATCGAATGAAAATGACATCACAGTTGCTCAGGGCTCAGGTAACGACCAATCACGGTTCACCTGTTGTCTGAAGCTGAGCCGTGATTGGTCCTTTTATGAGCCATGAGCAACTGTGATGTCATTTTCATTTGAGAGCAAGCCTGCTTCTTGTAAAGAGTGAATCGTACTTTTTAAACAGTAATTGGTACTGGCTATTGGAAGGATGCCTTTTTGTTTCTGACACGTTGGAGTGGTCCAACCTCAAGCTTGTTAAAATAATCAACCTTGAGAGTTTAAAGGTTGAGCTTACTCAAAATGTAACATGTGTAAAATGTTGGTGTTGCTGGCTCTGCAAAAATACTACTAATGTACTTTGTCAGAGCAAAAAACTCAGACTTTGAATAATACAGTGTTTGATAAAAAGATACTTGTTGCTGGAGCCTTTTGTCATAGGTTATATCATTGAATATACTTTGCATTCATCTACTTTGCTTCAACTGTTGCTCTTGTTTTTCTAAAAACTGTGAATTGCTTTCCTGATCGATGGACTGAATATACATTATGATAGAGATGGACCTGTTTTTTCAGGGCCGATACCGATTATTAGTAGTCAAGGCGGCCGATAACCGATATTTGGAGCCGATATTAATTTTTCGTAAAAAAAAATAATAATAATAATGTGGAAAAGAAAATGGTTAACTTTGTTGAAATGTCTTTAAGCATATGTTTATTGAACAAATGTTCACATTTCATAATGTAGGGTTTTTTTGTGTATCATTATTATTATTATAATTTTTTGACGATATACATCTTTATCAAATTCTAACAAAAAGTTCAGGGAGCACCCGTATAGTTCGACAGTAAATGAATTTCTCCAAAATTTCAAAATGAAAGAAAATTAAACTTTCACATATCTTTGTTTTGATATCAACACAGTTTTCAATTGATTTATTATCGGCCAACAGATTTTTTAAAAAGGCAGATGCCGATATTCGTCAAAACGCACAATATCTGCGCCGATAATCGGCCCGGCTGATAATCAGTCCATCCCTACTTTATGACATACTAACAGGGTCTCACACCAAAACCAGACGTGCAGGCATCAGAGGAGATAAGTTCCCTGGTGGAGCAGAACAGCTTTTTGCGAGCTGTGGTTTCCCAAATGAGAAAGGATATGGAGGATCTTGGTCATCTCCTACCACATCAACAGACCAAGCTTCAAGCCTTCTCTCCCAAGGCAGTTCAAGCCCCCGAAGCGCCTGCAGCTACCTCCACAACTGAGCCTCTTGCCAAGCATCCGGACATCTCTGCCAACACCATCCCAGCGTATTTGTCAGGTCTCTTTCACAGAAACATAATTGATGATTTTAAAATGTCACCCAGAAGTTCAAGCCCCCAATGCAAACATTAATCACACAATGGACTCTGGCAAACGATGCTAACCTTTTTGTTACTTTGTTTTAGACTACACTCAGGCCCTGAAGCAGGAGGTGGTCCTCCTCAACGCTCGATGCAGACACCTCGAGGAGCAGCTAGAAGGCGCTTCAGGGCTCTCAAACCTAGTTCCAGCCACTGGCACACCTAAAGAAAGCCTGGCCCACACATCTGTGGACAAACCACGTCCACATGACCAGAGATATAATGACGGTATTTTTCAATTCAATATTATTGACTAAAGGCTCCTTTCATATGGAACGTGATCATGCTTTTAATTTCCGTGCCCTGAAGGTTGTACAATATGGAAATAGACAAATTATAATGTTCAAGAAAATATACTTTAAAAGTCACACAAAAATTTTGAGGTTGAACATCATTCTGAGCATTGCTGTTGTAAGATATCTTAAGTAGGCAAATGTCAACAAAATAGTTGGAAGAGTATGTGGGAACCTATGATTAAAAATGCAACCAAAGGTAGAGGTTCAGGAGTTTAGGGTGATTTTTTTTTTTTTTTTTGCTCTTCTCGGGCAAATAGTGGCTTCCTTTTTTAATTATTTCTACTTTGGTCTGGATCCTCAGTTTCGTTTCTGGACAAGCATGGTGACTCCACTGCATTGAGGAGCCAAGTGGAGAGAGGGGCACATGCACATGCCAACAGAAGGGATCAGGTATGAGAGGGATTCCTCATTATTTCAGGTGACCTGTATTTAACTGTGATCAAATGTAACCTAACAAACCAGTGATTTGTTTGCAGTCACGTAGTTTTGGGGCGGAAATCTAATTTGTCCAAATTTGGTCAATTTTTCATGTTTTCATAAGTCGATGCTATTGAGCAGACACCACGTAAACAAATTTTAAATGATTGACCTAAAAATCCAAAGTGTTGAAAATGGCTTCTGTCTTTGGCTCAACAATCTTGCCTTTTTTTATTTCATGAAGTGTTTTGTAGATTCGAGGATTCCGCCCTATTCCGGCAATATGTATGTTCATTAAAAGATTAGGCTTCTAAAATGAGTTTCCTTAATAGTAAATTATACTGTGAATTTTCACTTTACTTTAAAAAATTTATTTATGTTAATAGTGCATTACCTTAAATAGGAAGTCAACCCCCCAAAAATTCTTTGCTATAATACTAATATAATAATAATCACTTGCTGTCGACTGAAAATGACATCACAGTTGCTCCGGGCTCAGGAAACAACCAATCACAGCTCAGCCTGGCCACCCCCCTGAGATGGATAAAAAGAGGTGGATTTTGCTGCTTAACTTGTATTCCACTAACACAATAATAATCAGATTATAAAGTTTAGACGAGTGCATAGAACACATTATTGCAAAGAATTTTTGGGGGTTGACTTCACCTATAATGTTTCAGTTATAGGTGAAGTGGATTGAGTTATTTCAGCACATGATTGAGTTATTTCAGCACAGCCAGCCAGCCAGCAGCCAGCCAGCTAGTTTATTGTATAATCATTTCACCTTCTGTCCTTTCAGAGTGCTGTGGTACAACAGGTCCAAGATGAGAACCCCTGTCTGTGGCAGCAGCAACTGACCTCAGCTCTGATGGCTGGTGCTGCGTCTGGTAATGTTCGGGGTGTTAAAAGGAACATAGCACTGGCACATGCCAGGCTGAAGCAGGCGGCGTCCTATATCGCCCGACTAAGCAAGGAGAAACAACAGCTCATACAGATGGGCAACTGCCTTCGTGCCCGGATCACCAGCGCTGGATTACACGGTACAATAAGAAGCATGCATTTATAACATGGCATTGTCATATTGGTTATGTCATTTCCATTACAATGTTGAAGCTAAGCAGCCAAAGTTGAACGCAAATCTTCACTCAAACCAATTCACAGAGGCAATCGAGCAAAAGAGAGATTCCGCCACAATGGATCATGATCGTCTTACTGCTCTGGAGCAGCTGCAGTATAGACTCACCACTCAGGTATATTTTCTAATTCATAGAGCTATATTACTTAGTTTGTCCATTTTAAGAAACAAATGTGAAATTTGATTCCTCACCCGACCCAAACAAAAAGAAACGTATTGCCATAACATTGAACTATACTGATAATAATAATGTAACATTGTAAAAGGACACATTGAGTTCCTTAAAAGACCTTATATTAAATATGTGTAGGTTAATTACGAATATAACTGTGTACTACTATGACACACCTAAACAGGATAATCATAAAGAAAATGGATGGATGCATGCACGGATGAAATTAAAATGAGGGCCTTAGAAAGAAGCTGATACTGTAGACCGACAGTGGTGTATTTCTACCACTAGAGGGCGAAATAAGACCAGTCACCTATGTGTGTGTTCCCAGGAGCTTCAGTATGCTGTGAGGCAAATGGATTGCACTGTTGCCGAACATGCTGCTTCATCAGACAGCAGAGGGCCTCCCATAAAAGGAGACAGCAACCTTTGTTCCACAGGGCACAAAACCACTGATGAGTCTGGGGTAATAGTGTCCAAAATGCATCAAAATTATGATTTCGCTGCTGAATACAGTACAGCTACTTTATGTAAGCACCCTTATCAGGAATAGTGTATTTACTTTTAAGAAATAAATGTTTAAAAAACATTGCTGATCTAATTTAACCTTAACGGTAATTGAAACTTGAAAAAAAAAAATAGGACTCATAAACCCAACCAATGCATCTTTTATTTGACCTTGTATCCTTTCCTCAGACCTCTAAGATGTCAGACAAAACTCCGATGATCAGTCAGCAACACAACTCATTGGAGGTGAAGACACAGCCCAGCTCAGAAGAGTCTCTACAGTCATTAAAGGAGATTTGGGAAATACTGGACCATGGACTGAGTTCATCCATTTATTCAGAAGGTAACCTTATTCAAACAAAAACTTGGTTGCATGCAATTTATTTATTGTCTTCCGATTTAAAATGTGAATATGTTTTAAGATAGCCTTTTAGATTGATGATCAAACTTTTTTAGAAATAAAAAACTTTAAAGTGGGCATGCAAAATTATTCGGCCCCCCTGAGTTGAGAGCCAGCTGGGTCTTGGTTAGTTTGCAGTGGTCTAATACGACCTCCATTTCAATATGATTGATGGAACAGTGCTCTGCAAGATGTTTAAAGCTTGTGAAATCTTTTCATATCCTAATCTTGTTTTGAACTTCTCCACAACTTTATCCTGCACCTGGGATGGTGTGCTCCATGACCTGTTCTTTTAACAGATGTCTGAGACCGTCAAAAAGCAGGTGCATTTATACTGGGACTAGATTACAAGTGGACTCTATTTATTATCATCAATTTAGGTCAACATTGGATCATTCCGAAGTCATCAGGGAACTTCTGGAGTGAGGTGACAGTAAAGGGACTGAATAATATCACCTGCCCAACTTTTCAGTTTTTTATTATAAAAAATAAATAACTAAAAGTTTTGAGATATATTTCTAATATTGTAGTTATAGCCTCTTATTTAGTTACAGGAATTGTAGTAGTAGCATTGTAAATAATAGTTAACATGATCAATGAAGGACTGGCTAGTACCCTGCTAGTACCCTGGCGCCTATCTTACAAACATTATTAAAAGATCTATTTTGGTCACTTAATCGATTATTATGCCCACCACTGTCTCAAAGAAAGTGCTAGTCAAAATTATGTATCTAAATTACTTCCTGCCGACAATGATCCATTACTTTAACCTTGATCCAAAAGATGTGGTAATCTATTCTTTTGTAAGACACCATCTAAATGAAAATGCAATAAACAACAATATACCTCATGTCTGTATCAAGGTGAAAGCGAGCTGAGCAGGAGCAGGGCAACTAAGTCAGTCACTGCTGGAGTGATGGTGGCCGGTACCAGTGCTCCCATCCATAGTCGTTCCCCAGCTGAGCTGCAGCAGAAGAAGAACTCCTTCAAAGTACCATCAAACCCGCCTAAAAACTGCTGGCATGGAGCCACAGGCAAAATCGCCAGGATCAGGAACTATAATACTAAAGACTAATGCACACATAGAAGACAGTTGTAAAATCAGATTATACATCATGATCACCATTTTGTGATCAGTAAATTGTTTCCACATTTGGTCAGTAAGTGAACAATCAAAGGTTCTTGGAGTTTGAAAGATTCAAGGGAATAATGGAAAGTTGTCGTCCAGTTGCAAAGGCACTTTTTACTGTCAGTAACTCAAAATTTTGCTTTTATTTATCCCAGAAAACCACACCAAAGCTGCACTTTTTAACTATTGGTTTGGTCTATTTAATCACCTGTGCCGTTTTTAAATACTGTTTACAAGCATACTGCAAAATCAGATGTGTTCATATGATATGTTTTATTTCGTCAAAAAAAAAAAACATGGAGCCAAATTTAACTGAATTGAAATTTCAAAATATTAATTCAGTTATGGACTAAATGACATAACACCACTAGCCCACTGGATGACTTTCAAGTTAGTCCGTCTATCAAAGGTTATTAACAATGTAAGTTCAATTTACATAGAGCCTTGCCTTCCAGTGAACTAAGGACGCCTTTGCTCTGTGCTTATCAGAGTGGGTCAGTCGGAGTTTCCTCCCAATGTCATGCATGCTGATTTATGAACGACAGTAACCTCGGGAAATCACACCAGCATTGCCGGCTACGTCATCAACTGGCGCCGCCTCTTAATCACGCTATCGCTTTTCCCGTTGTTTCTGATTGGATGAATCTCCACACCCTCGCTACGGCATTGGCCAACAAATGTGTCAAATCAATAGTGCATGTCATCCACGTGTGCCGTTGCAGACTTGTGTTTCTGGTAGGCAAGTTCAATGTCGATTTACGTAATAGTAAACTTGGTTTTATTGATGGCAAGTTCGAACGTGACCGGTTAATGTACACCGGCAGCTACTCGAGGGCAAAAACAAGAGGTTGCCAAACCCAAACATATCGGTTTTCGTGAAGAAAACCGGTGAAAACAAAAACAAAGTAACGCGCTTTCTTTTTACCCGTACGATGAAAACAGTTACAAAAATATAACATCAGATAACACATCTGTAGTTTCTATAAGCGCAGAAATTTCTCTAAACTGTGATTTGGGTTGGCTTGTTTCGACACGAGTGCAGATGCATTATAATTATTTCATGTGGCAGACTATGAAAGCAGCAAACGCCAGCCATTCATCAAAGCATCCTTGACTGATTTGTCTTTAAAGTTAAAGGGCACATCCCTGCGAAAATCTGCGTAACATCACACGGAGACACAGTGACTCTGCAAGGTCGATTTGAACTCTACTAACCATCCCGTTTCGCCTGTTTCCCCCTGCGTCTGACTACAAGTGGCGTTGAATGAATTGCTCGCGACTGGCTGGATTTGAGAGCCCGGCCTCTTTTCTCATTGGACTGCTCAGCCAGACCAAACCGTCAGCCCATGTGGCGTGGCCGGGTACAATGTGAGACATTTAAAATCAGCAGAGGGAAGAAGAGAAAACAGTCAAGTGCGGATGCTGCTTTCCACCTCGTTGATAGTCGACGCAGTCCCCCCGCCCACTGTGGAGCAGCTAACGGAATAAACCAGGCACCACATGCCCCAGAAGCGCTTTAGCATCCCATCCAAGCGGTTGTTGCTCGTGACCGAAAGGAAGAAATACGACACAGGTAAACGGGCTAACTGCTTCTAGCTAGCGGATTACATCGTCATAGCGTGACTCGATTTAAACTCTGTTAGACCTTCCTGTACCTAGCCTCGTGATGTTAGGCAGTGCGGTATGTCAATACGTCATATGAATTAATAATGATTCTAAAGTGGTTGGACACTTAAATTATGACCCTGTGTGACATGCAGTGTATTATGTAATGGATGTGTCCACCATGTTTGGCGAAAATACGGAAGACTTTATATCCTCCTGGGTTTCTCTGCTTGTCAGTCACTTTGACTGGAGTTCATGGCTGCCGGGTGGAACTGGGTGAACCAAATGAAGTAACACAAGAGTGAAAAGACTTTCCCAAGCAGGCTGAGGAATTAATTGTGTGTGTGCCAAAAGTAGAAGGGTGGGCATGAAAAGAGCCTGACTGGCACATTTGCCAGTTTAGCTTTCCAAAGGCTTTCAAAGCCATACAAAATAATTGGACAGCTTTGCTGACCAATTAAATAAGACACTTTCTCAATTTATTGGTAAAGGTCTGTGATACATATTAACAAAGTCACGTATTATCTATGGAGAAAAGTGTGGGGGGGAAAATGTTTTAAAAGTACTGTTACAGGATGGCAAAGATATAAAACAGACTCGGTGTTTCCCAATCTTTGTTGAGCCAAGACGCCTATTGTACAGAAAAATCTCACGTCACACCACAAAAGAATGCCACAAATATTAGGATGGCTACTGAAATAAAAATAATAATGATCTTGGCTTTAATTTACTCAGAAAATGATGTACTCAGTGTGATATCCGGACCTGTATAATTGTTTCAAGAAGACATGACTAATTCTGTCGTATGAACGGCAACAGGAGAATAAACAAGTTTATTGTACATTCTGCCATCTGATGAAAGAGAATGCCATTATTCCGTCTGTAACACTATGACACCGATACATGAATACAAATATACTTATAATCGAATAATTTTGGAACAAATAAAGTAAAACTACTGTTCCACAGCTGACTGGGAAACAGTGATGTAAAGCATGTTTACCCTCCTCACTTGGAGGAAGAAGATCATGTATTTACTCCAACAGGTTGTATGACAAGTCCAAACTTGTTTTGCTGCTCGGTGAGTTAATAGCTGCAATATTCTGAATGGACTCTTTCGTAGACTTAACCAGAGTCCTGTAGCGTGATACCTCAAATGTGACATGTGAGGGCCTGATATTCTGTGTTTATATTATATTACAAACGGTTTGAATTAAAAAGTACACCTATCTCAAAGCAATATTTGAAATCTATAGGTAAGCTGGCAGCTCTGGTGAGCAGGATCAAAGGATTCACTGCGTGCTTTATTTTTTCTGCGGCTTTCTTTTGCGACGCATATTTTCAAAGAAACACCCACTCAAAGCTGTGCTAAAAGAAAACACTAAGCACAAACCTCACCCAAGCATACACATTGTCACTTATTTTTCAAAGTTGTCACTCGTGAACTTATTTTTACTCTTGTTTGAAATGTGGAAAAACTAGGATGCATGTGACATATTTGTAGCACGAATTACATTTGCGCTGTCTTTTATAAAGGAGTTTCATAAAGGTGACAGTTTCACCCTGGAATGCATTATTTATATACCAGTTATTTCCTTTTGGAGTTCTGGGACTTTTACTATCGCTTTCTTTATTGTTTGAGAAAATATTACTGTTTGCCTAGCAATGTACTTGGTACAATAAGAGAACAAAAGCCTTATTAGCCCCACAATGGGGAAAACGAGAGAGATAAAATTAATGAGATAAAGGAGTGATGACAATAGAATACACTAAATTCCTCAGATATAGTGTACTTTTTTCGTGGTTCTAATCAGAATGAATAAAATGCAGAAGATGATAGAACACTTCAAAGCCTTGACATGATCATTCTGCTATGTCATGGTCAGGGTGTTGGTGTGTGAGCCAGGTCACGGTAAGCCTTTGTCTGAAGGTGTCATTTTAATCCTAATGAGAGTGCATCCTGGAACCCAAATCCCTTCAGGAAAGGTTAAGGACTTCTGTCGTCCAAACGGACTTGTATTAAAAAGAGCATTAGGGCAGATGCTGTTTTTCATTAATTTCAAAGAAATTCTGTGTATTACATGGGGAAATCAGCATGGCGGCTGAATGACTTAAATTCAGAGGAGCTCATTGGCTGTGGAGAGCACCTGACACAGAAAGGCATGGCCCAGAAAGAAGGAACAAAGAGCAAGACAGACACCCACCCACACCCATTACATCACGGATGTGTACACTAGTCTACGCTGACTACATTGTCTGCTGAAATTGCTCGTTCATGCGTGCTTTGGAGGAGCCCCCATTTCCAAACCTGTCAGTCAAACCCAACACAATTTCACACGCTTTGATGCTAAACCATCTTCACTGTGAGTTAATACATTGTACTCTTTGTGTGTTGGTGTGGTAAGAAACAGCCATTATTCGCTGAATTTCTTTTCTGCTTGGGTTGTATTAGTTGTACAATGGTAAGATGAAAGTTACCGGCTGTATGTTCACTGAGCCGAAATGGCAAATCACTGAGCAGATACAGTCCTACTATTTGTTTACTATAATAGTTGCTATATAATAGTGGATTCCGTGCTTATGCTGCTGCTCCCGCGACCTGACACTGGATAAGCGGAAGAAGATGGGTGGATGAATAGTATCTGACCAAGTTCCCTCTTTTGTTCACAGAAATACAGCATGGATGAAGTAGTCATTGCAGGTATATCGGGCCGGTTGCCCGAGTCCAACAACCTGGAGGAATTTTGGGAGAACCTCATCAATGGAGTGGACATGGTGACAGAGGACGATCGCAGGTGGACACCAGGTGAGTGCATACAAGGCTATGTTGGCTGGGCAGCGAGATAAACTTAAGTTGACAAATGTGTTACATCAGTGAAGTCACCAACATCTTACAAGCCATACTTTTTACAATCTTATCCAGTTTGCATGAGGACACTGCTGTTTTTCAGGAACCCCACACCTCCTTATCAGCCCTTGAGTGGTCTATTTTGCTCTTAACAGATGTCTTACTAATGTGGCTGTGTGCCAAATTTAAATACTTAAAAGCGAAGTCAACCCAAACATATTTTTTTTCAAGAATATGTTCCCAGCAGGCCCACTAGTTGAAACACGGCAGTCTGATAAATTTTGCGTTTGTGGAATATAAATTAAGCAGCAAATGCACTCGTTTTTAGCCATCTCCAGGGGCGGCCATTTTGTGACTTCAGTCGACTGAAAATGACATCACAACTGCTCACAGCGACCAATCACGGCTGACCTGTTTTCTGAATCTGAGCCGTGATTGGTCGTTGTGAGCAGTTGTGATGTCATTTTCAGTCGACTGAAGTCACAAAATGGCCGCCCGCAGAGATGGCTAAAAACGAGTGGATTAATTTTTATTCCACAAACGCAATATTTAGAATCAGAATGCCCAGATTCAACTAGTGGGCTTGCATAGTACGTATTCTTTAAAAAATATGTTTGGGTTGATTTCTGCTTTAAGTAATTTGACTTATTGAAGATTTCAATTTCGCTAATTCAGCAATGGAAACCTTGGTGCGTATATATGCACTGATGTGCAGCATAAGTTTGGTGATTTGCTGCTGCAGACTAAAATTTAACCTCTAATGTAGCCTATTTATTTAAATAAGGAATTGAGCAGACTGTTCAGACTGAGACACCACAGTTAGTTAAATTAAATGGTGCCTTGTCTCTTAGAATAATGGCCAATAAGTAACAATTTGACAGATTATTTTTTTTTGGGGGGGGGGGGGTTGTCTTTAACATCTCCTCAGGATGCTGGCTACATACTTCAACAAATCAATCAGTCCTACCCCTGAAAGGAAATTATTGATACACATAATTAATCAGTATTTGGTTCAGTTTTTGACCAAGGACATTATTTTAGGAAGATGATGGTAAAAATAACAAGACAAACTTGTGTGGCCAAAACTCTGGTTAAATGGTAGGAATTCCCAAATGTTACTAGAAGCAGTTTTGTATTCAATCTAGTTATTTGCCCTTCACTGTATTCATTGAAAATAAATTGAACAACCACATTTTTTTTTACTTTTTCTGGCCACTGGATATTCGTGCTACGTTTTTATTTATTTATTTAAATGAATTTTATTGTGTGTTCTATACAAAATATGTATTTTATGAACAAATGGAAAAAAAGAGAATAGAACATTGCCATTCACTTCATGCAGTTTTAAGGAAATGAGCTGTGTTGGAATATCTTTCTCTTTTAAAATGATCTATCATTGGTTTAATAGAAATTTTATGCATCAAAAATTCCAGTGGTATCGGCCTCTTGGAATCGGTGAGTACTCGAGTTGAGACTCATACTGGTATCAGTCTGAAAAAAAGTGGTATTGAACATCCCTAGTAATCAGTATAATTCCTGATTTTTATTCATATTTCACATTTATTATATTTCACATGGGCTACTATACATTTTCATCAATAGCTTGACAGTGATGGTAAAAAAAAAAATCAGTCCAATGACTCTTGGAACTTTTCAGTGGGTTTTTAACAGCTACGTAGCGTTTTCATTGCCTTGTTTGTATTATAGGCTTGTACGGTCTTCCAAAGAGGAACGGTAAACTGAAAGACATCAGCCATTTTGATGCAGCATTCTTTGGGGTCCATCCCAAACAAGCTAACACAATGGACCCTCAACTTCGTCTCATGCTGGAGGTCGCTTACGAGGCAATAGTTGATGGAGGTAAAATACCCTGAATCTTTCCCAATGAAAAATTTAGAGTGAGTGGGCTAGAAAAATGTATGATCGTACAGGTTTGCTGGAATGTATCTTCAAATTTAAATCACAATCATTCTTGATATTGTTGATGAAAGCCTGACGATCACCTTGCATTGTGACGCAGGACTGAACCCCACTACTCTGCGCGGCACTAAGACAGGCGTCTACATCGGGGTGAGTGGTTCAGAGGCTGGCGAGGCGTTGAGCCGGGACCCGGAGGAGCTTCTTGGCTACAGCATGACAGGTTGCCAGCGTGCCATGTTGGCCAACAGACTCTCCTACTTCTTTGACTTCAACGGTACACACAAGGCCTTATGCACAAAACTTAATTCTTTCAGTGTTTACCTTCACCTTGTTTAATCAATGATCACCTGATTATCTCGGTCTCAAATCACCTGAGTTGTGATTAGCACTTGCTAAGAACTATGTGGTTGCCAATATTTTAGTTTTTTAGAGTCACTGCTCCACCAAAGCAAAAAATGCTTTCTCTTTGGAAGTCCACTCAAACATTTCCATCTTTGGGTTTCATTTTCTCCTGCTTTTTCCTCCTGCAGGCCCGAGCACAGCCATAGACACAGCCTGCTCGTCCAGCTTATTAGCTTTAGAAAATGCCTTCCAAGCCATCCGCTTGGGCCACTGTGACGCCGCCTTGGTCGGGGGAGTCAACCTGCTACTCAAGCCAAACACCTCGGTGCAGTTCATGAAACTAGGCATGCTCAGTCCTGATGGGACCTGCAAGTCCTTTGATTCCTCAGGTAAACGCCTTTTTGATCAGGTGTTACAATACACGTGCATTCTATGTGAGGGCACCTGCATTGATATTCTTACCGTTCTGTTGTCAAGGTAATGGATACTGTCGCTCTGAGGCAGCAGTGGCCGTGTTGCTGACCAAGCGGTCGGCTGCTAGGAGAGTTTATGCCACAGTGTTGAATGCCGGAAACAACACAGATGGATACAAAGAACAGGGTAAGGAGGCGGGGGCGCACTAGCCACAGTAAGAGCAAGAGAAGCTTGGTTGCTTGAATGATTTGAGTTACTTCTTAGAAAGGATGAAATGACAGAAATTAGGTCAGTGCATCCTGCCCAAAGACAGTAGAGATAGGCTAAAGATCACCCTAGACTCTAATGAGGACATGTGCTATAGAAATTCGTGGATGGAGGTTTGTTGTATTTATGGTTGAATGTACTTAAGTATTCTAGTTTACTCATATGGGAAGAGATTTGTCTCACGGATTCCCCTTTGTCTTGTAGGAGTAACGTTTCCTTCAGGTGAGATGCAGCGGAAACTCGTTCATTCTCTCTATCAAGAGGCAAATATCACACCCGAACAGGTCGAGTACATCGAAGCCCATGGCACTGGAACAAAGGTATATGATTGCCTGTTGTTGTTGTTTTTTTTTTTAATCTGCATCTCAATTTTTTTGTTTTGTTATTCAAGCCAAACTTCAACTTAAATGAACTTTGGATCAATTCGTAGTTGGATGTGCCCTCAAGTGGGATGTCTCTGCTCTCACCTCGCAGGTCGGTGACCCACAGGAAGTCGGTGGTATTGTCAGTGTGTTCTGCCAGTCAAATCGAGAGCCACTGCTTATTGGGTCCACCAAGTCCAACATGGGCCATCCAGAACCGGCATCCGGGCTGGCTGCCATGGCAAAGGTAAGAGACGTGATGGGGTGTTTAGTTTGGTTCGTAAAATCAATACAATATTAATTTGATGAGTTCATACATTTACATACAGTATTTTGCACCAGGGTTTTGTGAAAAAGATAGATTTTGTTTATTGCAGAGAGAATTTCTTAAACAAGTATCAAAAAGACAAGACTTGGACATCTATTGTGGTTGCGATGAGGTCAGAATTAAGCGTCAGCAGTCTGCAGCCATCTGACCATGAGTAAGAGTCAAGGGGAATGTTATTCTTAAGCATTGCTGTGTATTGCATCCCATTTAAACTACCTGCGAAGACTTGAAGACTCACTGGACAATGTTGAGATGACAATGTCAGCTGGGCCCCATGCGCTTGGAAATCAGTTCGTAATCGAATCCAAAACTAATGTTGTTACCCTCTCATTATCAAAGAAGAGTTGCATTGTTTCTGGAATTTGTGTATGCAAAGCATATGAAACGGCTGTAGTCTTAAACGTCACACAGAATACATCAACAAAACACAGGCAAAGTAAAATGAATGTAAAGGGTTAATAACATCTACTGATGTAATGAACATGCAAAACAACGTGATGAATAGTTTCCATTACATTTCTGAATTGACTTATAATACACTATGGCATAAACAATTTGAAGTTCAGCAATGTATATTTCATAATACCTTCATCCTATGTGCAGGTGTTGCTCTCTCTGGAGAAAGGAGTGTGGGCTCCCAACCTCCACTTCAACAGTCCGAACGCTGACATTCCTGCCCTGACTGATGGCCGCGTGCAAGTTGTTGACCGGCCTCTACCTGTACGTGGTGGCATCGTAGGCATTAACTCCTTTGGATTTGGGGGTTCAAACGTCCATGTGATCCTTCGTCCCAATGAGAGGAGCGCTCAGACACAGGCTGACATCAGCGCACCAACCCGGACAGTCCCTCGAATGGTTCAAGCTTGCGGCCGGACAGAGGCTGCTGTCAACTCGCTGCTCCAAAAAGCAAAGGAAAACAGTATCGACGATAGCTTCCTCTCTTTGCTCAATGGAGTGTCTGGAAGTGCCTCTGCTGCTATGCCCTATCGAGGCTACACGCTGATTGGCTCTCAGACTGACACCACTGAAGTAGAGCAAGTGCAGGCCACGCCCAGGCCCATCTGGTACGTCTGCTCAGGTGAGGGACAATCGAGTACTAAAACCAATATTTCCTTAAACAACAATCTGAAATACTATTAACCGCGGATAAATATCACTTTTGCATTATGTGACATCACAGGTATGGGGACACAGTGGGCGGGCATGGGTCGCAGCCTCATGCAGCTACCAGACTTTAGAAAATCCATAATGCGGTCGGATATGGCCCTGAAGGAAACGGGTCTGGTCGTGTCCAACCTTCTCATGGAGGCCGATGAGGCTACTTTTGAAGACACCGTTCATGCCTTTGTTGGTCTCGCTGCCATACAGGTAGAGGTGCAACTTTTTTTGGAAGTGAAGAAAAAAAATAAGCCGTTTTTTTATTTTTTATGTTATTTTGTTTTCACTCAAAGGATGACGTTTTAACAGCTATGTGGTCTGTGCCTCATCTGATTGCAGATAGCTCAGATAGACCTGCTCACTAAGATGGGTTTACAGCCTGATGGTATCGTGGGCCACTCAGTGGGAGAGCTGGCTTGCGGCTACGCAGACGGGTCCCTCAGCCAGGAGGAGGCCGTCCTGGCTGCGTACTGGAGAGGACGTTGCATCAAAGAGGCTGATCTTCCTCCTGGGGGCATGGCGGCAGTGGGTAAGAGGAAGCACTCGTCACCCTCATCTCTTATGAGTGTTATCAATGTTATTGATACTAATATAGTTTCTATGAATGAATTTTAAATATTCTTTGCATAGTTGATAGATTTGATGCTATGTAGAATGGGAGCTTAGTGGTTAGCATGTTCTGCCATTCGCACTTGGTTAGCTGGGATAGGCTCCAGTTCACCTGCGCCCTTAATTAGAACAATTGCTATAGAAAATGGATGCTAATTTATTGCTTGATGTTTCAGGATTGACCTGGAAGGAGTGTATAGCGCAGTGTCCCAAGGGTGTCGTCCCAGCCTGCCACAATGCTGAGGACACAGTCACTATCTCTGGTCCTCAGGTCAGGCATCTTTGCACACAATTCGGTAGAGTCACAAAAAGTAACACCATGTGTAAAAAAAAAAATAAAAAATAAAAATCATTGCTGGATGCCAAGCATAGTTAAATACAAATTGCCATCTATAATTAACTAGTTAATTTGTTTTGGCTCAACTGATGTGGTATGTTTATACATTAGGAGGCAGTTAGCAAGTTTGTGGCTGAGCTCAAAGAGCAGGGAGTGTTTGCAAAAGAGGTGCGCAGCGCTGGTGTGGCGTTCCACTCTTACTACATGGCATCCATTGCGCCAACCCTCTTAGCGGCCCTAAAGAAGGTATTCACATGCTGTATTTCTGCTTTTCAACATTATTTCATGACTGTGATTGAAACATGCTATTTGATACTGATATATGCATGATTGAGTAGTAATCATTCTCTTGGGTATAGGTCATTCAGAATCCAAGGCTGCGTTCACCCCGTTGGGTGAGCACCAGCATCCCTCAGTCGGAATGGGAGACTCCTCTTGCGCTTTACAGCTCAGCTGACTATCATGTCAACAACCTCGTGAGCCCGGTTCTGTTCCAAGAGGGCCTCCGCCTGGTGCCGGACAATGCTGTTGTGTTGGAGATAGCGCCTCATGCTCTTCTTCAGGTGTTTGTTTTATTGATCTTTTTTTTTTTTGTTTTAGTTTGATTAGCAAGACAGACTGATTATCATGAAACATTGCTACTCGTATCAAACTAAGAAAAAACATGTGAAAAACTGATGTTGCTTTGAAAAGGTTCAGAAAAACAATATTTTTTTTCATAAAATACTGCATTATCTTTCCCTAGGCTATCCTGAAGCGTAGCCTGAAGCAGTCATGTACTTCACTTCCCCTCATGAAGCGAGGTCACCCCAATAACCTGGACTTTTTTCTCTCAAACATTGGCAAACTTTACATGAATGGGTCAGTAAATGTCTCACTCTGCCCGCAATCAGTGGCAATTGCTCTCTTGGAAGTACATTCTGATTAATGATAGTTCAATTCTTTGTGCCTCTCTTTAGCATCAACATGGATGTTAATACTCTGTGTTCAGAAGTGAAATACCCTGTACCAGTTGGCACCCCTATGATTTCTCCCTTGGTGCAGTGGGACCATTCCCAGACATGGGATGTCCCCAAGCCAGAGGATTTCTCCTCTGGCTCGGGATCCAATTCAGCCATCGTCTACAACATCAGTATGTATAGTATATCTGTTTTCCTTTTGTTTTGTTCAGGAAGATGCGTTTTCACTGACCTACTGTATTTCTTTTCGGTGTCCAACTCTAAACGACAGACATAAATCCGGAGTCTCCAGATTATTATTTGACCGGACACCGCATCGATGGGCGTGTCCTTTACCCGGCGACAGGTTACTTGGTGCTGGCCTGGCGTACCCTGGTGAGAAGTCTGGGACTTGTCATGGACACCACGCCAGTGACTTTTGATGACGTCACCATCCACAGGGCCACAATCCTGCCAAAGACCGGTGAGCAGTAGAAGCCTTAGGATGCTGTTGCGTGGTGTGAGAATTTTTCACAGAATGGAACCAATAAAAAATGTGTTAAGAGCTCCTTCCCAAAACAAGATAAAAGCTTTATTTACAATGGACTGATCTTGCCGTGTCATTGAATTTGTGTCGATGTTATTAATGTTAACCAGACTAAAGAAATTATTTTAACAGGCGACACTTTATGATTATAATATTTTTTTTTTAATGAAAAATTAGTAGCAAAATGACTTTTTGGAAGAAAGCTATTCATATGCACCTGTAAAACAGAGAGTGTTACAGTGACAATATTCTCATTGTTCTTTACAGGTCTTGTCCAGTTGGAAGTGCGTTTCATGCCTGCCACTAACAAGTTTGAAGTTTCAGAGAATGGAAACCTGGCTGTCAGTGGTAGGATGTTTGTAGTTTTCATTTGAAGTTACGATGATGCGACAACCACCAAAAGATGACATTAAGGTTGAAATTTAAAAGTTGCTAGGTAAACGTTATTGAGCTACCCGGTACAAATCTTTTGTATTTTGCAAATATGTTAAGCTTCCATCTCTTGTTTATATTTTGTAATGTTTCGTCAATGCATTTTCTTGGTATAACTTTGATCAAAATGTGGACGTACTGTAGAATGTTCCAACCAGTTTCCTGTCATTTTCAGGAAAAGTCAGCGTTCTGGAGGATGCAGCGCTCGATTCATTCCATAGCCAATTGAACCAGGAAGCTCCCGAAGACAAGGACCCCAAACTGAAACTCCTGGCACATGATGTATACAAAGAACTGCGACTGCGTGGCTATGATTATGGCAAGACTTTCCAAGGCATCTTGGAATCGAACAATGCTGGTGAGTTTTGGAGTACATATTGCAACCTACAGCAAAAGCTTTTGGGGTGTCTGTGTTCCCGTCAGCGGTGATCCTTTGGCGCTTATTTTCTTGCTAACTTGCCCACTGTCAAGTGTGCCAACGCAACTCGTGCAAATGCTCGTTTCTCCAGGCGACAATGGGAAGTTGCAGTGGATGGGAAACTGGGTTACCTTCCTGGATAGCATGCTGCAGATGATTGTTGTTGGGCTCTCCGGCCGCAGCCTTCGTTTGCCGACCAGGATTCGCTCAGTCTGCATTGATCCCGCCATCCAGCTGGAGAAGGTCTGCGAGTATGCTGATGGAAAACTAGGTAGGTGTCACGCACCGACTTTGACACGACTACTGGTAGCTGTCGGATACTAACGTATTTAACGTCTTAAGTCAGGGGTGTTAAACTGAAATTCACAGTGGGCCAAACTTAATATTTCTGGAAAAATTGATTGTTGATTTTATGTGTGTGAGCAGCCTGCTGTGAAATCGGGCTGATTTTCATCTCTTCTACCTTGTGATCTTGTGGGCCAAAGGCCATATCTGACTTGAGGCTTTTCTATCGAAAATATGTCCCGATAGCTGTGACAGTCCACGTCAACCGCTGCCTTGACAAAATCACTGCCGGTGGAGTACGGATCAGCGGCCTTCATGCAACCGTGGCACCACGTCGACAGCAGCAGCAGAACCCCCCCACCCTGGAGGAGTTCCTGTTTGTTCGCTATGTGGAGACGGAGTGCCTCGCAAACAATGGCAAGCTTGTAGAGCAGCTGAAGCTTTGCAAAGGTATCCCAAAACTTATTTCCCTTGAAGTATAAGATATGGAATTGGATTGTGATGTTTTTATTGAAGTACTTTACGGCCACTGATTAGAATTTCCTTGGTCATCATAGAAATTATTCAGTAAGATCAGGGCTATGATGAGTAATTTTTAAGCTATTAAAAAAACAACAACCCTTGTGAGGAGAAGCGGTACAGATAATGGATGGATGGAAAAAAACAACAATGAATTGTCTTGTTACTTCCGTCAAAGGATGTACGTAATATTTTTATTTGATTTATTTTTACATGAAGTGTGTTTGGGGTACGAACAGCTTTTGGCTGAGAGTTTTTCGTTTTTTGTTTTTTTTAAAAGGAAAGCCAACCCAAACATTGATTTGCATTTCTGTTTTCTGAAGCTGAGCCACGGTTGGTCGTTACCTGAGCCCTGAGCAACTGTGATGTCATTTTTAGTTGACGGAAGTGACAAAATGGCCGCCCCCTGAGATGGCTAAAAACAGGTGGATGTTGCTGCTTAATGCATAGTCCACAAAGACAATATTAATCATAATGCCTTGTTTCAACTAGTGAGACTGCATAGAACATATCCTTGAAAAAAAAAAGTTTGGGTCGACTCCCTCTTTAACAAAATTCGCTGAACAAAATATTTGGTTTTTTTAGACATGATTTGACAGTGTCGTTAACTGTGCGTGTAGGTAAAATCCCCCAAAATAAAAATGCTATCGGCCGATTGTTCATGTTGTCTTTGACCCCTTGTCTCCATCTAGGATTAATCCACAAACTGCAGCAAAAGTTGGCCCCTCATGGTATGAAGCTCAGCATCCCAGGGCTAGAGGGCGTGCCGGAAAGCTCGCTTCCCAGCCCCGAACCCTCTGAGCCTGGCTTGATCCGGTTGCTCGCCGTACTCTGTGACCTGGAGCTGAATGGGAACCTTAGTCCAGAGCTGGAGCAGACCGTGGAAAATGAGAGGGCATGTCTGCTTCAAGACAGCCTGCTCCGGGGCCTTCTGGATGGCCCGGCCCTCAGGCACTGTGTGGACACTGCCGTGGAAAACAGCGTGCCCGGCAAGATAAAAGTCTTGGAAGTAAGAAGCTAAACAAATGAAGGCAACATTTGTCAAATGCAAGATTATGTAATGTAGTCGATGGATATTTTCAATGATTTTCCCTGTCTACCTCTTTCCAGGCACTGTCCAGTGATGGTCAGCTCTTCTCCCGTGTAGTAGAACTCCTCAATATCCAGCCCGTGTTGCGTGTGGACTATGTTGCCACGGCAGCCAACAAGGATCTCTTGGCTCCCCACCAGATCAACCTGGAGGAACTCGCGGTCACTGCAGCACAGTGGGACCCTCTGTTGGGCCCGGCTCCCGGAGGCTCAGTAGGAGGAGCTGACCTGGTGGTGTGTAACCACGCCTGGGGCCCTCTAAGGGTAGACCCTCGTCTGCTGGTGACAAATCTGGCTTCTGGAGCCAGGCAAGGAGGATTTGTTCTCCTCCACACATTGCTGAAGGGGGAGACCCTTGGGGAAACAGTAAGCTTCCTCTCCAGAGTCAGCGACAACAACAGTAAGCAAGGACTGCTCACGCAGGTCAGTGGCGAGGATGAACAAATCACTTGGGTCTTTTCCTCTTTGTGTTTGTGTGTGCATTCTGTCAGCTGCGAGTGTAAAATCTGAAAGCTTGATTAGCACTGTAAATGGGTATTACTAATATCATGAATGTTCTGTTTTTTTTTTATGTACATACACAGTGTGCAATATCATTTACTGTATCAATTCTTGACATACTTGGGATTGCATAAGGTAATCGTGTGCTGCCGTCCTTCGCTCTAGGCTGAGTGGGAGGAAGTGATTTGTGAGGCTTCACTCACCCTGGTGGCCATCAGGAAGTCTTTTTATGGCTCAGTGCTCTTTCTCTGCCGCTGTCAGAGTCCTGCCAAACAACCCGTTGTGCTTGCTGTTGATAGTGCTGACTACAAGTGGGTAGAAACACTCAAGGTACGTTCAGCAGCTTGCTCTGGGATTTAAAAAAAAAAAAAAAAATTCTCATTTGTACCAGGTCGCCGTATTTAAAAATGTCAATGTCCGTCTTTCTCTGAATGTTTCTTTGTTGCTCTTGGAACAGGCAACGCTTGCGGAGCCCTCAGATTCTCCTGTGTGGTTGACTGCTTCTCAGGCCCACTGCGGCATCGTGGGGATGGTCAACTGTCTGCGGCAAGAACCGGGCGGATTCCGAATACGGTACGGCACCGCAATATGAGTCCGTGCACAGCCGAATTCATCTATGGAAAGAAGACACAATAAAACGAACGGGAAAATGAACAGTTTCAAACAAGTCAGCGTTAGCCCAAAACCTGAAGCCTTCTGGTAGAAATGAAAAAAAAATGTCAGGAAAAGCCTACAAGGACGCATCATTATTTAGGGTTAATTAGAGGCACTTTTATTGGTGGCAAGTATGCAGTGACTCCAATTTAGAATAAACATGATTTTATAATTGGCTTACTTGAACACAGTCACATCCCAGTTATTAGGGTGTGCACACTTGTGCAACCAAATTCTCATTGGCTTATTTTTGCTTTTTTTTTGATTGGGTTATGCATGTCAGAGGCCACAATATTAGTTGAAAAGGATTTTGAAAAATATTTAGATTGGTGTCTTTTTTTTACATCACAAAAACCAGGCACTTGAACAGGGGCGTGTAGACTTTTTATATCTACTATTTACTTGGTCACCTCGGATTTTGCACTGTAATTTTTTTTTATTAAGTGCCCACGTTTGTGCTACATTTCCCAGATGTGCATTTGTGTCAAATCTAAACGACTCATCAGAAGCACAGACGCTGCAGGTTGACGATCCATCCATGAAGGCGGCGCTCAAGCGGGACCTTGTCATGAACGTATTCAGAGACGGATCTTGGGGCGTCTTCAGACACCAACTAAAAACTCTTGGTAGAAGATGTGCACACAATAATTGTGATTCTTCGCTGGTTGACTGTTAACAGTGGCTTTTCAGTGCTTGTGTAATATAAAGTCAAACACGTACAGGCGTTTATTTTTATTGAACATTTAGACATGTATCTCTGTTAACATAAATTACATTGTGTTTTGTAGATCGAAACGAAGAGTTGACAGAGCACGCCTACGTCAATGTATTGACCCGGGGAGACCTTTCGTCACTGAGCTGGGTTGCGTCGCCACTCCGCCATTTTGTACCCCGCAGCCCCAGTGTGCAGCTGTGTCGCGTCTATTACAGCTCGCTGAACTTCCGAGATATAATGCTCGCCACGGGCAAGCTGCCACCTGATGCTATTCCAGGTGAGTCCTCTATGAAAAATGGAATCGACAATCTTGCAGTGACTATTTACCCATAAATATATATCCTATTTCCATAATCTCCCCAATGTGCAGGGGACCTTGCACTGCAGCAGTGCATGCTGGGTATGGAGTTTTCTGGCCGTGATACCGATGGTCGACGTGTGATGGGACTTTTGCCCGCTAAAGGCTTGGCGACATGCGTGGATGCTGATAAAAGATTCCTTTGGGACGTCCCCTCTAGCTGGTTAGTATCACATTTAGTATGTGGAAAAAAAAAAAAAAAAAAAAAACACGTGGCCACATTAGGGATATAACGATTCACTCAAGCCCCGAGTCGATTTTCAATTCCCAATTTTCGATTCGATTTTTTTTTTTTTTTAAATTGCTACTATGTTTGCCTCTGTGCCCTAGTGTGGTTCTGCAGCCATCCACAAACGCAATACGCAATGATTTTTGGCGCAATAGCATAATTTGATCTACACATTCAAAATGTGCTTTGCATCTGGGATGAAAATACGTTTCAAGACATCATTTTCTAGATGAATTTAATCAACTCAATTTTCGTTTAATCGATTAATCGGAGCGAATCAATTTTAAGTCGGATTTTAGATTAATCGTTACATCCCTAGTCCACATAGTTTCCTGGTCATTTAGGATCTGTTTGATTACTGTTTGACACAACGATAACACTATTAATAATCATCATGTCAATATGAATAAGCACACTACAATCCATTTAGTGTGAGTTTGAAGTGCATCTCTCTGACGCGCAGGACTCTGGAGCAGGCTGCCTCGGTGCCAGTGGTCTATGCCACAGCCTACTACTCTCTCGTGGTTCGCGGCAGGCTGCGCCCCGGAGAAAGTGTTCTCATCCACTCAGGATCAGGGGGTGTTGGGCAGGCTGCCATTGCCATTGCCCTCAGCAAGAATTGCAAAGTCTTCACAACAGTTGGTCAGTTGGTTATATATTTTTCGATTTGAATAGGAAAGTTAGAATTCCTTATTCAAACAATTTTTGATTTTTTTTTTTTTTTTTTTTTTTTTTTTTTTTGAGGGGGCGGGAAATCCTCGATATTCTCCTTTGTCGATACACAGCAAACAAAGCTTTTCTTTCGCCTTCTTGTTTGCAGGCTCAGCGGAGAAGCGTGCGTACCTGCAGGAGAGGTTCCCCCAGCTGTCGTCAGACTCCTTCGCTAATTCCCGAGACGCATCTTTTGAGCAGCACGTCCTTCTCCACACTCAGGGCAAAGGTTTGTGTCATCCATCTTTGATAATAGTCTGGGGTAGCAGAGCACATGCTGCTGCAATGAGGAAAGTAACTCCATCTTTTGTCCTTTGAATTCCGTGCCATGCATATAATGTGTTTCAGGCGCCAATGTGGTGCTGAACTCCTTGGCAGAGGAGAAGCTGCAAGCTAGTATTCGCTGTCTTGCACGACACGGACGATTCCTGGAGATCGGCAAATACGACCTCTCCAACAACTCTCCTCTCGGTCAGTAAGAAGCCAGCAAGCAGCCGAGGCTCCGCGTCGATCAACGCATGACGGCAGACTGACTGGTTTTGGTTTCGGTTCCTAAATGGAGTCAAACGCTCATTTCTCCAGGTATGGCTCTGTTCTTGAAGAACGTGGCGTTCCACGGCATCTTGCTGGATGCGCTCTTTGAAGAGGGCAATCGTGAGTGGGAGGAGGTGTCGCAGCTGCTCCAGGAGGGCATTGCGGGGGGTGTGGTCCAGCCCCTAAAGACCACCGTGTTCCAGAGGGACCAAGTGGAGGAGGCATTTAGATACATGGCCCAGGGCAAACATATCGGCAAGGTCCTTCTGCAGGTCAGTCGCATCAAACCGAGTCTCCCATTAATATCAGGAGAACATGATATCTTAGGAAAAAAAAGCTGTTTAAGACACGTATCCTTCGGACTGTTTGGTGTCTCGCGCAGGTGTGTCGCGAGGAGGCAGATGCGTCAGTCCGTACTGCGCCCCCTTTAACTATCCCGGCCCTGCGCCGCACCTACTGCCTGGCCTCCCACTCGTACGTCATCACCGGGGGACTCGGAGGCTTCGGCCTCGAGCTCGCTCAGTGGCTGACGGAAAAAGGAGCCCGCAAATTGCTGCTAGCTTCCAGATCTGGCATCAGAAACGGTACGGCATGAAGAGAACAGATTACAATTTGTGATAGCAGCTTCCGGGACTTGGTTAAAGGTGCCCACGTAAGATTGAGCCTGTGCCATTTGTGGGGTTTGAACTGTTGCCAGGTTACCAGGCAAAGCGTGTGAGTGAATGGCAAAGTCGGAATGTGGAGGTCGAGGTGTCGACCAGTGACGTCAGCACGCTTGAGGGGGCGGAAAAGCTCATTGCTGAGGCGTGCAGGCTGGGTCCAGTCGGTGGGGTCTTCCACCTTGCCATGGTAAGCATACTCTTAATGTCTTGACATGAAATAGTGTCAATGTTTATTTTTTTACATTTCCAAGAAGTCCAATTTTGCTGACAAAATTCAACAGAGCACCAATTTGAGCTATAAACGTGAAATCTATTTTTACTGTATTCAGTATGCATTTGTCTGAGCTACTGCCACTTTGTGCCAACTCTTTGAAGTCAAACATTTTTATTCCATTGAAGTATGAAAGGGCCTTTGATAATCTTTCACGCGTTGTTGAATGTTTGGAGTGCATGAAATGTTGCCTATTTGTTCAGTCTTTATTGTTTGTCATGTCTAAAGGTTTTGAAAGATGGCTTGTTGGAGAATCTCACTCCGCAGCAGTTTCTTGATGTCAACAAACCTAAATATGATGGCACCATCAACCTGGACAAGTAAGTCACATGTTCCTCTTCCTTCTTTTTTTTTTTTTTTTAGAAAGCGGATGCAATGAGTAGATGAATGTTATTGAGCCACGTTCACTCCCTCTACAGAGTCACCAGAAAATCCTGCCCACAGCTGGCTTACTTCGTCGCGTTCTCATCGGTCAGCTGCGGCCGCGGCAACGCCGGCCAAAGCAATTACGGTTACGCCAACTCGGCCATGGAGCGCGTGTGCGAGAGGCGGCGTCGCGACGGCCTTCCCGGACTGGCGGTCCAGTGGGGGGCCGTCGGGGATGTGGGTGTGGTGCTGGAGACCATGGGTGGCAACGACGCCGTGATTGGCGGCACCCTGCCGCAGAGGATGGCCTCTTGCCTGGAAGTGCTCGACCACTTCCTGTGCCAGCCGAGCCCCGTGATGTCCAGCTTTGTCCTGGCAGAGCGGACCGTTGCCAAGAGCGAGGCGGGAAGCCAGAAGGACTTGGCGGACGCTGTAGCTCACATTCTAGGTAATTTTGCCACACCTAATGTCGTGACGATCCCCGCTGATCTGACGCGCCTCCTCCTCAGGCGTGCGGGACGTCAACAGCCTGAACGCCGATGCCTCCTTGGCCGACTTGGGCCTTGACTCCTTAATGGGTGTGGAGGTCCGCCAGACTCTGGAGCGGGACTATGACATCGTTATGGCCATGAGGGAGATCCGGCAGCTGACTATCAGCAAACTGCGTGAACTGGCCAATAAGAAGCCCGAAGGATCAAATGGTAACGTTGCATCATAAATGGATAGTCACAAACCCGTGGTTGAAAGTTGAAAATTGAACAAAGTCACGGTGCTACAGTGAAGAAGGACGTCATTCGAACCTTGTCGGAGTCTAATCTGACGGAGCTGCTGGTCAACCCGGACGGCCCTACGGTGACATCGCTCAACGACGTGCAGGGCCAGGAGAGGCCGCTGTTCCTCGTGCACCCAATCGAGGGCTCCATCGCTGCCTTCAAGACGCTTGCCTCCAAGCTTAGCGTGCCTTGCTACGGCTTGCAGTGCACCAAAGGTAACGTCAATGATCAATGTTCATCCCTTGTTGGATTAGACGGATATCAAAAAGGCAATTGATCAAGTTGCTAACTCCCCCTCCGCAGCGGCTCCGCTGGACAGCATCCAGTCTCTGGCGGCGTACTATGTGGATTGCATCCGGCGCGTCCAGCCAGACGGCCTTTACCGAATCGCCGGCTACTCATTCGGCGCCTGCGTGGCGTTTGAAATGTGCACTCAGCTGCAGAACCAGAAACAGGCCGTGGAGAATCTCTTCCTTTTTGATGGCTCACATTCCTACGTGGCAGCTTATACGCAGGTTGGCGGCGCAAATGCGCTCACGCACTTTTGGCAACTTTTGTTCTCTGCGAACACAGGAACTATATTTTGAATTTTGATGATGCCGAGACTCTTGCGAATTAGAAATTCATCAGCTAAAATTGAGCTTTTTTTGACTTTAATTTGTCATGTACTCCTCTTTCATACCACAAGAACATGGCATTTGAGCAGGCGTATGGACTTTTTTTTTTTTTTTTTTTTTTTTTTTTTTTTTTATGTCAACGAGGATAGATATTTTATCCATCCAATGAGGGGAAATAACATTGAACAAAGTATTTGGTTTTCAGAGCTATCGGGCCAAGCTGACACCAGACAATGAATCCGAGGCTGAAACTGAAGCCTTGTGCGCCTTCATCCAGCAGTTCACGGACACGGAATACAGCAAGGTAAACAACTTTGGCATGTAAACAACACAGCCACGACATCTGTGGCCCGATTATTAATCGCGACACAGAAAAGTTGTGCAAGCGTTGTTTTCCGTCCTAATGGTCGCCTCCCCAGCTCCTGGACACTCTTCTCCCGCTGCCGGATTTGGAGGCTCGCGTCAACGCGGCCGTGGACCTCATCACGTCCACCCACAAGAACATGAGCCGGGACTTGCTGAACTTCGCGGCGTCCACCTTTTACTGCAAGTTGAAGGCAGCCGACAGTTACGTCCCGGCTACAAAATACAACGGCAACGTGTTGCTCCTGCGCGCCAAAACCAGCAGCGAATACGGCCAAACCCTGGGAGCTGACTACAAGCTCAGCGAGGTAACAAGCATCCAAATGCTTGCATGCGTTTGCACGTAACGGGACATATTACATATCGTACTCTGTGGTGTTTTTTTTGTTTTGTTTTTTTGGTCAGGTATGTGACGGCAAGGTGTCAGTCCACGTCATTGAGGGCGACCACCACACGTTTTTGGAAGGAGAGGGAGTGGACTCCATCAGCAGCATCATTGACAGCTCGCTGGCTGAGCCAAGAGTCATGGCGAGGGAAGGTTGAAAAAAAATAATAATAATAATAAAAATAGATTCCACACATGTATTCCAGTTCCACAACATTCCCCGCCCATAATATGTTTGTTAGGATATGTCCCAGTACGTTTACCTTTAATTTAGGGAATATCCTAAGTAAGTTTTGCACACCACACATTTACATTTTGTCCCATTTTGCTATATTGACCATTATTTAACATTTTCCTCATTGTATAATATTTTTTAAAATACTGTTACGTTTGAAGGCAATTCACTCTTTCCCCCCAAATCTATGAAACTGCTGTCTTACCCCACGATGTAAAGATACATGCTGTGAACAGATGAACTGAAATGTCCTCGGTTGCATTTGAAGGAATTTCTACATTGGAAGTTAATTGTCGGATAAACAAGTCATTTTAGATCCGTCTTTTTTTTATCTAACACTTCTGCACCTATTTTCACATGATACAGGGTATTATAGCGATAATTAGATATGATGAAATTACAAAAAACAACACTAAACTTGTTTTCTCCTTGTCTGTCAGTATTATTTCATTAATAATGTTTTTTTGCTGACGATGTATACTCATTACAAAGACTTGATGGATTTGACAGTAAAGTTACAAAGCTCACCCCAACTCATAATGAAATAAGACCACGTGTGATCTTAAGAGGTGAGAAGGGGGAGTTGAGCTAAATGTTTTATTTCTGGCAAAATCTTTTGTCTTTCCTGAATGTGGGACAGAAGGAACGTTTTGTGATACTGTCACAGAGGGGGAAATGAATGAGTATGCTGTTAGACACACATGTATTGCCCCGTATTTACCTTTTACAAATTCTGTTACTAACACCTGTTGTATGCGGGCCTTCATGTCCCCCTAGTGAGTATGGAGGATCCCTGCTGTCTGCTGTGATCCCTGCTGTCTGTGATGCCTTACTTTTAACCGTATCATTACCTCCAGCAGGCAGTCTAGTCCCCCACAAGCAACCGCTAACATGGTCTCTGAGACCTGTGATCTGGTCAATGAAGGGTTGGGTTAGGGACAACACAAGGACTGAGAAACGGTCTTTAAATTATGGTACAATGAATTTCTGAGATGCATTGTTGCTGCGAATAAAAACCTCTCACTAATTAGTTCATGAAACCTTTTCTGGAAATATTGTTATATGTGAAAGCGCTATAAAATGGCTGTTTTAATCAAAACTTCAAGTGATGAAACATGGTGGGAAAAAAAAAAAAAAGGTTTGAATAGAGTTTTACACTGAAGCATTGAGGGTGAAGGTTTATAGAACCCGCAGGAAGGAAACCATGACCAGCTCTGCAGCAATCAGAGAAGCGAGATATTCAACATTCGTGGCTTCATTGAAGGGAATTCTTGAATGGCGCCGGCTACAAAAATCATTTGCGTTTAAAAAATGTCTGAATAGACACAACATATAACTAAGATGAATACTTCGTATATTTGCGAGCATTTCTCCTAGTGACCAGGAGACGGCGACAGCGTAGCGCCTGAAGACGATATCGTGAACTGTATTGTAACCTGGAAAAAAAATGTTGGTATCCTCTGTTAAAGAATACTACTAATAATATAAGAAAACTAATAAAAACATATACAACTTTAATGAAAATCAGAAATCGCTTTTAAATTATGGGTGAACAGCTTCATTTTAAAAATGATAATCATAAACTCATGAAACAGGCCTGGACAAAAATGGTCGTACTCTGAGAAAAGATTGAAAATAATTTGACCATATGGACATGTTCAACCAATGTGTCGTTGAATTAGCATCATTCTTCCAACTTGGAAGAAGTTAGTTGGCCAACATTTTCGGGCATACATACTTTCACTACAACAATGGGGAAAAACCAACATCTCGCCTGGTTGATGAAGGATCCAACAGTGCCCCCCAACCACTGCACTTGAAGACCACAATAAGAAAATAGTATACTAAGATTACATTAAAGCAATTGAATTTAACTAGTACTAGAATTTAGGGACCTTACGTGTATTATATTTCCGATTTTGAAACTCAAATCTGAAAACAATTCTAGATGGTCTAAAAATTCAAATGAGACCCATTTTGCATAAAAATACAACCATGAAATTGCATTCTGTATTGTTTTTGTTAACAATCGTGTGCTCGACCATGGTGCTAAACAATTTGCAGCGATGGAGAAGTAAACGTAGACTTTAGACAGGAAGGCGAGTGTGCGGGAATTGCGTGTGATTGGACATTTGGATCCTTGGAAACGTCAACAGGAAGACTGACCAGAGTTATGATATCGATCTTGTCAAATATTTATGTACAATACACAAGTCTGTGTACAATAGTCAAACGGTAGTAGTCATCAGCATTCAGGCAAATTAACCTAACGTATTCTTATCGATCTACTACATTCAAGATTATCTCTGGGCAGGGCACTTTTCTATCACTTCTCCAAAAAAGAGGCAAACGTTCATCAAGTTGTTTAATTGTCACTCCAAGCTATTGTTCCACGCAACACTGGCGTGTAAAACAAGCGATTAAACAACGAACGTCCGCTAGCTAAATGGTATCATACAGTAAAAGGCAGACATGCCAACCAAAATTAGCACCGATGTTACGGTAAATAAACCTTTAAACAGCACGCAGGGAGCAGTCCAGGGTGTTGTACAATTATCTTCTTCTGTGACAACTATTAACGAGGACACGAGAAGGGACAACACATCTGCGTTTAAATGTGAAGCTATCTTCCGAATGCTAAACGACTGTTGTTGCTATGTGCGTGTGTTGTAACCATGGCAACAGCAAGCGTTGAACAAGAGGTGGACAGTTTTTTTCGTCGATCGCTTTATATTTGGGTGGGCGTCAAAACCCTGGTTTGTAATGATTTTCAGAAGGCTCACGAACCCTTTTCGTCGCTACGCTAACAGAAGGAGAGGGGTGTGTTGGATGAGCGGTGGAGTATTTTCCCGACGATACGTAGTACTTGGGGGGGGGGGGGGGGCTCGGAAAGTCTTCCCATTTTTTCTTCCCAATGGTATTAATAGTTACTATTACATTTGATTTCGTCATCTTTCGTTGTGTGTTGCAGGTTAAGGCTACAGACGTGTCGGACCAGGAGCGACACACCCACTCCCCCAACCACGGTGTGACAACCTCCGGGAACCTAAAACCAATATATTAGCCGTATTTCGATTTGTGTCTCGTAATATATTCCATTTTCTTTTTAAAAATAAAAATTGAACATCAAACCGTTTTTTAGACATTTTCTTACTCGTTCCAGACACCAAACTAGAAACTCAAACTGTATCTAAATTTGTATATTAAAACGAAAATCAAATGAGTCGTTTTTTTTCAATTTTTAATATCTTGTTTCAAACGTGACATCCAATGACCAAAAGAGACACGGTCCGTGTAGGTCCGTGTACCTTACGTTCATTCTATTTTTAATTGTGAAACGCAAAACAAAAAACAAATTTAGGGTTGTATTTTCAATTTTCATTTTTGAAACAAAAATAGCATATTCATTTGAACGCCAATTTTAAAAATAAACTACAAAATATGTGGAGGTTTCTGGAAAGGGCTCGAATTTCCGTATTTCCAGTTTCAATATTACGCTTTTCAGCCGCTGGTTCGCGCTGCAGGAAGCACAGGAAGTAATGTAGTAGCCACTAGCTACGCTTTCAGAGCGAGAAAGGAAGGAGAAAGGGCTTGCAATCGTTTATTTTACAACGTCAAAACAGTAACTCACCTGGGCCACAAGAGGGCGCTTCGGGTTAGCGCATGCAAGAGTCTCAACCATAACATCCCCCTTTCTGAGAACAGTAATTCGAAATTTTTCAATGTATAATGTCGAATGTAAATCTTGGACTAGAGGTGGTGAGAAGGAAGAACCATTCAGAGGAGAACTTTTGGAATTGCTCTGTTAAGAACATGTGGTGCTGGCGGGAAGCGGGTGTGCATGGATGCTTCCGATCAAACAGATCCACACCAACGAGCTCCCAGGGACGTGTTGGGAATTCCGTGGGCAGCAGTGTTTCTCTGTGTTGAAGTCTCTCTTTAGCACATGTGACACATTCAGACACTATGTGTTGGTAGCTGGAAGTGCGGACTCCACTAAATAGACGAGACTGAGACAGCTCCGAATTGAAGGGCTTGCAATCGTTTATTTTACAACGTCAAAACAGTAACTCCCCTGGGCCACAAGAGGGCGCGCAGGGTTAGCGCATGCAAGAGTCTCGACCATAACATCCCCCTTTCTGAGTACAGTAATTCGAAATGTTTCAATGTATAATGTCGAATGTAAATCTTGGACTAGAGGTGGTGGGAAGGAAGAACCATTCAGAGGAGAACCTTTGGAATTGCTCTGTTAAGAACATGTGGTGCTGGGGGGAAGCGGGTGTGCATGGATGCTTCGGATCAAACAGATCCACACCAACTAGCTCCCAGGGATGTGTTGGGAATTCCGTGGGCAGCAGTGTTTCTCTGTGTTGTAGTCTCTCTTTAGCACATGTGACACATTCAGACACTATGTGTTGGTAGCTGTAAGTGCGGACTCCACTAAATAGACGAGACTGATACAGCTCTGAATTGAAGGGCTTGCAATCGTTTATTTTATAACGTCAAAACAGTAACTCCCCTGGGCCACAAGAGGGCGCGCAGGGTTAGCGCATGCAATGAGTCTCCGCCATAACAACGATCTTGCCCAGACTTCAAATTGTTTTTTTTATTGTATTGTTTGTTAAGTGCTTTGTCGCAGCTCTATGAAATGCGCTATATAAATACAATTGTATTGTAATAAAAGGCCATAATACACAAGTGTTAATCATTAGATCAACATAAAACACAATATACAATTGACACCGGAAAAGAGCCGAAAATTTCAGGTCTGATCAAAAGCCAGCGAATAGAAGTGTGTCCGCCTGGTTGATAACGTACATTTTGGCCACTTATGCTCCACTACCAACATAAATAAATAAACACATTATAATAAATAAATAAATTAATTAATAAATTAATAAATAAGTATGTATATATGTATGCTCGCATGCACGCACGCACGCATGCATGTACATATTTTCGTTTAAGAATTAAAAATTGAAAATCCAAAATGTTTTTGACTTTATAATATCCAATGACCAAAAGAGACACCCACCCGGTTATATTTATTTATTTTATTTCTACGACAGAAAATCAAATATAGCACGGGACGCAAATGGAAAAACGGCTCGTCTATTTATTTTTGGATTCCCGGAAGTTGTCCCGACAGCATTTCTCGTACTGACCAGAAGCAACGATTTCCATTCCACAGTGAGCCAAGCAGTCATCATGACGCGTCACCAGGTGGCGCTAGTGTGCAAAGTGCCGATCAACAAACAGACGAAGAAGGCTGGCTTCCATTGGTGCACGTGACGTGAGGCCTGCCGGTGATTTGAAACAGGTGTGCAGACCGGCATTAGTCGATTGCAGCGCACAGGTGCGGCAAAATGGCGATCGATCGCCCGCATGGCGTTTTCTTGGGTAAGTGAGCACACGAGGAAATGTTTGTCTTTTTTGGGCCGTTTCTCACAATGCCATTTTGTTTTTTGCAGGATTTGCACACTTTAGGGACGCAACTTCGTTTGAACAAGCAGAAACAAAAGATTGGTGCACGTGGTGTGAGGCCTACTGGTGATTTGGAACAGGTGTGCAGAAGAGGGGAATCGTCGCGTGCAGTGCACAGGTGCGGCAAGATGGCGACCGACCACTTGGCGTTTTCTCTGGTAAGTGAGCACACGAGGAAATGTTTGTCTTTTTTCGGCCGTTTCTCACAATGACATTTTGTTTGTTGCAGGATTTGCACACTTGAGGGACGCAACTTCGTTTGAACAAGCAGAAACAAAAGATTAGCATGGATTGGTGCACGTGACGTGAGGCCTGCTGGTAATTTGGAACAGGTGTGCAGAAGAGGAAGGGGAATCGTCGCGTGCAGTGCACGGGTGCGGCAAGATGGCGACCGACCGCTTGGCGTTTTCTCAGTTAAGTGAGCACACGAGCAAATGTTTGTCCTTTTTTGGCCGTTTGGCCAATGACATTGTGTTTGTTGAAGGATTTGCACACTTGAGGCACGCAACAGCGTTTGAGGTTTGAAAACGCACAGCAATCTCAATTCACTTCCCTTTGCTTGATTTAGCACATTGTCCTCTTTGTTTGTTTTTCTAAGATTTGAAAATTATTTTGGTTTGTTTTAATGCTGGCCAGCTTTTTTTTTGTTTGTTTTCTCATTGTTGTCAATGACAATGCCTTCATACTCGGCAATTGAACTGTAATGGTTCTTGTTTAACTCCATTGTTTTGGGGTGTTATTGAATATGGTGCATTTTCTTTCAGGTGGTATGAATGTTTTGCCAACTTGTGATTGTGGTTTTGTGTACCCTTTCATGCCAATTGTCACGAATTTTCATTTAAACCCTTTCCGCTCCAAATGGTCAAAAATCCCGACTGTATTCTTCCGCTACCGGTTAAAAAAACAAGAAACCTTTTGCAAGCATTAATTTCTCCGGTTTCCTGTCGGAGGGGACACTTCATCTGATTTGGACGGCAAAGCTAGCCTCATGCCATGCTGTAATTTTGGACTGCAAACCTGAGGTAAGTTGTGCTAAAATGAAAGCATGAATGGTCTTAATGTGTACCTGTGCCAATGACAAGTATCTTTCAATACATTTCACGGATTCGGTTAGATTGTAATTCACTGTTGTCAACCACAATGTATTTTTGGAAGCAAACACTCACATGTATTTTCTTTCCAAACTGTCGCTCTAGCGAGTATCTCATTATTACAACATTTGCATGGTCAGTTATAAACGTAATTTCTGTTGATTGTTTGCAGAACTAAATATGAAGGCAGGGCTCCTTCAATACAAAGCAAGCAGGTGGACCTCACACCAGGTAAAAGTAATTGTGTAAAGTTTCAGCTTGTTTGACATTTATGGATGGAACTGTGTACAAGTTGATTCCTTCTTGTCTAAACTGATTTCTTATTTGTTTTTTTTTTAGTCTTAGTCCAATTGGAAGGGGACAGGCTGTCCAAATGTGCAAACTTCATCGATGCCTCAACAGAAACTGTTTTGTGGGCAGAAATGACATGTTCACTGTCTACATGAAAGGTTGCTCCAGCTGAGCGGGAGGAAAAGCTTTTTTCTTTTTTTTCTTCAAACAAATGTAAGCGTCAAGGAGCTAATGTGCAGTGTGGTGGTTTTAGGGTGCACTCAGTCATAGTGATCAACACTAAAACTTTTATCTTTTATGTATGTTTCCTGTGAACATGCAAGTTGAGTTTGTTCTCAAACCTGTAATTGTTGTACTGTACCCTGCGTTTTCTTGTGGGTTATGTTGCAAGGTGGCGTTGGAGTGGGATGAGCGAGAGGCACCGAGATCCACCAGACGAGGGTGAGAAACCAAAGACACAAATGACATGCGTGCAAAATATATATTTTGATTGCAGTGTGAAGAAGCTGCTTGGGACGGGATACACCAAAGACAACGAGAGCAGTGTGAAGACCCGAAATGCACAAAAGCAGCTTTGTAGGGTCAAAGAGGAGCCTGACGAATCGAAAAGCTTGGCAGAGGTAACAAAGCACATGGCAATTTGATAAGCAAGGGGCACAACTACAATAGTGTTGTTGTTTTTTTTTTTTTTGGTTGCAGGGCCCGGATGAAGAAGAGGAGCAGTTCCCCAAATGAAGCATCAAGCGGCACACATGAGTATGATCTGTCCAAGGGTCGCCTGTAAATGTAGAACAGGAGGGTGCAGAGTAGTGAGCTTTGTGGTTTGCCTTGGTTGCGCGTAGGTTGGGAGCATTGTTGCTGTTGCCGGTTGATCGACCTTAGAAAGGAGTGCTCTTTGGCAAGGAATCTTGAAGTTGGTCAGCTGGTTGTTTGGCTTGTCTGGATCCAGAGCAGCTTTTTGTTGTTTGAGGAGGTCGATTGGAAATCTGGCTTGTACAAGTCTGAAAAAGGTTACGTGCATCACTAAATATGAAAGTGTGTTTCAGGGTTGGGGAGGTGAGCGGAAACCAGAGGCACTGGACCCAGGGTAAGGAGTACCTCGACAAATGAAGTGACCGTACATAACCAATATTTTTCTTCCTTTTGGCGGACGAGCCGGATGGTTCAAAAGTCAGGTAAGGAAAGCCGACAAATGCCATTCAATCAGACAAGTGTCAGGCTTAGCAATGTGGCCCAAACATGCCCATTTTTGTTTTTGGCCCAACAGCAGGGCATCGTACTTGCCGTCCGACTGTCCAGCTGAGTCGCGGCTAAGCCCCAGTCGCCACCTACGACTGCTGGAGCGCCTTCGTCTCGCCCGATCGGCCGTTAGCCGACTCAAACCTTCAGCAGATCTTCGGCTGTGCAAGTCATGTCTTTGCTTGTTTTGCTTCATATTTTTCCCTTTCAGTCATGTTTCCCCCCCACCCTGCCCCCTTGTTGATGACTTGCAGGGCAGCAGTGGAGTGGGACGGGCCGAGAGGCAGCAACAATGGCCGCACGAGGGAAGTCATGCGCACACAATGAAGTGAGCAGCACGCAACTAATAGCAGGTTATGCATTTGGCAGGCTGGGCGATGAGCCGGATGGGACAAAAGGACGCGCGAGTGAGGGGAACAGGCTAAGCCGACGCTACAATCAAATAAGCAAGTGACATACATCTAGGCTAATCTGTTTTATTTCTGACGCTTTTGCTGTGTGGATTCTGCAGCTGTGACCGGGACAAAATCTGAGGTGGACCACTTCCCCGAGGGGCGTCGCTCTGGACTCTTGTGCGTCGACAGACCCACCCAGCGAGCAAGCGAGCCATGTCCTGAGGAAAAACGGCTTCCCTGAAGGCGTCTGACTGTCATGTTGAATTCTTGTGAAATGCTGTTTGAGTTGACATTGTGTGAACTGTTGCCGCCTGCGCTCAATTCACGAGGTGGTGGTGGTGTCACGAACCTTGGTCCACCTTGGGTTTGCTTGAAGGGCTCCACGAATGCACTTGTCGTTGCAGGATGGAGGAGCTCGGGACGGAGCCCACCACGTCCGGTGGATGCACATAAAAGTGCAAATGTGTGGCAATATCATGGCAATGAGCAAAAGTGTCATGTTGTGCGTTGGTGCTTCTGGGAGAGGAGCTGGATGGAAGGAAAATCCCGGCCAAAGGGGTACTTGAGAGGTCTTGCTAGTCTGTGTTGTAGGGCTGATTTGTCCAGAAGTGACTGGCACAAAACAAATCTGTTTTTTGTTGCGGCAGATGAGTGATGGGACATGAGGCCAGTGAACAAGTACCTATGAATTATGGTCCAAAAGTCATGAGTCCCACCTGTCCTGCTTGTCCAACCTCATTCCCCTCTTTATTCACTTTGTGCACGTTGTGGGATGGGCAGAGAGGCCGGCACCAGGCAGCATCCGACAGACGTGGGCAAGCCTTTTGCCGTGTGGATTCTGCAGCGAGTGTCTGGGACAAGAGCCGAGCTGAAGCGTTTCCTCTCAGGAAATGGAGTCTCGTTTTGTATTGAGGTAACATCGTAGAATCCCACATTGTGTGAAATGCTGCCCACTTGGCAGCCTGGCCATACTGGAAGGGGATTGGTCCCTCACTACAAATGCGCTTGACTTGTTGCAGGGTGGAGAAGGAGCCAGATGGGTCAAAAGTCAGCTCGATGTCCGCCTCCCATCGGCCAGTGGTGAGCCTGCGGTCGACGCGAACCTTCATAAGAATTCTGGCATGATTTGTTGTATGATTCATACCCCCCCCCCCCCCCCCCCCCCATCTGCTTAAGACTGTTACTGAGCAGCAGCGTAGTGGGATGGTGCAAAGAACCACCAGTTGGGCGTACTCACCACTCAAGCAGCCAATCTGGTGACAAACGCACACCTGCTTGTACTGACTGTTTTGCAGGATGAACAATGAGCCGGATGGGGCTAACCCGCAATGAAATGAGTTTGTGACGTCCAACTACAGTAGAGCCTCTGTTGCTGTTGCAGCAGCAGGGTGCAGAAGCCGCTTGGTACGAGAGTCACCTGGGAGAACCACAACAGGGTCAGAAGTATGTCAAAATCAAAGTGACAGTTACAAAAGTAAAACTGTTTGTGTGCTTGTTTAGCAACTTTGGAAGAGGAGCTGGATGCAAGGCAAATATAGAATCAAGTGGCACTCAATGTCCCCCTCCCCTTCTCTCTTCACAGGGCTCAGAAGGGCATCGGTGTGATGAAAAAGCGGAACGAAGGCTTCAAGATGAACTGCTCGGCTTTTGAGGTGAGTATCAAAGTCGTACACGTTAACATGGATGTCAAGGCCTGTTATGTTCTTTCTTCTTGGTAGCGGTCCCCAACGAGAGGTGCAGACGCTACGGTGCTCGGAGGGCAAAGCGTCAACAATAGGGAGAGTATTTTTTTTTTTTTTTCTTCCACTTTGTGTGTGTGGGTTTGTCGTCTCTCATTCACTAACTCACTGGGTGTGCACTGACTAACACTAACAGCATTTTGTACTGAGTTGTGTGTCAAGGCAACAATGATTTGTTGGAGTAACGTGTTTTCTAAAATATTGTTTTGACATGTTTGTATTTTCTTTTGTCTGAAGCGACATGTAAAGCTTCCTTTTTGTATGTTCTGAACATGCTTTTATACTTGAATTAAAATTGTGAATTGGATTAACCCCTTGGGATGAGCATCCCATTTTAGAGGGGTCTAACAGTGTCGTGTCAATTGATCTTTTTGTGTGTCTGTCATCCTTTTATCAATGCAGTCTGGTTTTGGCTCAGTCAGGTGACTGCATTTCGACTGAGCCTCAACCCTGTTTGCCAATTGAGCTAAAGTTAGTAAATGAGTTTGGAGCGATGAAATGTAAAATCTGGAATGGTAAGTATTGCATGTTTCCTTGAACGTTGTGACACCACCTTTTGTTAGTGCTCGTTACGTATGTGACATGTTGATATGTGAGCATTTCATTGCACCGCTAACAATACAAAGTGACACGGTCATACCAGAAATCTTCTTTGCTAGTTGGCAGTCACTGAATACGTTTGGAATGCTCAAATAAAATAGCATCAACTATGTGTGAAAGCAATAGAGAAAACACCCACATTGTTGCCAAGCAGTTGCCTCCCAATCTTTTCACCCCAACCTCAGGTCCACAACCCCCCGTGTATAGAAAAAAAAAAAAAAAAAGACCATGTAAAGTAAGGCTTTTGAGTAAACTGTGTAGTAAGGTGTTTTTGGGGGTGGAAAAAGAACGACCATGTACAAATGAAGTGACCTGCACACAACTATTGAGGTTTGTTTTTGCAGTTGTGCATGGTGAAGGAGCCAGATGGGTCAAAAGTCAGTCGGATGTGTCCGCCTCGCATTGTCCCAATCGGCCATCGGAGAGCCTGCAGTCGACATAACATTTTTGGCCATGACAAGTTGTCGTTCTTAAGTATGATTCAAATTCTCCCCCTTCTGCATTAGACTGTTACTCAGCAGCGGTGGAGTGGGATGGTGCAAAGGACCACCAGTTGGGAGTACTCACCACTCAAGCAGCCAGTCAGGTGACAAAACTGTTGCTGTTGCAGCAGCAGGGTGCAGAAGCCGCTAGGTACGAGAGCCACCTGGGAGAACCACGACAGGGTCAGAAGTATGTGTCAAAATCAAAGTGACTGTCCCAAAAGTGAAACGGATTGCTCTTGAGGTGAGTTTCAAAGTCGTACACGTTAACATGGATGTCGAGGCCTGTCACGAGTCTTTCATCTTCGTAGAGTTCCCCAACGAGATGTGCAGACGCTACGGTGCTCGGAGGGCAATGCGGCAACAATAGGGAGAGTATGTTTTTCTTATTCCCCTTGGTGTGTTTGTCTCCTGTCACTAACTCACTGGGTGTGCACTGACTAACACTAACAGCATTTTGTACTGAGCCGTGTGTCAAGGCAACAATGATTTGTTGGAGTAACTTGTTCTCTGAAATACTGTTTTGACATTTTTGTATTTTCTTTTGTCTGAAGCGACATGTAAAGCTTCCTTTTTGTATGTTCTGAACATGCTTTTGTACTTGAATTAAAATTGTGAATTGGATAAACCATCTCGATTTAGAGGGGTCTAACAATGTCGTGTCAATCGATCTTTTTGTCTGTTGTCTGTCATCCTTTTATCAATGCAGTCTGGTGACTGAGCCTCAACCCTGTTTGCCAATTGAGCTAAAGTCAGTAAATGAGTTAGGAGCGATGAAATGCCAAATCTGGGATGGTAATTATTGCATGTTTCGTTCAACGTTGTGACACCTGTGACCTTTGTTAGCTCTCGTTACGTATGTGACATGTTGATATTTGAGCATTTCATATCACCGCTAACATTACAAAGTGACACGGTCAGATCCGAATCTTCTTTGTTTGTTAGCAGTCACTGCATACGTTTGCAATGGTCAAATAAAAGAGCATTAACTGTTTGTGTAAAAGCAATTCATAGAAAACACATTGTCAAGCATCTGCCTCCCAATCTTTTCACCCCAACCACTGGTCCGCAACCCCTCGTGTATAGAAAAAAAAAAAAAAACCCGACCATGTAAAGTAAGGCGTTTGGGGTGGGGGAGAGACCATGTGGAATAAGGAGTTTTTTTGGGGGAAAAAAGACCATGTATAGTAAGGTGTGTTTTTGTGAAAAAAAAGACTACCATGTACAGTAAGGGTATAGTAAGGTGTCTTTTTGTGTGTAAAAATAGGGGGAAAGGGTAGTAAGGCAATTTTTTCATAAGGCCATTTTTTTGCAAAAAACGAGGTAAGGGTATATAGTAAGGTGTATTTTTTTCTTGCAAAAAATGAGGTAGGGGTATAGTAAGGTGTTTTTTTTAAAATATACACCAAAAAGTAAACACTCATTATGTGAGTGTATATGGTTTGGTTTGCTTGCATACAATGCACAGACCTATGTGGGGCTTGAACCCACAACCTTTGATTCACAATCCATGGAACTATCCTCTGAGCCAGCTGGGGCCTGAAGGTCATTGTGTCTCCTCGTCCATATATTTTTCAACAATCTGCCTTCCAGACCGTAAGAAGAGGACCAAAGGATTTTCTGCTCCAGTCCTGCAGTGGTTGAAGGAAGAGTGTGGCAGAATGTGGATCCTGGCGACTTTTTAAAATAGGACCATACATTAGTGTATATGCAAAGAGCTTAAAAATTAGAACAAACTCATATTCTATGGAACCCTAACCCTGTTAACATTCTGAACACATACTGCACAGTGAAGAGAATGACACTGTTAGGGTAGGTTGTATGCATTGCACAGTTATTTGGTTAGGGTTAGTTGCATACATAGCACAGTTACTTGGTGAGGATTAGTTGCATACATCACATGGAAACACATTACATGACATTGTGGGGTTTGAACTCTAGATCTCAGGTGAACAAACCCAAAGTCTTTCCTCTCAGCCAGCGGGTACCTGAGAGTGAAAGCCTTCCGTTGTCCATATATCTTTACCAATGGGGCACGTGTCAGCTTGGAAAAGACAAAAGGGCAGGTGGCGCTGTCACCTTCACTCCTCCCGTGGCCTGGTGGTCAGTAATGCCGGTTGGAGACCTAACGTAACTGGGTTCGAATCCAGACACATCCCTCACTAGCTAGCTCAGGCTGGGCTGGCGAGGCAGGACGGGAGCACGTAGCTGTTTTCAGCTAGGAAAAGTGAATGGCACAACCAAGCTTTGAACCGGAGTACTCAGGTGTACAAAGCCATGCGTCTAACCTCTCAGCCAGCTGAGAATTCTAAAGCCAAGCTGCTCCTTGTCAATGCATCTTTAATGGGACGTTTGTCGGCTTGAAAAAGACAAAAGCGCAGGTGGCGCTGTCACCTTCACTCCTCCCGTGGCCTGGTGGTCAGTAATGCCGGTTGGAGACCTAACGTAACTGGGTTCGAATCCAGACACATACCTTACAAAAGCTAGCTCAGGCTAGGCAGGCCGGACAGAAGAGTGTGAGTTAAGACCAAGCAGGCAGAAGGGACAGTGTAGGGGGTAGGGGTGTGGAAGGCAGGCAGGATAGGGGGGAGGAGTGTGGCAGGCAGGACAGAGCGAGAAGGCAGGTACAATAGAAGGGAGGAACCAGGCAGGATAGAAGGGAGGCCCCAGGCAGGCAGGACAGAGCGAGAAGGCAGGCAGTATAGAAGGGAGGCGCCGGGCAGGCAGGACAGAGCGAGAAGGCAGGAAGGAGCGAGGCAGGTGGGATAGAATGGAGAAGCCGGGCGGTCAGGACAGATAAAGAAGGCATGCAGGAAAGATGGCTGGAGCCCGGCAGGCAGGATAGAAGGGAGCAGGGAGACAGACAGGCAGGATAGAAGGGAGCAGCCGGGCAGTCAGGACAGAGAAAGAAGGCAGGAAGGAAAGATGGCTGGAGCCCGGCAGGCAGGATAGAGGGGAGGAGTGAGGCAGGCAGGATACAGAAACTAGGGGGGCAGTTTAAAGCTGGAGAAAGCTTGTTTTAGGCCTAAAAATAATAGGAGACCAGGAACTAGCACTGGTTATCGAGATTGACCTCTGCAGTCCTTCCTTTTCCCCCCTACTACAGTTTCTACCTTATCCTGCTCTTTCTGTCCACTGCCCTGCGATCCTGCCTGCCTGCCTTCTATACTGCCTGCCTACTCGCTCTGTCCTGCCTGCCCGGCGCCTCCCTTCTATACTGCCTGCCTACTCGCTCTGTCCTGCCTGCCTGGCGCCTCCCTTCTATACTGCCTGCCTTCTCGCTCTGTCCTGCCTGCCCGGCGCCTCCCTTCTATACTGCCTGCCTTCTCGCTCTGTCCTGCCTGCCGGGCGCCTCCCTTCTATACTGCCTGCCTACTCGCTCTGTCCTGCCTGCCTGGCGCCTCCCTTCTATACTGCCTGCCTTCTCGCTCTGTCCTGCCTGCCCGGCGCCTCCCTTCTATACTGCCTGCCTTCTCGCTCTGTCCTGCCTGCCCGGCGCCTCCCTTCTATACTGCCTGCCTTCTCGCTCTGTCCTGCCTGCCTGGGGCCTCCCTTCTATCCTGCCTGGTTCCTCCCTTCTATTGTACCTGCCTTCTCGCTCTGTCCTGCCTGCCACACTCCTCCCCCCTATCCTGCCTGCCTTCCACACCCCTACCCCCTACACTGTCCCTTCTGCCTGCTTGGTCTTAACTCACACTCTTCTGTCCGGCCTGCCTAGCCTGAGCTAGCTTTTGTAAGGTATGTGTCTGGATTCGAACCCAGTTACGTTAGGTCTCCAACCCGCATTACTGACCACCAGGCCACGGGAGGAGTGAAGGTGACAGCGCCACCTGCGCTTTTGTCTTTTTCAAGCCGACAAACGTCCCATTAAAGATGCATTGACAAGGAGCAGCTTGGCTTTAGAATTCTCACCTGGCTGAGAGGTTAGACTCACGGCTTTGTACACCTGAGTACTCCGGTTCAAAGCTTGGTTGTGCCATTCACTTTTCCTAGCTGAAAACAGCTATGTGCTCCTGTCCTGCTCACACTGTCCTGTGCTTGCGATCCAAGTCTGCCCAGCCTGAGCTCATTTCTGTAAGGGCTGTGTCTGGATTCGAATCCTGGTTTGTTAGGTCTCCAACCCGCATTACTGACCACCAGGCCACGGGAGGATTGAAGGTGACGGCGCCACCTGCCCTTTTGTCTTTTCCAAGCTGACAAACGTCCCATTAAAGATGCATTGACAAGGAGCAGCTGAGCTTTTGGATTTTCAGCTGGCTGAGAGGTTAGACTCATGGCTTTGTACACCTGAGTACTCTGGTTCAAAGCTTGGTTGTGCCATTCACTTTTCCTAGCTGAAAACAGCTATGCACTCCTGTCCTGCTCACACTGTCCTGTGCTGTGCTGGTCCTAGCCATCCAAGTCTGCCCAGCGTGAGCTCGCTTTTGTAAGGGATGTGTCTGGACTCGAATCCTGGTACGTCAGGTCTCCAATCGCATTACGGACCACCAGGCCACGGGAGGAGTGAAAGTGACAGCGCCACCTGCCCTTTTGTCTTTTGCAAGCTGACACGTGCCCCATTGGTAAAGATATATGGACAGCGAAAGTCTTTCACTCTCAGGTACCCGCTGGCTGAGACAAAAGACTTTGGATTTGTCCACCTGAGATCCAGGGTTCAAATTACACAATGTCATGTAATGTGTTTCCATGTAATGTATGCAACTAATCCTCACAAAGTAACTGTGCAATGTATGCAACTAACCCTAACCAAATAACTGTGCAGTGTGTGTGACTCACCCTAACAGTGTCATTCTCTCCACTGTGCAGTTTGTAATGTTAGCAGTATTAGGGTTCTATAGTATATGAATTTGTTCTAATTTTTAAGATCTTTGCATATACACTAATGTATGGTCCTATTTTAAAAAGTCGCCAGGATCCACATTCTGCCACATTCTGCCACACTCTTCCTTCAACCACTGCAGGACTGGAGCAGAAAATCCTTTGGTCCTCTTCTTGCGGTCTGGAAGGTAGACAATGACCTTCAGGTCCCAGCTGGCTCAGGGGATAGTTCCATGGATTGTGAATCAGAGGTTGTGGGTTCAAGCCCCACATAGGTCTGTGCATTGTACGCAAGTAAACAGAACCACAGATGTAAGTCCAATGCATTTGTGTATACACTCACGAATGTTTACTTTTTGGTGTGTACATGGTCGTCTTTTTATGAATAAAAACACACCTTACTATACCCCGACCTCATATAATAAAAAAAACCTTACTATACCCTTACTCCGTTTTTCGAAATAAAAACGCCTTAATATACCTTACCTCGTTTTTCGCGAAAAAACGCTTTACCCTCATCTTACCCTATTTTTCGAAAAAAATTGCCTTACACTACCCCGACCTCATATATATAAAAAAAAAAACCTCACTATACCCTTAACTCGTTTTTCGCAAAAAAACGCTTTACTATCACCTTCACTGTTTTTCGAAAAAAATGCCTTACTATACATGGTAGTCTTTTTTTCACCAAAAAAACACCTTACTGTACATGCTCGTATTTTTTGCAAAAAAACCACCTTACTATACATGGTTTTTACCCCAAAAAACACCTTACTCCACATGGTCTCTCCCCCACCCCAAACGCCTTACTTTACATGGTCGTTTTTTTTTTTTATCTATACACAGGGGGTTGCGGACCTGTGGTTGGGGTGAAAAGATTGGGAGGCAGATGCTTGACAATGTGTTTTCTATTAATTGCTTTTACACAAACAGTTGATGCTCTTTTGAGCAGTCCAAACATATTCAGTGACTGCCAACTAGCAAGGAAGACTCAGATCTGACCGTGTCACTTTGTATTGTTAGCGGTGCTATGAAATGCTCAAATACCAACATGTCACATACGTAACGAGAGACAACAAAGGTCACGGGTGTCACAACGAACGAAACATGCAATAATTACCATCCCAGATTTTACATTTCATCGCTCCAAACTCATTTACTGACTTTAGCTCAATTGGTAAACAGGGTTGAGGCTCAGTGGAAACGCAGTCACCAGACTGCCTTGATAAGAGGATGACAGACAACAGACAGACAAAAAGATCGATTGACACGACATTGTTAGACCCCTCTAAAATGAGATGGCTCATCCCAAGGGGTTAATCCAATTCACAATTTTAATTCATTCATTTAATACAAAAAGGAAGCTTGCCACTCAGACAAAAGAAAATACAAACATGTCAAAACAGTATTTCAGAGAACAAGTTACTCCAACAAATCATTGTTGCCTTGACACACGGCTCAGTACAAAATGCTGTCAGTGTTAGTCAGTGCACACCCAGTGAGTTAGTGACAGAGAGGAGACAAACACACCAAGTGGAAGAAGAAAAACATACTCTCCCTATTGTTGCCGCATTGCCCTCCGAGCACCGTAGCGTCTGCACATCTCGTTAAGGAACTCTGCGAAGATGAAAGACTCGTGACAGGCCTCGACATCCATGTTAACGTGTACGACTTTGATACTCACCTCAAGAGCAATCCGTTTTACTTTTGGGACAGTCACTTTGATTTTAACATACTTCTGACCCTGTCGTGGTTCTCCCAGGTGGCTCTCGTACCTAGCGGCTTCTCGACCCTGCTGCTGCAACAGCAACAGAGGATATACTGTAGTTGGACGTCACAAACCTATTTCATTGCGGGTTAGCCCAATCCGGCTCATTGTTCATTCTGCAAAACAGTCAGTACAAGCAGGTGTGCGTTTGTCACCTGACTGGCTGCTTGAGTGGTGAGTACTCCCAACTGGTGGTCCTTTGCACCATCCCACTCCACCGCTGCTGAGTAACAGTCTAATGCAGAAGGGGGAGAATTTGAATCATACTTAAGAACGACAACTTGTCATGGCCAAAAATGTTATGTCGACTGCAGGCTCTCCAATGGCCGATTGGGACAATGCGAGGCTGACACATCCGACAGACTTTTGACCCATCTGGCTCCTTCACCATGCACAACTGCAAAAACAAACCTCAATAGTTGTGTGCAGGTAACTTCATTTGTACATGGTCGTTCTTTTTCCACCCACAAAAACACCTTACTACACAGTTTACTCAAAAGCCTTACTTTACATGGTCTTTTTTTTTCTTTTTTTTCTATACACGGGGGGTTGTGGACCTGAGGTTGGGGTGAAAAGATTGGGAGGCAATTGCTTGGCAACAATGTGGGTGTTTTCTCTATTGCTTTCACACATAGTTGATGCTATTTTATTTGAGCATTCCAAACGTATTCAGTGACTGCCAACTAGCAAAGAAGATTTCTGGTATGACCGTGTCACTTTGTCTTGTTAGCGGTGCAATGAAATGCTCATATATCAACATGTCACATACGTAACGAGCGCTAACAAAAGGTGGTGTCACAATGTTCAAGGAAACATGCAATAATTACCATTCCAGATTTTACATTTCATCGCTCCAAACTCATTTACTAACTTTAGCTCAATTGGCAAACAGGGTTGAGGCTCAGTCGAAATGCAGTCACCTGACTGAACCAAAACCAGACTGCATTGATAAAAGGATGACAGACACACAAAAAGATCAATTGACACGACACTGTTAGACCCCTCTTAAAATGGGATGCTCATCCCAAGTGGTTCATCCATTTCACAATTTTAATTCAAGTACAAAAGCACTTTCAGAAGATATATATTTAAAAAAAAAGCTTTACATGTCGCTTCAGACAAAAGAAAATACAAACATGTCAAAACAATATTTTAGAAAACAAGTTACTCCAACAAATCATTGTTGCCTTGACACAAAGCTCAGTACAAAATGCTGTCAATGTTAGTCAGTGCACACCCAGTGAGTTAGTGAATGAGAGACGACAAACCTACACACACAAAGTGGAAGAAAAAAAAAATACTCTCCCTATTGTTGACGCTTTGCCCTCCAAGCACCGTAGAGTCTGCACCTCTCGTTGGGGAACGCTATTAAGAAAGAACGTAACAGGCATTGACATCCATGTTAACATGTACGACTTTGATACCCACCTCAAGAGCTAAGCTATTCATCTTGAAGCCTCTTTTTCATCACATCGATGGCCTTCTGAGCCCTGCAAAGAAAAGAAAAGGGGGGGGGGGGGGGGGGGTAGTATGGAAGGTATTGAATCCCACTTGCTTCTATATTTGCCATGAGTTATGTTACCTTGGTCCAGCCTTGCATCCGGCTCCTCGAACACCGTTGCTAAACAAGCACAGACACAAACAGTTTTACTTTTGTAACTGTCACTTTGATTTTGACATACTTCTGACCCTGTTGTGATTCTCCCAGGTGACTCTTGTACCAAGCGGCTTCTGCACCCTGCTGCTGCAACAGCAACAGAGGCTATACTGTAGTTGGACGTCACAAGGCCATTTCATTGCAGGTTAGCCCCATCCGGCTCAATGTTCATCCTGCAAAACAGTCAGTACAAGCAGGTGTACGTTTGTCACCTGATTGGCTGCTTGAGCGTTGAGTACTCCCAACTGGTGGCTCTTTGCACCATCCCACTACGCTGCTGCTGAGTAACAGTCTTAAGCAGATGGGGGGGGGGGGGGGGGGGGGGGGGGGGGGGGGGGATATGAATCATACAAATCATGGCAGAATTCTTATGAAAGTTCGCGTCGACCGCAGGCTCACCACTGGCAGATGGGAGGCGGACATCGAGCTGACTTTTGACCCATCTGGCTCCTTCTCCACCCTGCAACAAGTCAAGCGCATTTGTAGTGAGGGACCAATCCCCCTTCCAGGATGGCCAGGCTGCCAAGTGGGCAGCATTTCACACAAATGTGGTATTCTACGATGTTACCTCAATGCAAAACGAGACTCCATTTCCTGAAAGGAAACGCTTCAGCTCGGCTCTTGTCCCAGACACTCGCTGCAGAATCCACACGGCAAAAGCATCGGAAGCAAACGGGGAGCGTCAGTTGCGTCTTTGATTGCAACGTCTCCTTTGTGGCTTGCCCTCGTCTGTCGGATGCTGCCTGGTGCCGGCCTCTCTGCCCATCCCACAACGTGCAGGAAGTGAACAAAGAGGGGAATGAGGTTGGACAAGCAGGACAGGTGGGACCCATGACTTTTGGGCCATAATTCCCAATTTTGGGGGTGTACGTACTGGTTTACTAGCCTCATGTCCCATCAGACTCATCCGCCACGCAAAACTAAAGATTTGTTTTGTGCCGGTCACTTCTTGACGATTCAGCACCTACAACACAGACAAAACCTCTTAAGTAGGGCTGAACGATGAATTGCACCTGCACTATAATGTCAATTTGACAATCCGCAACTTCGTAATCGCACAGACTGCCATTTAACGGGTCGGCGCTGTATGGAGAAAGTGGAGGACTTTCAGAGCAGGATGTTTCATGAACGGCCACAGAGCACCAAAAACATGCTAGTCCACATGTCAACGGATGAAACGCATTATGAGACATTTCCGACTCGGAGATCAGCAAGCTTTCATCTTTACACACGTTGCATTGATTTACCTATTTATATCATTGAGTGATTAAGTGCAGTCCGCGTTCGATAGTGGTAAAGCTACAGATTTGATTGTTTTATCTGCATTTTAGTTGGTGCCTTACTGATTGACAGTCTAGTAAATACAGGGTGACCAAAAAAAGGGAACTTTATAACAATCCAATAGAATCAAGAGTGATGGAAGAAAAATATTTTATTCACAGTAATTGAAACCTTAAATGCCATTTAACAATGACAATCTATATATATATATATATATATCTATATATCTATATCTATCTATATCTATATATAGGGGAAAATCACAATTTTGTGGGGCGGAAGGGATATCGCAATTAGATTTTCCATCATTGTTCAACCCAAATTCACAAAATACACTACACACCAAAAGCATTAAAAAAAAAGCCCACCTGTTCCCCATGGAGATGCTCTCGCAGATAAATTGTACACAGGGAACTCGCCGTGCCGCTTAATTCTTGATTTAGAGTGCAATCGCTCATCTGAGCTCTGCAACAAAATTGTAGTTGTGCCACTTGTTTTTCATTGCCACGTGTGTTGTTGCCTTTGCCGGCCGGGCCTTTCCTTCCATCCGGCTCCTCTTAAAGCCTGCAAAAAAAGCACGACATGACACTTTTGCTCATTGCCATGATATTGCCACACACTTGCACTTTTACGCTGCCGCGGTCGGTCGGTCAGACGCGGTGGGCTCCGTCCCGAGCGGCGGCTCCTCCATCCTGCAACGACAAGTGCATTCGTGGCGCCCTTCAAGCAAACCCAGAGTGGACCAAGGTTCGTGACACCACCACCACCTCGTGAAGTGAGCACAGACGGAGGACGGAAGCCCTTCCCGGATGAGCAGGCGGCAACAGTTCACACAATGTCAACTCAAACGGCATTTGACAAGAATTCAACACGACAGGTAGACTCCTTCAGGGAAGCCGTTTTTCCTCAGGACATGGCTGGCTCGCTGGCTCTGTCGACGCAGATGAGTCTCAGACATGACTGAAAGGGAAAAATATGAAGCAAAGACATGACTCGCACAGCCGAAGATCTGAAGGTTCGAGTCGGCTGACTGCCGATCGGGCGAGGGCGGCGCAGACGGAGGCGCTCCAGCAGACGTAGGTGGCGACTTGGGCTTAGCCACGACCTAGCTGGACAGTCACAAAAATGGGCATGTTTGGGCCACATTGCTAAGCCCGACACTTGTCTGATTGAATGGCATTTGTCGGCTTTCCTTACCTGACTTTTGAACCATCCGACTCGTCCGCCAAAAGGAAGAAAACAAATATTGGTTATGTACGGTCACTTCATTTGTCGAGGTACTCCTTACCCTGGGTCCAGTGCCTCTGGTCTCCGCTCACCTCCCCAACCCTGAAACACACTTTCATATTTAGTGATGCACGTAACCTTTTTCAGACTTGTACAAAGCCTGCCTACATTGTACATGCCAGCTTTCCAATTAACCTCCTCAAATAAAAAGCTGCTCTGGAGCCAGGCAAGCCAAACAACCAGCTGACCAACTCCAAGATTCCTTGCCAAAGAGCACTCAACCTTACAGACACGTGTCCAACCATCGACTCAAAAACATTGAACAATCAGACCTTTCTAAGATCGATCAACCGGCAACAGCAACAACGCTCCCAACCTACGCGCAACCAAGGCAAACCACAAAGCTCACTACTCTGCACCCTCCTGTTCTACATTTACAGGCGACCCTTGGACAGATCATACTCATGTGTGCCGCTTGATGCTTCATTTGGGGAACTGCTCCTCTTCTTCATCCGGGCCCTGCAACCAAAAAAAAAAAACAAAAAAAAAAACCCAAAAATATTGTAGTTGTGCCCCTTGCTTATCAAATTGCCATGTGCTTTGTTACCTCTGTCCAGCTTTTCCATTCGTCAGGCTCCTCTTTGACCCTATAAAGCTGCTTTTGTGCATTTCGGGTCTTCACACTGCTCTCGTTGGCTTTGGTGTATCCCGTCCCAAGCAGCTTCTTCACACTGCAAACGAAATATATATTTTGCACGCATGTCATTTGTGTCTTTGTTTTCTCACCCTCATCTGGTGGATCTCGGTGCCTCTCGCTCATCCCACTCCAACGCCACCTTGCAACATAACCCACAAGAAAACGCAGGGTACAGTACAACAATTACAGGTTTGAGAACAAACTCAACTTGCATGTTCACAGGAAACGTACAAAAAAGATAAAAGTTTTAGTGTTGATCACTATGACTGAGTGCACCCTAAAACCACCACACTGCACATTAGCTCCTTGACGCTTACATTTGTTTGAAGAAAAAAAGAAAAAAGCTTTTCCTCCCGCTCAGCTGGAGCAACCTTTCATGTAGACAGTGAACATGTCATTTCTGCCCACAAAACAGTTTCTGTTGAGGCATCGATGAAGTTTGCACATTTGGACAGCCTGAACCCTTCCAATTGGACTAAGACTAAAAAAAAAACAAATAAGAAATCAGTTTAGACAAGAAGGAATCAACTTGTACACAGTTCCATCCATAAATGTCAAACAAGCTGAAACTTTACACAATTATTTTTACCTGGTGTGAGGTCCACCTGCTTGCTTTGTATTGAAGGAGCCCTGCCTTCATATTTAGTTCTGCAAACAATCAACAGAAATTACGTTTATAACTGAACATGCAAATGTTGTAATAATGAGATACTCGCTAGAGCGACAGTTTGGAAAGAAAATACATGTGAGTGTTTGCTTCCAAAAATACATTGTGGTTGACAACAGTGAATTAGCATCTAACCGAATCCGTGAAATGTATTGAAAGATACTTGTCATTGGCACAGGTACACATTAAGACCATTCATGCTTTAATTTTAACACAACTTACCTCAGGTTTGCAGTCCAAAATTACAGCATGAGGCTAGCTTTGCCGTCCAAATCGGATGAAGTGTCCCCTCCGACAGGAAACCGGAGAAATTAATGCTTGCAAAAGGTTTTTTTTGTTTTTTTAACCGGTAGCGGAAGAATACAGTCGGGATTTTTGACCATTTGGAACGGAAAGGGTTTAAATGAAAATTCGTGACAATTGGAGTGAAAGGGTACACAAAACCACAATCACAAGTTTACAAAACATTCATACCACCTGAAATAAAATGCACCATATTCAATAACACCCCACAACAATGATTTAAACAAGAACCATTACAGTTCAATTGCCGAGTATGAAGGCATTGTCATTGACAACAATGAAACAAAAAAAATAAATAAATAAATAAAAAGCTGGCCAGCATTAAAACAAACCAAAATAATTTGAAATCATAGCAAAACAAACAAAGAGAACAATGTGCTAAATCAAGCAAAGGGAAGTGAATTGAGATTGCTGTGCGTTTTCAAACCTCAAACGCTGTTGCGTGCCTCAAGTGTGCAAATCCTTCAACAAACAAAATGTCATTGGACAAACGGCCAAAAAACGACCAACATTTGCTCGTGTGCTCACTTACCTGAGATAACGCCAAGCGGTCGGTCGCCATCTTGCCCTACCCGTGCACTGCACGCGACGATTCCCCTTCTACACACCTGTTCCAAATCACCAGCAGGCCTCACGTCACGTGCACCAATCCAAGATAATCTTTTGTTTCTGCTTGTTCAAACGAAGTTGCGTCCCTCAAGTGTGCAAATCCTTCAACAAACAAAATGTAATTGGACAAACGGCCAAAAAACGACCAACATTTCCTCGTGTGCTCACTTACCCGAGAAAACGCCAAGCGGTCGCCATCTTGCCGCACCCGTGCACTGCACGCGACGATTCCCCTTCTGCACACCTGTTCCAAATCACCAGTAGGCCTCACGTCACGTGCACCAATCTTTTGTTTCTGCTTGTTCAAACGAAGTTGCGTCCCTAAAGTGTGCAAATCCGGCAACAAACAAAATGGCTTAGTGAGAAACGGCCAAAAAAAGACAAACATTTCCTCGTGTGCTCACTTAGCCAAGAAAACGCCATGCGGGCGGTCGATCGCCATTTTGCCGCACCTGTGCGCTGCACTCGACTAATGCCGTTCTGCACACCTGTTCCAAATCACCGGCAGGCCTCACGTCACGTGCACCAATGGAAGCCAGCCTTCTTCGTCTGTTTGTTGATCGGCACTTTGCACACTAGCGCCACCCGGTGACGCGTCACGATGACTGCTTGGCTCACTGTGGAATGTAAATCGTTGCTTCTGGTCAGTACGAGAAATGCTGTCGGGACAACCTCCGGGAATCCAAAAATAAATGGACGAGCCGTTTTTCCATTTGCGTCCTGTGCTATATTCGATTTTCTGTCTTAGAAATAAAATAAATAAATAAAACCAGGTGCGTGTCTCTTTTGGTCATTGGATATTATAAAGTCAAAAACATTTTTGATCTTCAATTTTTAATTCTTAAACGAAAATATCACGCATGTATATGCGTGCGTACGTGTGTGCATGCGAGCATACGTTGTCACCCAGGCGGACACACTTCTATTCGGTGGCTTTTGATCAAACCTGAAATTTTCGGCTCTTTTCCGGTGTCAATTGTATATAGTGTTTTATGTTAATTTATTGATTAACACTTGTGTATTATGGCCTTTTATTACAATAAAATTGTATTTATATAGCGCATTTCATAGAGCGGCGACAAAGCACTTTACAAACAATACAATAAATAAAAAAACAATTTGAAGTCAGGGCGAGATGGTTGTTATAGTGGAGACCTCATTGCATGCGCTAACCCTGCGCGCCCTCTTGTGGCCCAGGGGAGTTACTGTTTTGACGTTATGAAATAAACGATTGCAAGCCCTTCAATTCGGAGCCGTCTCAGTCTCGTCTATTTAGTGGGGCCCCAATTATAATAAAATGGTAGAAATGTTCGCATGCGAGAGATTTAGCGCGACCATTTCTCTTATTAAATATCCTTAGGGTTCGAGGGACACCATTGTGTTGGTAGCTGTAAGTGCGGGCTCCACTAAATAGACGAGACCGAGAGGGCTCCGAATTGAAGGGCTTGCAATCGTTTATTTTACAACGTCAAAACTGTAACTCCTCTGGGCCACAAGAGGGCGCTCAGGGTTAGCGTATGCAATGAGTCTCTCACACAATACAATACAATACAATTTGATTTATATAGCGCATTTCATCATAACAACCATCTCACCCAGACTTCAATTTCGTGCCAAACCGAATCTACTTCTGTTAGCGCTGCCGTTAAAGACAGGCTAAAGCACTGCTTCCGGGTAAAGGACCTCTGGTCACTTTGTAATAGAGATTTTAAAATATCCCTGCAATTTGGATTAACACATTTTGGAGTCGTCGCGTTTATCTGGGAAAACAAAAAATAACAACAGGAAAACAATACATAATCCAATTTAATGGATATATTTTTATGCAAAGTGGCTCGTATTTTATTTTTTAAACCAGCTCCAATTATTGAAAAACGAAAACCACCCCGTTTTTTGTTTCCAGATTTGCGTACCTAAATCGGAAATAGAATGAACGGAAGGTACACGGACCTACACGGACCAGACACGGACCGTAATGATTATTTGAAAAATGTCATACTTTTTAAAATAACATTATTTTCCAAGATTTCATAGAAATAAACAAAAGGTTCTTTTTTTGACAAAGTGCATTTTTATGTCCCTTTCCACTATGGCCTTTTTATTTCATTATGCCGTTTTTGAGCACAATTACTTGGTCTGTCAATCAAGACACGTGAGGTGGAGCCAGCTATGTGATTGGCTGTGCCACGGACAAAATGGCTGCGAGACAGTTATCAGTTTCAGTTACTCAGGAAAGTTACTCATCGTTTGGATAGTAACGTAAGACCTTGACCTAAACCTGAGAAGGGATTGCAGCTGCAGGGTGTTTTTGATGAGGTTATGTTAAAAAAAAAAAAAATATCGAGCTAGCCAGGAGTCGAACCTAGAATCTTCTGATCCGTAGTCAGACGCGTTATCCATTGCGCCACTAGCCCTCTGAAGGGACCTTGCTAAGAATATAGGTTTTAATCAAAATTAACACCACGCCTCCAGTGAGAGTCACATTTAACATAACATAACAAAAGCAGAACACAGCGCAAATCCTAGAAAACATTTTAATTGGAGCCACATTCTGATGAATTCCCCTCCCTCTACACTTTGATACAAGATGTTCACATTTGTTTTGGAGTCCATATTTTAATAGAATCAACACATTTGATCACAAACACCTTTGACTTGATGGGGCCTCCTCTGCTGCAAAGTAAACACGAGCAACACAAAAATGATTCATTTGTCTTTTCAGCCTCATTGTGTCAAAAAGACACTTTAAGGGCAAAATTACCATAAAAAAAGGATTTTTTTTTTAATTTAATTGTAAGAAGCAACACTTGCTTTTCTTCAGTTGAATCCCCACACAGCACAGATGAAACATTTAGAGTGTGGTTAAAAAGCATGCTTGCACACTTTCACTCAGGACACGCACACATATTTCTATTTCTGCCTAGTTTGACACAACACACACAACCTGCCAGGTTTACATTCCAATGAATCATGTAGAAAAATGGCGTCACCAGTGTGATGAGCAGAAACCAGGACGCTTTTAAAAAAGCACAAGCAACACAAGGGATGATTCACTGAATTGTTCTACATGAGGTTTTTCTAATATCTAAATTGTAAACAGTGCTGATTAGCCGTCACTTCATATCGTGAATCGGGCTCTTTAGTCTCTTTTGTTTTGACAAGTCCAGTCCCACTAATAACAAGTCTTGTCAACACAAATTGTCCATTTCCTCTATCAAATAAATATTGAGATCAGTCCAAAGGGTTAACTGTGTAAAACAAAAGACTATAAGTGCTCTAATATTAAAAATGGAGACATAACCACGAGTGTTATCTTCATGTGTTCAACATTTCAATCAAGTCCGTATTCCTATACATCTACTTATATATATTTATATTTAAGTCACTATATACAGAGCATGTATGTACACGAATGTATTTACACTGCAAGTTTTTTTTGTTTTTGTTTTTTGCAAGTGACAAGCGAGACAAATGTCTGGTCCCATGTTAAAGCTTCTCCTCGCCCACCTGGGTGTCAAGTAAAAAGCCTTTGCAAGAAATAGATCTGTATCATAAATACTCTGCTCAAAATAAACAGGATGCTTTGCACGTCTATGCCCCCCCCCCCTACACACACACACACAAAAAGGGCATCCATGAAAACTAGCATGCCGCTTGAAGGTGATAAAAGCATGTTTTGAATGTTCTCGATTCACCTGAACGACCTTCTAGATCAGTGGTTCTCAAAGTGAGGTACGCAGGCTCCCTCTAGTGGTACGTTAAAGAATTTCAATGTTCAAAATGTGTCAAATGTTACAGTGGCTACAGTTCAGTTGTATTTATCGTCAAAGTGGAATACATTGTAATCAAATCTTTAAAAACCGTTTTTAAGCCGTGAAGTAACTTGACAAGATCAGTAATTTGTTTGAGGTGGTACTTGGTGTAAAACATTTGAGAGCCACTGTTCTAGATAATGACCTTGACGGTGATCAGCCACAACTATTAAACGAGCCATAAAACAGGGATGGGCAAAGAAAGACCCACATGTCCCAAATGGTCCTCTCCGCTCTTGAATCCGGCCCACTAAGAATTTACATTGTTAAGCGTCTAACGATAAACTTTTATGAATTCCCGGAGGAAGATTCAGTACCTCTGTAACATTTGTTGCATTAATTTAGCTGTTTCCCCCCCCTCAAATTGGTTAATTAAAATACATTTATTAATTTTGATTTTTAAAATCGATTAAAAATCTAATTCAATAATAGGTTGATTGATTTATTTTAAATGCAATGAAAAAATATGAGTAAAATAAACAATTGCATATTAACAGTGCATTTAACATTTTTCTATTACTTGGTGAACAAAAATGACAAAAAGTGCCATTTTAAAATGACAATAAGCTATTATTTAATATGAAATAAAGTCATCTGGGTTATGTTCCAGCTCACGCTTAATCCTAGTGAGGACAATAGAAAATGGACGGATGGAACTGTTTTACACATTTGAAATCCACATTTTAACTTTTTTTTTGTTTCTGTTTTATAAATGTCCTGGCCCATGTCTGAGTTTAAAAAAACTAATGTGGCTCTGGAGCACATAACTTTGCCCACCCCTGATCCATTTCGTATATCTGTCAATATAAAATACGATCTGATGTTTGATTAGGAACCATAAATTCTGCAAATTTACAGTATAGACAATAAATAGTTTTCAGTAAGTGAATGTTAACCATCAAGATGTTTTTCGTTAGTTAATCATCTAACTATGTACAACGTGCATGTTTGTTGATTATACGCGCACACACACACACACACGCACACATGCACATAGTGCACACTCAGGCGGATGTCCATGCCGAGAGGAGAATGGTTGTCGATATTCCTTGTGGAAAAACAGCGCTGAATCCTGCCCCCGCTCATGTGTTCCTTTTCTGGCGTTCAAGGCATCAAATAAGGCAAACAAAAAGTAAAAATGGAGCGATCCAAATGCATGAATACATCAGTGGAGAAGGATGAAGGAGGGAGGAGGGGGGAGGGAGAGGCTGGGGCGTCAGAGCACTGTGCTCTCCGAATCCTCCCCCTCCTCCGACTCGGTGGTTCTGAGGCGGCTCGAGTCCAGCAGCGCCACCGAGTGCCTGAGGTGGGAGATGTGCGCCAAGTCCAGAAGGCCGTCCAGCTCCATGTTGATGACGGGAATGTCCAGGTTGCAGAAGGAATCTGGAGGAGGAAGAGGAGCACATGTATTCATCATTCAGAGATTCTTTTGCTTGGGATGTGGAGAAGATTCCAGGTGGGGTGGGGGCCATGCTGGGCGAGGAGTATGAGGATCCAAATTAGGCATGAAGGAGGGAAACAATTCCACAATATGACCAAAGGATGTTTGAAATAGACCTACAAAGTCACACAAAAGTGAGTACACCTTGCTCGATTGCGTAAAGAAATGACACTTGGCTACGATGTAAAATAGTCCGCGTGCAGTTTGTACAACAGTGAGAATTTACTGCACCCTCAAAATAACTCATACAGCCATTAATGTCTAAACAGGCAACAAAAGTGACTACACCCCCCCCAAGTGAAAATGTCCAAATTGTTCAAAGTGTCAATATTTTTAGGGGCCATGATTATTTTCCAGCATTGGGCTTGGAGATTAACAGAGCATTCTATCTATCCATCCATCTATCTTCCATTTGAACAGGGGTGTGTAAACTTCTAAGATCGACTGTCGCTAATAAGGCTGTGGAACTAAGTAGCTAACTAGGCTAATTTGCTAACTAGGCTATTCAACTAAAAAGGGTAGGTAGCTAATGAGACAATGTATTCAACACTATTTATCTATCTGTCCATCTATAAATCAATCTAGCTTCACATCTGCACACGTGCAGTTTGTATAGGGCTGGGTGATAATCAGTGTTGTTGAGTAATTCAAGTTTTTTTTTTTTTTTGTCAGGATGATTTTTCATAATGTATTTATTTATTTTTGCAGCTTCCATAGTTCAAAGCACTTCCCGGCTTATGTGCACAAACAGTCTATCAGCAAACAGCACTTTTTCGCTATTTTTCGGGATTTTTCCCAACTCCTCCAGCAACTATTCTTTAAAAAAGGTGACTACTGAGTTGAAGTGAAACATTTTACATTTACATTAATTCTGCAAAAATGTTGTTCAATAATGTCATTGCCATTTGCTTTTTTTTCCTGAGTGAAGTGGAAGGGGGAATCACATTTTTGTTAGAAAAAAAACGTTTTTTTTGTTTTTTTTTTAAAGGCCATATTGCCCAGCTCTACTACGCACAGTATCATACAGTAGCAACAAACATAAAATAACATTCTATATATTCACACATGGAGTAGTGGGGAGGGCGGGAGAAGGTGGCAAAAGGTGGCAGTGACGTTCAAAGCGGGCAGCAGGAGCAAGGCATTATGGGTGCCAAGCTTAGCTTAGCTTAGCTTAGTTGAGCTTAATTTAGCGCATCCCTCATGCCCACACAGCCATGCGAAATGGGCGCAATGAGACGTCGGGCTTATGTGGGGTTCACCACGTGGCCAAGATGGGGTTGGAGGGATGGTGGGGGTCAATGGAATTCCTGCTTACCCTAAAAGTCCCGAAAACACAACGACGGCTCAAACGGCTGCAAGTGATCAACAACAATAACACATCAGAACAGTTTGACGATTTTTGTGGTCATTAAACACACATTTTATGCAAACTCAAAATACACAAAAAAGTGAGTTTGAGTTTTGACACTCTCGTACTGGATCTAACTGCATCTGTCCCACTCAAGAAAATGACAGCTCTTACCTGTGGACATGCTCTCTCCAGGAGACAAACCCTCCAGCAGGCCAGATGAGTGCTCCAGCGGTTGGGGGCTGCTGCCGGGGGTGGACGGCGGCTGCGGGGGGGGCAAGCTGGGCCTCTGCCGGGGCGGCTTGGGCGTGGGCCGGGCCTTGGTGAGCGTCCCGGCCAGCGAAGGCGGCGAGGACAGAGACGGCGCGTTGGCCATTTGGACGTGTCCCAGCGAGCCGATGGTGGCGTAACCCTGCGGGTAGCCGAAGCCGTACGGCGAAGGGGTGCTGGGGGGCGTGGGCGACAGACTGACCGGAGACGGCTGGCCCGTGGATTGCTCCGACACGGCCCCAGTCTGGCCGTAGGGGACTTTAGGCGGGATCGGCGCAAGCTTCTTTGCTGCTGGGGAGTGAAAAGCACGTTTTCAGATCGGAGCCAGCTCAAAGAAAAACTGGGGTCTCTCGAAACACAGCTGTGGCTTGGGGTCCGCAAAATCATTTGCAACAAATTATGTTGTAATGTTTTTTTTTCCAAGTGTATACCTACAAAGGATATTAACTCTATAAACCCCTGCCTGTTCAAATGAGAGGTTTCTGTTATAAAAAAAAGCTGACACCAAAAAAGTAAAAGCCTACTAGAACATCTCGTCTTTACTTGGGTATAATCAGGGGCACTTTAAATGGCGGCAGGTGTGTGCTGACTCCCATTCAACCTGAGTTTGAATGTGACTTGTTCATTCTGAACATAGCCACGTCACCACTTATGAGGGTGTGCGCACTGGTGCAACCTCATCATTTTTTAAAAATATATCAATCTTTTCCAGAATAAAAGATGTTGCAATAATATGTCGTATTCTTGTAATTCCATTTTTAAAACGGGACTTTGCTCCCGGTAACCTTTACATTTAATACAATCATATTAGGACGTTAATAATATTACTTTATATTCAACTTTTATTATGACTTTATTCCCGACTTTTAATCTACGTCTTTTCATCCCGATAAAATACATATTTGCTCTTGTACAGATTACGACTGTTTTTCTTTGAAAACATTTTTGTTTTCCTTCCAAAAAATTTTTATTACATCATAGAACATGACAACATTGTTCTCAAAGATCGTATACTTTTAAATTCTGATGACATTCAACTCTCAGAAAGAACGAAGTTTGTGAACTGGGTTTCACCTGAATCTCAATGCTCCATTTTTTTCTCCACTTCACTCATATGTGACACTCTTTCGTTACTCAAATTCCGTCTTACAAAAAAATAGCCCAAGCCGTGCTCATAACTTTAAAAAAAACTCTGAAGTTGGGGGCAATGGTAAGTGAAGATACCACTGTACGTCACTGCTTTCAAAAGTACACAAAAAACAATTCATTTCCCCACAAGAACCGTCGACAGTTCATTTGAAGTTCATGAGGAGTTGCTAAATTTGTCCCCCAAACACATGGATATATTCAACGTTTAAAAATGTTACAAACACGTATGATGGCTTGGGGATGATCAATTTTACTGCCCTATCCTGCATTGTATTACACAGGTGAATGATTATGCATATTAATTTATGCATACATGTATATTAGCATTACAATATATTAAGCTATTGTTCTGTACATTGATTCAATACAAAAACAGCCATATGCCCAAATTTTGCGCTGATGAAAAATTGTGCCCCCCCCATTGATTAAGATCCCCATTCCAGGTTTCGCTCTACGGTAAATTAATTTCATAAGTGATGACGTCGTTCTTACCTCTCCTCAACGTATGCGGGCTGTGCTCAGACTGGCTTCCAGAAGACAATGTTGCCTGGAATCCTTTCTGTCCAATTACTGGAGACAGTTCCTTGTTCTTCAGGGTGCTGAGGGGGAGTCATTATTGTCATTAAAAAAAAAAAATCTCGAGTTTACTTATCATATTATTGATTTTACAGGATAGCCACACTGAGGGTTGAAGGGCAGAAACATGTTACGCTCTACAAAAGCTTCCAGCAAATGAGGATGACGGAAGCGTTTCAAGTCGGGGGCGGAGCCATGCAAATGAGCCTTTGACATTCATGATGTGACATCACCGGGATGTCATCAACCAGATAGTTGTTTTCCTTTTTCCTAATGTTTTGGCGTGTGTACTGAAGGGGGCGGCGGAGTCTCACACATGCGGATGTGACTCAGCACTTGTTCAAGGTTCAAGCTTTTATTTTGGCGGGGTTTCGGTTGTGCTTCCTATGCGTTTTCTGTGACTTGGCATTATCTCAGGTTGTAGGCGTGGCTGCATGTGAGCTGGTCTTGAGTTTGGGTATATGCTTTTTTTTTAATATTCTTACCTGATGAAGTCGCAAGGCGCAACAACGACAGCCAAGTGATTTTCACCCCCAACGGAAAGTGGAGCAAACCATTTTTGCTTCTGAAACCGCATTGTCCTTATTGCACTTTTTCTTTGTACCTTTGATATATAAAACCAGTTCATTAGCAGTTGCGGTTGTAGTTAGTCATGGGCCAGTACCCGTATGCACCCCAATAGCCTCTTTTTTGACATGAACACTTTTCACGCTGAGCTTTTAATAGGCCCAAAGCTAAGTTAGAAAGTAATTAGTTAACTATTTTTGGGGAGTTTGTTTTTATCAGCCCTTTTTTAAATGACACAAGACCCTTTTGTGGACCCTCAAGCAAGCTGCGGTTGCCTGGTTCCTGCCCGCACACTTTCATCACTGAAGGCTTTGACTCTTCTTTGTTGCCTAGCAACTGCCTCCTGCATTTCCTGGCAACCAGCACGTAACCGCGATGACTTGCATTAAAGATGCATTCGATAACTGCAACAAAAAAGGATGCTGCCCCCCTCCTCCATCCCCCACTCAGTTCTTACCGGAGGGGCTGCACACCGCCTGTGTGAAAAAAAAAACAAAAAAAAAACGGGGTTCTTGCATTTACCTAGCGGCCTTTCGTCCTCTCTCTCGGCTACAGGTGGCCCAAGGAGGGGGGACAGATAAGGGGGTGCCGGGGGATTTGGGGGAGCCCAGGAATAGATCGTGGCGAGTAAGAACGAGCGGGGGTTTGATGTACAGGGAGGAGCCGTTGGTGTCGGCGGCGGGCGCATGCAGGGGCTCGGACAGGGAGGCCTGCTTGTGCAAGGGCGGGGAGCTTTGGGCTCGGGGGTTGGAGTTGATGTCGAGGGGCTGCGGGGACGGGCATAGGGAGTGGAGGAACGGGGGCGGGCTGTAGCCCGAGCGGCGGGGGACGGGCGGCGGGCCCGCGGGCACGCATTCGGGACTGCGGGAGAGCGGGCGCATACCGGGCGGTGCTCGGGCATAGAAGTGTTGGGGAGGGAGCGGGAAGGGTGAGGGAGAGGGGTAAGGGGGGGGCGGCCTCTCCTCCTCGGGGGAGGGGTGGGCGTTACAGGAGTCCGACGCGTCATCCGAGCTGGAATGATAAAAGAAATGTTTAACGGCGAGCGGGGAAGCTGTCAAGAGGAGGATGGCGGGGGGGGCAAACATCTCCTGATGATGAAGAAGAAAAAAGAAGAAGCGTCACCTCATCCACTGCAGAGCCTTGCGACAATGGAAGGTGAAGCTGTGAAACATGCGGGGGCTGACGGCCAAAAGACAACATGAGAGCGCCGCACGTGCAGCCGGAGCCCCTTTCACACCGATGCAATCGGCACATCGTAGGCGTACACTTCCATCGCCTCGTCGGGGCTAGGGTTCCAGTTGTTTTGCTGATAAACTCGCCTAATTGTTCTTTTTGTGCTCTTTTGGAAAGCCCTAAGAGGGCCTCAAAATCCCCATCTAACATCAAAGTAGTGCTTTGGCACCATCTTGCCAAGGAACTATGTTGAAGTGAGGGGAGCAGCTACATTTAGCCATGCACATTTCACGTCCAAATCTAATCACCTGCCAGCCATTGATTTTGAAGTGTAATGATTTACAGCAAGATGAGCTTCAAATGATGTGTTGCAATACGCTACTAATTAATGCACCTCCGAGCAGATTTGATTTGGATTTTATTCGCCAATATTTGCATCAACCCCATTCTGTATCGGTACCTTTCATGCAAGGCACTACAACTTGGACGGGTTTAAGTCAACCATGAATTTGCTGGCTAAATAGCTTCAAAATGTGACAGTGGGAAGCTGCGACCAGATTACTGTGCATCTAATTATCTAAATGGAACAAGCCGCAATAGCTGTGTAAACAGACACTAGGGAGCTCTGTCTGAAAGGTGCCGGCGAATAAACTTTGACTCAACCGTTACGCCTCCGATGTGCAAATTTGCCCGGGAGACAGCGTGAAAGGGGCTCAAAAATCAACATATTCAAGCACGGCTGGGGTCAAAGGTTAAAAATTTGAAAGAAGGCCTTCGGAGGGTGACGATTACACAGCATTGGTCTGGGGGCAGGTGCAAGCGCAGGTTAGAGGGCTGAATCAGGTGGACGGACTGGGGTTGGGGGGCGGGGGGGGGGCACAACAGCCTTACCTGGCTCGCTCATTGCTAGTGGGAGGAGGGGTGGGGGAGGGGGACCCCGAGGGGTCCCCGGGCAGCTCGGGTGCAAGCGCATCCGTGGGCGGGGTGGTCGCCCGTACACTGGGGGGCGTGGACGATGTTTTACGAGAGGATGACGAGCCCCTGCGCGACACCCAAGAAGTGTCCATCACCCTGACTCCCATGCTGCAGTGGGACACAAACGCACAGCCAATCACTGCAAAGGAGGGCGGGACCTCGGGAGGATTTGGGGTGGGGGGGGGCCCGTTCAAGGGACCAGCTTACTCCGTCCGACCACGGATGTTTTAGGACTTGAACGCCTCTGTCTAGTTCCTTTTCTTCCAAACACCGGAGGCAAATTTGCCGCCATAAAGGTGACAAATAACGGACATTTTAACAAATGTGACAAAAGTATTCAGTCTGTACTTGGAAGGGAAAACTTCTTTTTTTTTTTTCAAAAAAATGTTCTATGCAAGCCCACTAGTTGAAACAGGGCATTCTGATAAATATTGTGTTTGTGGAATAAGTGTTAATCCACTCGTTTTTACATTTGTGGAATAAGTGTTAATCCACTCCATCTCTGGGGGCGGCCATTTTGTCTTCTGTCGACTGAAAATGACATCACAACTGCTCACAACGACCAATCACGGCTCAGATTGCGAAAACAGGTCAGCCGCGATTGGTCGTTGTGATGTCATTTTCAGTCGACAGAAGACAAAATGGCCGCCCCCAGAGATTGCTAAAAACCAGTGCATTTTGCTGCTTAACTCATATTCTGCAAACGCAAAATTAATCAGAATGCCTTGTTTCAACTCGTGGGCCTGCTGGGAACATGACTACCACTTTAAGTAGAAGCACAGATACTTGACTAAAAAAGACCTAAAAGTAAAGTAGAAGCACTGATTCATCTCCTCTACTTAAATAAGAATAAAAGATTGCACTATGGCAGACTATGAAATCTACTAGGCTGCAAAAAATAAAAAGTATGGCTCAAATTCCTCCTGGTGACCAAGACCTCAACGTCATCATCCGCAGAGGTTGAAAGAAATGCAACGAGCCTATTTTAATAAAGTAAGAAGTAAAGAGTACAGATATCTGTTTTTGAAGGTAAGAAGTAAAAGTACAGCGAAAAATAAATACTCAAGTAAAGTACAGATACCTGAACAATCGACTTAAGTCCTTTTGATATTACACAGTCACCGCTCTGAGGCCAATACATGTGACACGTGCTGTTTTGTTCCCAACAAACAAACAAAAAAAAAATCATCCATTTTATGCTATTTAAGCCTAACAATAATTTTATAGCAGGGCTGCGCATTTGTAGATGAGGTAAGAAGAAAAAGTTAAAAAGGCAAATTGTTTCATTTGATCATTATCTCTCTTTGTTTTCTTACTAATAAAAGTATCAATTATCAAATAAGTATGTTCCACAATACATATTTTCAATTAACTTAAAATATACAATTGTGGCAACGCCTGTGTCACTCTCAAATGATGTCGCGTAAGAGTTTGTACTGTCAAACGAGTCCATCGGCCGTCAAACATCACAATGATGCAACTTACACGCGAAACAAGGCCTGCTTTGTTCAAATCACAACACACAAAGAACCTGTGAGACGTAATGAAAGGGGGGGAAGGGTTATTACGGTACCTCTGTATCTTCCTGATGCTGCATGGTTCAAATAGAGACAAAGAAGTAGAATGAGGACACGGCGACAGGTCAACACAACAGACATGTCCACATCTCTGTGAACTTGTATTAGGGATCTTTTTTTTCTCTAACTTGCCACGAATCCTCAAACTTTGATGCCGTACTTGACAATTTTTATTTGTGTATATACTATATTTCTTTATATTCTATTCCCATATGATACCTGCTTTCCACTGGGGCTCAACTGGGCAAGTTTTGGAAAAAATACAAACTAACAAAAAACGAACAGACTTGCTGTAAAAACAAATTAAAACTAACTAAATTTAAAAAACTAAAGTCAAAACAAAATCCAAACTAACCATAATGTAAAAGCCAAAACTAGTATAACCCTGGTAGAGACCCCCACAAAAGTGATTCATTCTTTGAAAGCATAATAATACCAAACAGAGATTCCACGAGCACCTCATAAATGTTGTCAAAGTTTTCTAGAGCTGAACTGTTAAAGTATTTTAATGAAAATAAAATAGATTATCCCTATCAAGTTCAGAAGTTTCATGTCAAATCGTGACTCCTTTACAGCTCAGACCGCAGCTGGCTGCGCTCTACGGATCAGAGCCCGGGTACGGGTTTAATTAGCTGAGCTGCTCTGAGACGTCCCGCCGGGCCCGATAAGGCAAACGAGAGCTTTAAAAGAATAGTAGGAGGATCACAAAAAATGAGAGAGAATGTCTTGACATAATCCTTTGTCAATTTTGACTTAAAGACTTCCTGACCTAGTCTGTGTTTCCCAACCTTTATTGAGCCTAAGAACATATTTCACCTGAAAAAATAAAATAATAACGTGGTGGGAAATCTAATTTAGCAATGACTCTGTTGTATGATTGTAGCAGATGGAAAAACAGGTTAATAAAGAGCCTTCAGTTAATGTTCATGTCACCAGTTCGGTCCGTTTTTGTACCCGGCGCTGGGTTAGCGATTTCACCCATTCTGGGTTAGGTTAAACCCAGCAGGTTTAAGAGTGTAAGCCTCCTACCCGTCTTTCTTGTAGAACTCCAGCATCATGTTGTCGGTGGCGACGCTGAGGGGTCGGCGGCTCTGCTCGTTCTGCCGCCGCTCCATCTGCTCCATGTCGGGAGACGGCATGGAGCTGTAGTTGGCGTTGTGGTTGGTGTGCACCGGACTGCCGTAGTTGCCCGTCACGTTGAACTCGATTTCTGGGCGAAAGCGCGGTTGATGGAAAATGATTTTTGGATATATTTGCGTAACTAGAGGTTTGTCTCAGAGAAGTTCGATTTGGAGAAATCAGAGGAGCAGCCGGCCGGGTGTTGGCGCCTCACCTCCGGGGAAGAACCAGTCGGCGTGCTGGATGATGGGCTCGATGATGCCGACAATCTGCAAGGACACGGTGGTCATCATCTCCGTGATGTTGCTGCAGAGGACACAAGGGCGCACGAATTACACAGCGAACAGTATACAGTGTGTTGTGCCAAGTTAGCAAAACAGCTATTGGATAAAATTGAGAGTAAAAATTATTTTTTTCATTTTACTTCATTAAAGGAGTTGAATTAGTATTTCTACTTTAAAGCGGAAGTCAACCCAACCGTATTTTTTTCAAGAATATGTTCCCAGCAGGCCCACTAGTTGAAACACGGAATTCTGATTAATTTTGCGTTTGTGGAATATAAATTAAGCAGCAAAACGCACTTGTTTTTAGCCTTCTCTGGGGGCAGCCATTTTGTCTTAAACATGATATCACAACTGCTCACAACGACCAATTACGACTGACCTGTTTTCTGTCTCTGAGCTGTGATTGGTCATTGTGAGCAGTTGTGATGTCATTTTCAGTCGACAGAAGACAAAATGGCCCCCCCCAGTGATTAACACTTATTCCACAAACAACAATTTATCAGAATGCCCCGTTTCAACTGGTGGGCTTGCATAGAACATATTCTTGAAAAAAATATGTTTGGGTTGACTTCCGCTTTTAAGGTGTATTTTTTTTTCACAAGTATCTGTACTCCAACTTAATTAAAGGGTAGAGCTACTTCTACCATCTCTGCAGAGGAGACATGAGCAAGGCGATGGCTGTTAAAGACTAATTAAGAGCTTGATAGATTAATGGCCGACGCATTTCGAAGGACGCCAGGGAGGGCGACTTCTTCCCAAACTGCTGCGTCACCATCATAAACAGACCCCATCTTGGAATGGAAATGGTCGTCCGGAGGTTTTTATCAGCACATCCGAAAGGACAATGAGGACTCTGAGGGTGGATCTACTGCCACAGATGTTGGCCTTACACAAACTTGATGTGCTCAAGGGCGACATTTGATTTTTAAAACGGACAGATGGACTAAGTCTTTCATAGCGGAGGTAAGGATGAGTTCAAATGTATGATTAAAATTGTTTTAATAACAAGATAAGAGAGCATTCTTATATTTGATGTACTTTTTTTACTGAAAATGAATTACAATGATCAATTCACTTCAAAAAATGAATATAAAACGTTACATGTGTATAAAATAGCTTTGTACTAAGATATTTTTATTTCATTATTTACAACAAATCAATTAACCAATTATTCATAGAGACTTGTATGCTCATGGGCCACGTTTGTTTTTTTATAAAGGACAGATTGACCAGGTCCTGCATAAATGAAGTAAAAATATGTTAAAATGTATTTTTAAAATAGTTCATTTTAATAGTAAAACAATAATTCATTCCCATTTTTACATGTTAATTAACAAACCAATCAATTAAAAGATAAACACCCATTTTTGCACGTATATCAAGTTATTTTACTTGTACTGTATATTCAATTTCATTATTTACACATTTATTTGCGTTCTTTACAAAACCAAATGCAATATAAAGTGTTCAGGGGCCACATTTGATTATCAAAAATGACAAATGGGTCAGGTCATTGATATGAAGTTAAAAATGTGTAAAATTGTTTATTTCAATAAAATAATAAATTATATACCGTAAATATGAACATGAGTATGGTATATTTATGAGTATAGTAGTAATGTAGACTATTAATTTGTTTTTATGTACACATTTTATATGTCTATTTTTAAATAAATTCATCCTGGAACACGTTATTTTATTTTATAGTTGACCAAAAAATCATCCATTTTCATTATCTAATCATTTTGAAATACATGAAAAATAATAAACATATGGTGATAAATACATTTCAAAAGAGTTCAAATCATGGCAAAAATATTACAGCGCTCTTGATGTAAATGTTTGGCGGGCCCGTAGGGAAAAGACAAGGCCGTATGTGGCCCACGGGCCACCCTTTGCCCACACTGGCCTTACCCGTCGCTGTGCGTCCACAGCAGATTGGGCCCCAGCACGATGGCGATGTTCCCAGGAGTCATCTTGTTCACGTCTTGGTATTCCGTCAGTTTGGACAGGAACTTTATCAGATATCTGCAAACATACTGCAGGAAGTAAGAGCAAGGTCGTATCGCACATTTGCATAACCTACTTCTCCTCATTCCGTCGTCTTCTTCTTCTTCTTCTTCTCCCAGCGGACTCGCAAGAGGAAAAACACGAGATTTACTGAGCTATACAAGTTTCCCGACAACCAAGTGAAGCCGCGTGTGATAAACTCCCATAAAAGCCTCCCCAAGCTAAACGCTACTCCCATTTGAGAATACCCTTGAGGACACGAAAAGTGGGCCAGTGGGCCGACCGTGCGCATGTGTGTGTGTGCGTGTGTGTGAACATCAGGCAGCCTGTTGTGGTGAGCGACGGTCGTTTTGGTTGCGTCTGACATCCCCTCTGAGGAGACGCTCTAAAAATAAACTCGATTTGTAAGATGCGACGGATACACTGACGCGTGCAGTTTGCGCTCCGTCTCATCACTTTCATCACGGGCCTCCAGCAAAGTGGAAGTTTAAGATATTTTCATACTAAAAACTCAGTGGCAAGTCCGCCACTAACACGTCGCTATTTTAGAAATGATCAAAACTATGACAAAACACAATATATCAGACTTAAGTGTACACTCTTAAAACTAATGGGTCAAAAATAATCTAATTTGGGGCAAAAATTGGACCCACCTGCTATCTGTGGCAATTTGACCAAACATTCCGAGTCATTTTTTTGTACAAAACAACCCAAAGTAGCGGATTGGTTCATGTTTTTTGTTCAATTTGATTCTTCTTTTTTTTTTTTTTTAAAACTGAAATTGGGTTATTTTTGACCCAGCAGTTTTAAAGGGTCAACGCATTTTTTTTTTCAAGGATATGTTCGATGCAAGCCCACTAGTTCAAACGGCATTCTGATAAATATTGCGTTTGTGGAATATAAATTTAAAAATAGCAGCAAAATGCACTAGTTTTTAGCCATCTCTGGGGGCGGCCATTTTGTCTTCTGTCGACTGAAAATGACATCGACAACTGCTCACAAGGACCAATCATGGCTCAAATTCAGAAAACAGGTCAGCCGTGATTGGTCGTTGTGAGCAGTTGTGATGTCATTTTCAGTCGACAGAAGACAAAATGGCCGCTCCCAGAAATGGCTAAAAACGAGTGAATTTTGCTGCTTAATTTATATTCCACTGACGCAAAATGAATCAGAATGCCGTGTTTCAACTCGTGGGCCTGCTGGGAACATATTCTTGAAAAAAAATATGTTTGGGTTGACTTCCGCTTTAAAGGTGCATTAATTAAATCTATTGATTAAATCCAAACTACAATATTAATACAAAATATCAAAATACAAAACATATACAATGAATACATTACATATATTAACATATGTAGATTCCTAAAGACAAGTTTTGCTTGTCAAAGTTGGCTGGAACAAGTTTTGTTCTGACCAACCAATCAGAGGACGGAAAAGCGGTGACAATATTGTGAAGGGAATTTAAAATCTGATTCGGAAAAGAAACTTACACGTTGCTAATATATTTAAGGCAGTGCTTTTCATTTCATTTCCGTTATGCCTCCTTTGGAAGAAGAAAACATTTTGCCAAAGTCTCACCTGAAATTGTTATTGCTGGCTGGCGGTAGTTTGTCACAAGCGCTGCGGAGAGCCTGAAGTCTCTTGTCCTGGTCTGGAGTGCTGCGGAAAGCAAGACCAAGATGAAAAAAAATAAACCAAACAAAACCAAAGAAAAAAACCACACAGCTCCATCCTGTAGTACGCAGAGACTACTTACTTTGAGGCCTGGATCCAGTCGTTGTAAAGCTCAAATGTCATCAGGGGCTCGGGGAGCTCACGCAGGTAAGATTTCAAAGCTCCTAAAGCACAATCATTGCGTTTGTGTCAGGGACCATGTCGAGAAAAGATTCAACTCGAGATTTGATGTGCCAGATTATAGATTTCTAGCTCATATCAATCTGCAGTCAACGTGCCAGGGAAATACCACAGAAAAGTTAAAGGAGATTAGATAGCGTATACGCACGTATACGTACATAAAATTAATTATTCACACGATTGCAGTGATGCGACAGTTTCGCACGGGGGGGGCGTCCCCCAGCTCGCAAATTCGATTGGCCGTAGCAGCCGAGTCGCATGAATTTGGGATTACTGAAGAGGGATTTGTCGTCGGCGCGGCGCGAGCGACTTTGGATTTGACTCCGTATTTAACGAGCCGTCCGCGCACTCGCTCTCGAGAATAATTCGCCGCCAAAACGTGCGCTGGCGAGCGTGACAGCTATACGTGACTGCTCAAATGCTGGGTTGTTTTCCGAAGCCGCTCGCTGGGTAGCTGAGGATCTTGAGGACATTGGGTTACTTTTACCCAAGGTTGGTTCATTATTTTGACCCAGCAGATCGAGTTGAAGATTAGATTTGCGGAGGCTGAAGAGCTTAGTCATATTTTTAACCACAGCCACACTTTTAAAGCTGCCGGATCAAAAATAACCCAATTTGGGTTAATAATAGACCAGCCTGCTACTTGGGTTGGGTTAAAAAAAAATGGTTATTTAATACAAAACAACCCAGAATGTTGGGTCAATTTGACCCAAATAGTGGGTAGGTCTAATTTTGACCTCTTTTTTTTTTTTGACCCAGCAGTTTTAAGAGTATATACTGATAACCTTGTAACAAATTTCTTAGTAACTTTAATTCATCAGTCTCGGTACCCCTTATTGGATCCTCAACTCAATGAACTGGGTCTAAATAACCCAGCATTGGCTGAGTCCCTTTTGGCTATTTTTTCCAGCCGGCAGTTGCAAGTGTGCGCGGCAACACGAGCTCACCCGCAATGGCGTGTGGGTCAGCCGAGTACTCTTGAACGTCCAGCACGCCGCAGTCCAAAGACGCTTTGAGCTTCTTCAGCTTGGAGGCGGACGGAGCCACTCGGAACAAACCCTGAAAGTCCCGAATACACACCACGGGTCACATCTCGACATAATTTGTCCATTGCTTTTTGAAATACGTGATTTCCCAAAAAAACAAACAAAAAAAAACAACAAAATGGAATTCAGATCAGGTGACCTACAAATTTGACGTGCCAGCGAGGTCATGTAAAATGATCTTGTTTGCGTGCGCATGACATCATCTCGCCCGCATGCTTGTGCGTGTGCGCGTTTGTGTACGGGTCTGACCTCCTCTTGCATGCCGCACTCCAGCAGCATGGTGACACAGGCCTCGATGGGGAAAGCAATATCCCTCCCGCTGAGCTCTAAGTGCTCCTCCAGCGGCTTCCCGTAGCAAGGCTTCTCCGCCCACGACTCTGACAAAACACACACAAGCGCGCGCGCGCGCGCGCATAAGACACACACTCAGCTGTACGGTGCGTACGAGTACAGTTCTGTTGTCTTTAGTACTGCAAATTTGCATTTAATCTTCAAGCAGGGTTTTTTGTTGAAACTTTTAATCAGGTATAATTTGTCCTATTATATCTCTTTACTTTTATGTGCGATACCGTTGAACTAGAATCATTATTTAAGGACAGTTTTGTTCATTTGCCAATGTTTGAAAGCGGGTGCGCTTGTTTACCCTGATGAGCTTTAATCTGAGGCAGAATGTTCTGCAGCAGCTCCAGTGACTTCCTGTGGTACTCGGCCTGGACTTCAATCAGCTGCAGGACACACAACACATCAGCAGGCCTGCGTGTGAGCGCGCGCGCGCGTGCGTGTGCATGTTTTACATACTGTCTGGAAGTAGCTTGCATAGTCGAGTTCTTTGGCCATGGAGCTGTACATGTCTGCCGACAGCTGATCCTAGTGACAGCAAACAAACGCAATGAAAGTGTGCCATAATGAGTCTTTATAATCACAAAAAATAAAATGCATTAGTTGCACTTTAATTCATTCACGGCATGCATGCGCCTATTTGCAGTGCAAGGGCTAAATGGTCACATTTGAAATCTATTTTAAAGCTTTTCCAACATCTTATAACTATGAAAGGCCGTTTTGAATGAATATGTACATTTATTTTCAAAGTCAGAGGTATTATGATTTTTTTTTTTTTGTAGAAATGTGACGAGTGTCAAAAATAAATTGATGTACATTTGCTATGTTCTATTACAGCATGTCAGTCAGTAAAAAAAAAATCTGCAAACAATCATAAAATAACAGTAAATACATATTAATTGTACAAAAATAAAAAACATATTTTACTTGATTAAATGATTTGATTTTACTGATTTTATTATGAATGACATTTAAAAATATATATATTGTTTAGCTGGATTGTAACAAACTGTTCCTTTTTGTTTAATTCCACATTTTCTTTTTTTGCCTCATGAATTATCATCTGCCCATTTTACAATTCAAACATTGTGTCGCAAAAGTCAGACGCAAAGGTAAACTTCTGACCCGACAGATCTCCATGCGATTGGCGGCCTCCTCCATCTCCTCCCTCAGGTGGTCAGCCTTGGCGCCGCTGGGCTGCAAATTGCTGGACAGGCCCGAAGACTTGCTGGACTGATAGTACCTGCGACCATTTCAGCGTGTGGGATGGAAAGCGATATCGATATCTGTGATATCCATTATAAGGTACTCGTACAAATTCAGCACACTTTTAAACCAATTCAAGACTGATCTCGGGTCTATTTCTCACCCATCTACACACACATCCATGCATACTGACCGTGTTCGTGCAGAGTCCATATCCAGGACCAGTTTGGCTAAATGTTTCCTTTGTTTCTGGATGTTTGGGATTTCCACCTGAGTGGGGCGAGCAGAGTTAACTTTTGTTGTCAGCTGTGAACCAGTGCGACACACATACACACACACGAACCCACACACCCACACACACAAACAGTAAATTGCTCTGGTCTCATGCGGATTCATTTACAGCATGCAGGTGTCACATTGAGGTAGAAAAGCAAAATACAAGGTCACAGGCAGCATTCATTTCATTACCTCCGCCAAGCTACATCTTCATGCATGTACTGTAACTTATTGTTGACAGTTTTTGATTCATTTATCCTATTTGGGGGAGCTTTGGTGTGAATACACATTGCTATACAGTGAATCCCTGCCAATTTTTAAAAGGTGGTGTTGGTACCTCGGAGAGGTCGTACAGCGGGTCCATGACGTCTCTCTCGATGGTGACTTCGAACAGGATGAGCTCCTGGGACAGTTTGTCCTGCGTCTCGCCGCACAGCTTCAGCATCTTCCTGCGATGCCACGACAGACAAGAGACGTTTAGTGCCGACCGTATTGCTAACCAATAGGGATGTAACGATTCATCGAAAATCGATTAAAAACCCATCAGGCAAGATTAATCGATTAACTGATCAGACAAATCGATTAATCGATTAATTGATGAGACAAATCGATTAATCGGGTTGATTATATTGATCTAGAAAATGATGTTTGAAATGTTTTTTCATTGCAGATGCATTGCACATTTTGAATTTGTAGGTCAAATTATGCGCTTGTGCAACATCATTGCATATTGCGATTATGGATGGCTGCAGAACCACACTAGCTCACAGAGACAAGTATGGTGGTGATTTTTTCAAATCGAAACGAAAATCTGGAACTGAAAATCGAATATTGAATCGAATCGGGGCTTGAGTGAATCGTTACATCCCGACTAACCACTAATACACTAATGTACTCACCCAAGCATAGACTCGTCCCCGAGCAACGCCGCCCCCTCCACCATACATTGTGCGAGGGTCGCGAGAGGAAGCTTCTTCTACACGAAAAGGCAAAAGAATCACAATGATGACCAGCTCCACGTATTTATCGTCACACAAACGAGCACAGACACAAAACTGGTTTCTCGCCCTGCTTCACCCATGGCAAATAGATTTTGGCCTGTTTTACCGCCGCTTCTCCTCTTCCTTCCCCCCCTTGACTTCTTATAATTGCGGTCACCAATAAAACCAATCAAAACAATCACTTTCATTGAAAGAATCTTTGTGTGTGTGGCAGACAGCACCCACTTTGGACTGCATGTCGCTGCCACCTACTGGACTGGAGTAGAACACACAGATTTGGGTTTTATTCCACACAAAAATCCAGTTTCTGCTTTTAATCGATTCCTCCCCTCTGCTTTTAGGAAAAGCAACTGACAATTATATTATTATGAGCATTGCTTTTTTCATAGATTTGATTTACTCAAATTTGCCAAACTGCTGATTTTGGCTGGGAACATACTCTTCGATGATAACTGTGTTCATGCCAAAGCCATGTCTAATATAAAATTATTGCTTTGGTGCCATCTAGTGGCATCTTAGTGACAGACAACTACATTCATTTAGTCAGGACATAGCCTTGTCTAAAAGAAAAAAGTGCTATGCTGCCATCTTGTGACAGAAAATGTGACACACATAAACAATTAATCAAAGTGGGCAAAATATTTTTGACTTACAAAGAACATACCTGGCTAAAAGTGTCAAACATGAAGATAAATGACTGCTTCAGCAAACGTGAAGGATAAAGTCGAGCTAATGATTAAAAACGATGAATCGTAAATAAAAAAGTGAATGAACGTGTGTGTTTTCTCACCGACGGCGACCTGACCGACTTCTTGTCCACCTCCACGTTCTGCTGACCCTGCAGACACGCCGCCAACTTCTTGTGGGTGCTGTGCGACACCTGCTTGACCAGCTCCAGACGCTTCTCCGCCTGACACACAATAAGAAACGTACGACAAATAAAATCGTTATCATGCATTAGATAAGAGCGCATGCATCCACTATTACTTACCTGCAGGAGGTCTTCGCTTAACACTTCTGTCTTCTCAGCCCTGTGAGGGAACAGAGAAAAGAAGCCTCAATGTGAATCAGGCTCAACTTGGAGGGATATGGTCGCCATAGCAACTGGGAAACACACACACACACACACATACATTACATGCATGTCACAATGCCGTTTGCTGCATTTGTTATGAATATTGCAGGAAGAGAGCGGAGCAAATGATTCATTGCTGGTTCCAGCGATGACGCAAAGGATTGTGGGAAGCCCCTCAAATGCTGTTCAATGAACAATATGAGGAGATATTGAAATCAAAAGATGGAAAATATATTCTAGCACAAAAAGAGGCTTGATTGAATAAAATGTGAGAATACACTGCGACTTTCTGATATCTGAGCGCATCCCAGTGCATTCTGGGAGTTGCAGGAAAAGTACAGCTTCATTTCTATTGCTACTGTGTTTGAACTTTTTTTTTTCACCTTTTACAACAGAAAATTATCATTCATAAATCATATCTTGTAACTTTAACTAACTACAATATGTGTCAACAACAAAATCGTTCATATTTTTTTTTCCGGCGTGCATTATGTGAAATAATCATTTTCCTCTGCAAGTCGGAACTATTTTTGACCATTTGACAACACTATCAATCATAAATCCGGTTATCACCACTTTGTCTTTCATAATAAGGTATGAGTCAACAATAAACAACGATTTTACCAGCGTACACTTGTGAAAGAAAGAAAGAAAGAAAGAAAGAAAAAAAGAAAGAAAGAAAGAAAGAAAGAAAGAAAGAAAGAAAGAAAGAAAGAAAGAGAGAATGAAGACCAGTGAGCATGAACCTTTTTTTACCTATTTTTACAATTCAACATGCACCCAAAAAAATCACTTAAACTCTGTGTTAAGAATTGGAACATAATACCATAACTCTCTATTCAAAATGAAAATGTGACCATGTTTATGTAGCATCAAGTAAAAAAATAAAAACGGCAGCATAATAATCAAAGCATTTTCCCTAATGTTCGTTTTCACTGATTTGATTGTTAATAAGGTCTAAAACCTGACTGTCTAAAGCAACAAGTGATCAATAAAGTCGTCAGCCCGGTCGGGTCCGTCTTCCCTCACTTCCTGTTCGACGTATTAAAAAAAAAAAAAAAAAAAAAACACAAACTCACAGAACGGCAGCTCGAGCCCTGCTGATCCGCAGCTTCCTCTTCCACATCCCCTCGCTAATCAGGCGGGACGGCGCCTGCTTTCAGGCCCGCCGAGGCAGCGAGTGAGGAGGAGGAAGAGGAGGAGGAAGAGGAAGAGGAGGAGGAGAAGGGGGCATGGGTAAGGAAGAATGAGACCTGACTATCTGCTCCCTTCACTTCTTTGCCTCATCATCAGCCATCGATGTGCTTGATAATTGTCACCGTGACAACAGGCCCCAATAGCACCTGTGTGTTAGCGCGTGCGTGTGGGCACTTTTTTTTTAGCGTGTACAGTACATGTTTTTGCGTGCACGTACGCTGGTGAGTGTTAGCATTCAAGTGTGTTCGGGTGTGTGAGCGCAGGTGTGCGCGCGCGTGCACTTCCTCCACCTCCTCACAGACACACAGTGTCAGCCTCAATGTCAGGATTAGCGGTGATGTGACTAATAGGTCTTTCAGTCTGCGCCCATTGTTAACCAGCCAGTGGTCTCCGTGGCAACCGCAGAGCAGGAGGAAATACTTTCTGGGATGATGTCATCGACGGGCAGGCAGAATAGTCGCATTTTTATACTGAATGAGTGCACTTTACGTGGTGCGACGGGCTATTGTGGAAACGAGCCGTGATGGGGCGAGAGGTTGGGATCGACAGCTGCTCTGAGGAAAGACGTCGGGCGGGATTCCGTTTGAGATACGCACGCATAAACGCACGCGCGCACACTCTTGTGGCATTGACAACATAGTGTAAGCTTGATTGATGGTGTGTGTTAATTTGCGCTGATGACAGTTATGGCGGGACAATCTGTACAATTGCGCAATTTGTCTCGAACGTCAGAATGACGTGTTGCCATCATTTGGGAAAAGTGAGGCAACTACAACACGTGCACATTTATGCTTATCAATCCAATACACTGATTAACCAGACACACACATGAGGACACGCGCAATATTGCTGGAACAAGATTGACTGTAGCGAACGTAATAAATATTGACCCCCCCCCCCCCAACATGGATTAAGAGCAATAAAGTTCCCCCTCAAAAGACAGCTCGGTAGTGCACGCAAGGATCCGATTGGCCGGCAGACTATCACATCCCCTTCGCCCCATCACACCGCACTGGTGTTGCATGACAAACAACGGGGGTCACGTGACCACCAAACCGGGCCCCGGAGCTGGCCCAGAAAGAGGGGCTCATCAAAATGCCGCTCACGGGCCAAAGTTGCAAAAGTGTCCGGCGGCTACCCAGGGAGGGACTTCACCCCGCACCGCCCCCCCAGCCCCACCTCGGCCCCACTCCTCTCTGCACAAAGACAAAGCGGGCCGAGTTCCAAATTCCACCGCCGTACTTCGACTCACTACGCCCCTCGGTGTGGAACTGGCCCCGAACTGGCAACCATTTCATTGTTTGTCCTGCAGCTCACCTGCAACCCGAATGAGGACAAACGCTTTCGATAATGGATAAATGGAAAAGAAAGTTTGAACTTCCTGTCATGGATCTGGAGAGTAAGTGCTGAGGTTCTGACAACACAACTTGCTGCAGTAGCTCCAATTTAAAACTTTAATGTTTCTCTCACCGACAGCATCAATAATTCAGCCGGGCTAAAAATAACAACAACACTACCATGCCTCGATTTGAATACAGCAAGTAGGAGGCGTTTGAAATGTACGGCCTTTATTGTCAGCGTGACATAGAGTCTTCGTTTATTCATTTTTATGCTTAATTGCCTTCAGGAGAAAAAGAATGGCCATTTCTGACATTGATTTCGAAGTGACAGTCAAACCAGTGTTTCCAATCTGTAAAGCAGCAATGAAAGGTTCAATTGTGGTGGTTAATGGCAGCATGACATGTGTTTGCTTTACAACCGCAAAGCAAACACACACACACACACTCACATTGTGGCGGCGGGTGTGTACGGTATGCACTGCCGCGTCAAGGCGCCCATTTAGAAAAGACGAACAGCACAACGTTCCAGTGTGGTGATGGAGACACAGTAGTTATGTTTATTTAAGTGATCCTAAGGGTTCATCTCAGGAGAGCCTGCATGAGGGGGTCCTGAAAATAATTTGCATTTATTATGATGTATTTTCGAAAAAAAACCAAAAACAATAAAAACAAATCCTTCTCCCGACTTCAGCGTTGGGCCAAAAAAAGCTCTAAAATTTCAATTGCAGTTTTTTTCCAGAAAAAAAAAAAATCTTACATCCAAACAAATCTATGCCAAAAGAAAAAATAATGGAAAGTTGGAATAAGATCTTCAGAAAAGAAAAATATTCTTTTTCAATAGACTGATTGCGTACTGACAGGGGAAGCGGCAGATACATGTAAAGTTAACCGCGAACCATGTACTTCTAAAAATACTGCAAAGCTGGTCATATACTGCCCCCTACTGGTTTGGAGTGGTTCAGGTGATTTCAAATAATCAGCAGTCGGCAAAGTATGGCGTGTGGGCCACTTAAGGCCTGCTCTGTTCTTTAATATGATCCAACTGACATTTACATGAGCAACATAATCATTTTCAATAGCATTATTGAAAAATCTTATGGTTTGAGCCCGACTTACTTATACTGCTGAGTGTAAATAATGATCAAACATTAACAAAACATGATTTTATTTTTGACATAAACTATTTCACATAAACATTTGTATTCTAAGTATTTGTGAAAAGAATTGTAATTGTAAGTAAATTAATGATCATTAATTCCTTTATCTCAGTGAATAATTGATATATGTGTGAAAAAACTAAATGATCAAATATTAGCACGAATTAAAAAATACATACATATAACATGTTTTATGAAATAACTGCGGCATTAAAATAATCTATAAATTAAACAAAAATAAGAAGCAATTGTTCTTCAAACTATTTTATACACACGTTTTTTTTTCTTCACCTCATCTACAAATGAGCCGGCCCAACCGCTGCTTTCAAAGCGTCAACAATGATAACGCATCCTGATGTTCACCTGCTTTTACCCCATCAAGCAGGTGTGTTGCAAGCATGCAGCATCACTGAAAAACATCTCTAAGGACGCTCACTTTCTCTCTCTCTCTTTATGTAAAGGCAGCTCAGCATGTTTGATGAAATAAAGAGAGAGGGGGCTCCTGTGCGTTTTTCAAAGCGTCAACTGGCCTCGGGCTCCTCTCAGCTCCTCTGGGTCCTGCGTGGACTCGTTACTGCGAGCTCCCAATAAAGCAGCGAGCGCCATTTAAAGCAAGGAGATATTTATGGCGCTCCCCGCAAGGCCTCTCTCCTCCTCGTTTCGACCCACATTCCTCGATGTTATCAGGAACGGGACGGGGGACTTGACTCAAATCGCCCATTTTGGGGCTTCGGACTTGTTTGGCTAAAACTTATGAAAGACTGACCGATTGGGAATGTGTTGGCATAGAATAGAATCGAATAGAGTTTAGTTGAGCTGATTAACACAGGGACGGCACGGTGGTCGACTGGTTAGCACGTCCGCCTCACAGTTCGGAGGCCGTGGGTTCGATCCCGGCCACGGCCTCCCTGTGTGGCGTTTGCATGTTCTCCCCGTGCCTGCGTGGGTTTTCTCCGGGTACTCCGGTTTCCTCCCACATTCCAAAAACATGCGCGATAGGTTAAGTGGACACTCTAAATTGCCCCTAGGTGTGATTGTGAGTGCGGATGTTTGTTTCTCTCTGTGTGCCCTGCGATTGGCTGGCAACCAATTCAGGGTGTCCCCCGCCTTCTGCCCGAAGACTGCTGGGATAGGCTCCAGCATTCCCCGCGACCCTTGTGAGGATAAGCAGTATAGATAATGGATGGATGGATAATTAACACAGGCACAAATAGCAAAGATGGGCATTTTACTAAAAATTCACAGTCCGCCTACAGCCGGCGTTCCCTTCCGCCGTCCGTTTATCCGCCATTTTGTCCGGCCGGAAAAAATAGTACCCGCCAGTCCGCCTATGATTTTAAACTGGCTTCCGTTAGCGTTTCGGACTTTGATCCGTCTAATTTAAATTTCAATTTAAAAATAAGATAAATTTAACATCATTCTGGAGCTGGAATGGATTAATTTCATTATCATTCAATTCAATGGGGGACATAACCTTGATTCGCAAACATTTTGGTTTGCAAACGCAATGACGTAATGGATTAAATTTCATAAACAGACCTTCCACCATATACGTTTTCAAATGTAGGAAGTAAAGTGTTCAAAATAAATACTCGTGTAGAGCACAGACACCTGAGAAGTCTATTTTTTGGTTTCTTCCCTTCACTGCAATTACGTGAGAAATCACGCAAGCATGGTAGCATCTTAGCATGCTAGCTCTTTCAAGCGCCCCAGAGAAATGTCATTTGGATTCAGCAGAGGGAGAACGTAATCCTTCAGCGGCGACTGTTAGTGGGGCACTTTGTACAGTGGGGGGGTGGTTTGTCTTTTTGAAAATGTCAGCTGCGCTTTCATCAGGCGTCATGTCCGGAGGGACGCCCGAGGCCTTCTGAGGAGAAACATACTCCCGACCACATCCACAAGATGATGCCTCAGGATTTGCTGCAGCTGCTACGTAGCGAAGCGCAAACACGACGACGCAGAGATGTCTCTGGAATTAATGGGAAGATGAACAAGATGTTCAAGGATGTTATTTGTTAATGACGATTCGTAATTCGTCAATAGTTTATAATTCGAATGATTTATAACAAAATGAAAACAGCCATACTTTGTCCAACTCTGGTCGAGTCCAACCACTGATTGATTACTCAAGAGCCAAGTCTTCACTGCTTTAAAAGTGTAGAGGCATGAATCAATGACAGTAAATATTGTCCCCCTTGAATGTTTAGCGACTGGATGTTTAGTGAGGGGCATAAATAACATCCACGTCCACTGTTGTTCCCAGACAGAACATCCTGAGATGCACTCATCGATCCCGGAAAGGAACGAGGCGGCCGGTGGGAAAGTCCGCTGAGCGCTGACTCATCACCTGACTCACGCAGTCGGGTGCGAACTACGAAGGCGGCATTCCAGGACCTACTTTTTCCTTGTGTAAATTTCATTAATGTAAATGAATGATTATGAAGTTGTAATATCATAAGAAAAATAAATCTTATCTTATGGAATTTTTTGTGCTGTTTGAAATTGTAGTTTTATCACTGAAAAAATGGGATTAAAATATGTTTTTATGTCATGGATTAAATAATAGTTTCACAATAAAAAACGGGATTAAAAGTGCAATTTTTTTATTATTAATATCATTTTTTTGTTTAAAAAAATCACCAATTACAGGATTAAAATCAGACTTTTTTTTTTAAACAAAATTGTATTTTAAGTAGAAAATAAACTATAGTTTATGTTAATAAAGCGATTTTTATGTCAAGTCATAATGTCAACATTTAAAAAAAAAATCATAATATTGAGGGACTGAAGTTTTCAGATTTTTCTTTAGAATAAAGTCGTATTCTTAGAAGGAAACTGTTATATTTCTTTGGGGTGAAAATTATAATAAAGTATTTTTTTTGCAATAAAAATATTAAATTACAGGATTAAAGTCATTATTTATTTGAGTGAAGTTATTAGTGTCACAAGAAAATAAATGATAATTTATGGGATTAGTAAGTAATCTTTTTATATAAAGTCCGAATTTTGTGATTTAAAAAAATATCATAGTCTTGTGGGATTATGGCCAGATTTATTTATTTATTTTTTTTCAGAATCAAGTCATACTTTTTTCAAGAAAAACATTATATTTTGGTGGGGGGAGGGGTTATATTTTTTTAATCCAACTAGTCAAATAGTTTTCCAAATAAAATGATAATTTTATTGTAATCGTAGTTTACGACACAAAAGTCAAGCATTTTTCCTACAATAAAGTTGCAGGTTGCTTCAATGCAAACAAATGATAATATTACAAGATTCATACTATGGATGAAGGGCTGTAATGAGGAGATGCCTTCGCAATCTGACACTGGTTGGGCATGTTGTCCACACGTCACGTGATCAATGCCCTTGGGTCGACCTTCACCAGTGACGACTGACCATCTCAGTATAACGTGATAGTGACACATGCATGGGGAATCGCAGCGATAGATATTGCCATGGTTACAAAAGGCCACAACCGTTGCCGTGGAAACGCCTGAATGAGGTCACTGTTCTTACAGCTCCGAATCAAGTGAAAGATGCAGCTGTTTTTCAGCATTCCTGAATCTAACGGAACGTTCCAGAAACTGTCCTGGCTCTCGTCAAACCTCTCCTAGCATCGCTAAGGCGCCGCACCCCGCCTCTGACATCACTTCCTGTCGAGTATATGCTCTCGGCGCAAGACGAGCAGGCTAACGTCACCTCGAAACAGCCGGGCCCCGGTCGCCGCAGCCACGTAGGCGTGTCCCACCACAGCTGCCTCAGCCACACAGTAAAGTCTCTCGAGCTTTTTGGCGGGGACGAGAAAACCTCAAACTCGATAATGACGTCCAAATGGACCACGCGTGACAGGAAACAGACTTTGAGTGCCATCCAGAATGTTCCTGCCCACACGTCACATGACTCATGACGGTTGTGTGCGTCATGGGGATGTCCGTGATGGGATTACATGCGGAGGACAAACAGTGGGAGCGTCCCCCATCTCTTTGCGATGCGTCCATCTAATCAGAGGAAAAGCTTCTCATCCTCCTCGACGATAAGCAGCATAACCCCAGTCCACTAAGCTCGCTTCGGAGGATCTCGGGTTGCCACAGAGCGCAGATGTTTCTCACCGGCACTACAGGAGGATAAACACACACATGTACGCCACATACATGCAGCTAGAACACAGGTGGGCAAAGTACGGCCCACCGAGCATTTGCATTATCAAGAGCCCTACAATATTTGTTGGATTCAAGTTTTTTCCCCTAAAATTGGTTAATTAAAAGGTGTTTATTCTTTTTAGGATGTTTGAATGCTGTATTTAATAAAAATGTTAATCATCAATGTACAGTATTACAAATAATAAAATAAAAAAATATTTAAATAATAACATTTCATTTTATTCCATAATTGGTCAATAAATTATAATTCAATTAATCATAACAACCGATGATTATTATTTTAATATGAAAATGAACTGTTATCTTTTACATACACTTTATTGCGCCAGGAGTTAATTAACATTTGTTACATTAATTTCAATGTTTTTTTTCTTCCTACAATTGGGGGATTAAAAAATGTTTTATTTTATATTCATTTATATGTTATTCATCTAATTATTAAAATGTGTTAATAGATTCATTGTAAATAATACAATACAAAATGTTGAAAGTATATGAAAAATTGCTCATTTTACTAATATGTGAATTTTTTTCAATACATAATTAGTTAATTAATTGGAAGTGAATTAAAAATAAGGATTAATTTATTACAATAACATTTAAAATACTTTACAATCAAATATAACACTTACAGTACATAGAATAATTTATTTGAAATAGTCATTCCATTTTTTTTTAATTGTAATACTTATTTAAATTGATTTTTATTTTGCATCGCTGACATTGGGCCGAAACAATTTAGCAAATTTCATATTTTGTCACAAATATTTACTATTGGTCAATCCAAAAATTGCAGTTACAAATTATGGCCCAATCTAAAGTGTTGAAAATGGCTTGCCTTCTTTGACGATCCAATTTTAATGGTTAACTAAGATTTTTGGGGTCTCCTGATCAGTGAGGATTTTCGAGGTACGAGGATTCTGTCCGACGCCAGCAATAATGAATAAATTTAACAAGGTAATAATCCAGTAAGACACAAAGCAAAAAAAATCACCAAGTTTGGTTCATCACTAAAAAAACTTTCCTCCTCAAGTATCTTAAGAAAAGCATTTAAAAAAAAGCAGTGGACTGTTTATAGTACCATGAGTGACTCCGCACTTTGACAAATGACGTTTATATGGTACAAGAAACTACCAGGATCAGTCCGATCAAAGAATAAAATCCAAAATAAGGACAAGCAAAAGGTAAAAAAAAGGTCATTTTGCTCATGTCGTGCCTCCAACCACTGAGTAGATTAAAGTTTGCCGCTGAAGGCTGGGACGCTGCCCGAGAGATGCTGCTGCATGGAGAGCATCCCATAATACTCCCTCCTCCTCCTCCTGCTGGAGCAAGTCAAATAAAACCAAAGTAGTCACGACATGAACTGAGTCTGCGATGTTTGTCATAAACCTAACATGCTAACATGCTAACATGTCAATTTTGGAAAGTTGAAGAAAAATCCCACAAAAGCAAGCATCCAAACTAACAGAGGAAAGCCATCCGAGAGTTAAACTGAATGGACAGTCACGACTCAATTCGCAATGTGAAGAATAGCATGAAATACTAAATGAGCAAAAAGAAGGAAGCCATCAAAGAAAAAGTCATTTTGGGTAGCGTCTTCACTCACAGGAGCTGACAGCCGTTAATGATTTTAAAACGCAAGGCAAACAATTTCTCCATTTTTATCGCCTGTGGGCTTCAAAGTGGTTCATAAAAACCAGTCCGACCATTTTTATTCTTACTCCATGCCTCCTCTTAACTTTCTTATGGAGGCGCAGACATGACATTTTTTTCCATTGTGGCCACAATATAGACATAACAAGAGCACAAAATGCTCATTGTGACCACAAATTTGGAGTATCGTGCACACAAAATACAAATAAATAACATTAATATCATTCCTGGACAGTTGGGTAAGCAAATCAAGTGCACCTTATCAAGAAACAAGGTAGAGGACATTACTTATAAGTTATTACACTCCATTTGTTTACCAAGACGTCCAAGTTGTTCTTGGAAATGACATTAAATCCACAAATTAGTATTTTATGTGCACATTATAGCTATTTTGTGAATACAAATTCCTCACGTCATGTCTGGTCCTCCGTACTTTCTTTCTTTTGTTCGATATGGACCAGCGCCTCGTCTCCGCATGCCCTTCCTTGAATCTCCTTCTTTCGCTTTACGGCGTCATCGCCATGGAAACCGTGAATGAAGCAGAAGAGGACCCGTCATCCCCCCCCACTCATCCTGCACGCTTTGGCTTTACACTTTGTCGCTCAGTCACACAGTTTAGGCGGGATTAACGCTGCACGCTTGCTGTTTTGGAGATGAGCTGAACTGCGTCTGAACCTCTGGCGACCCACATCTGGATTGGACTGACGCCATTGGGGGGAAGTTTAGGTGGGTAAAAAAAAAAAATTGTTATGCTTCCATCTTCTGATGGGCACGTCTCAATAAAAGAGTACATTAATATAGATTTAAGGTCACAATCACAGAAAACATTGGTGGCCTCCAAGTAATGTGAGCTCCCAAGGTCGCACTGGAGATTGGGCAGCAGGAAGCATCACTTTAAGCTCCATCCCGGGCAAACTTTTTTGCTGGAGAGCCATGTTTGATTTTTATCATAAACAGATGGGGCAATTGTTGATAAGGTGAAAAAAAAAAAAATAATAATAATAATAAAAACACACAACTAAAATATATATGTTAAATTGTTTGATTTATATTACAAAAATAATTCTCTCATGTTTAAAGGGGAAGTCAACCCCCAAAAACCTTTACAATTATATGTTCTCCACTGGTTGATATTGTGTTTACGAAATATGAGTTAAACCAATCATGGCTCAGCTTCAGAAAACAGGTGAGCTGTGATTGGTCGTCACCTGAACCCTGAGCAACTGTGATGTCATTCTCAGTTGACCGAAAGGTTGCTAAAAATGGATGGATTTTGCTGCTTAAACTCATATTCCACAAATACAATATTAAACAGAATGCCGTGTTTAGACTGGTGAAGGCGCATTGAACATATTGGAAATATTTTTTGGGTGGGGGTTGACTCCCTCTTTAATAAAATAAACAAATAAATGTAGATATGCAATTGTTTATTTTACTACTTTACATTTATTTTGATACATTGGTTTTTAAAAACGTTAAAATGCGTGTGTAAAAACCAAATTGTTTGAATTCTTGGCAGGCTGTGTTAAAGATCATATTGTACGTATGCCATAAATACTGTACAGAGTACTTTGCCCAGCCCTGTTCTAAACGCGCTAATTGCGCCACCTGTGAGACAGGTTACAAGTCATTAGCGGCATGTACCACCTCACTGGGCTCCAAAAGTTGAAAACACTGCCGCCATTTCTAATTCAAGACTAATAGTAATGATGATGAGCTCCTGTGTCTCGCTAACATCTTTTCTTTCACGGCTGGAATCGGCGCCTGTGTCTGCAGGCCGGCGGTCCCAGCTCCCGTTTGAACAAACACGGAGCTCGTCGGTCGATGAGAGGCGACAAGCCGACCCACTTTCTCATTGGGTGGTCCACACGTGCGCGAGCAACATGCAGGCCTCCGCCGAGGCCGAACAGCCACGTTTGATAGTGGGACATTATTCCATGGCAGGCAGGAAATACATGTGGTAAACGGTTGTGAATGCCACGACTACTATTCGAGTGAGCAAAAGCATTAGAACATGTGACTGATTGGTGTTTCTAGTTTCTGAGGTGTTGCCTTTTAGACTACCGGTAATTGTTTTTGGCTTTGGGTTACAACTGTGAAAACGGCATTTGCTTTTAAGCAAACATGAAGACCGGATAGCTGTTTATAGAAAAGCGAACCATTTTGAAGCTGAGAGAAGAGGGAAAATCTGAAAAAGAAAGAAACTAGTGGTGTACTGACTGAGCAATAGACATCCAACAGGTCGGCCAAGGGTATCAACAGCTGTTGATGACAGAAAGAAAGGCTCTGCTTATAAAGTTATAATCTAAGAAAAGCCTTTCAAATGAAGAGAGCAACAGCCTAGTGCAGTCAATGGGTCGCAGGCTTGAGGCAATTCTTGCAAGTAAGGGTTATGCCACCAAATATTAACTGTTGTTCACTTTAAGTTTATTTAATAATCTGTTGTGGGGGGGCCTTCAAACAAAAGGTGCTCTGTCCTGAGCTGTTCAACACATCGAGATGTAAAAAGGTAACGAAAAGAAAAAGAGAAGAGTAGCTGTCCTAACCCCCCAAAAATTAAGTGTTTCTATACTTTGTGGGTTTAAACAGGATTAATCACATCTCCTCTCATCAAGCGTGGCGTGTCGCCGTGTTTAACCGGTACGGCCGCTAAATACTTGGATGCCCGGTTCAAGTCCAGGATTAAAAAAGCTTTTCTGGAATCTAACACCGAAAGACGGGGAAAAAAAACAGCATTTTGTTTGCGTGAAGTTCAAGAACCAATCTTAAAATTAAAACAAACCCACAGTGAGAAGACACGTTAATAATCTACGAAGTCGCAACAACGTTGAACAATTGAAAACATTATTTACGTGGAAAATGCTACAATGGTACACGACTGCCTTAAGAAACACCTGTATGACACATAAGGTGTGTCTCTAAGGATCAGTCACAATTTCATATGCATAACTGGTCACTTCATTAGGTACTCCATCGAACGAGATCTAAAAACAAAAACAAATGTGATCTTTTCAATGAGAATGACACTATGAGAAATCGATAGATAGATAGATAGATAGATAGATAGATAGATAGATAGATAGATAGATAGATAGAGTACCTAATCAAGTGTCCTCAGTGGTAATTGTCTGATCAATACGTGACAGGCATGCAAGTGGCACCCCGCACCCCCTTATCACTGCAGGGTGTCAAAAGGGTGGGGGGTAGGGGGGCGGCGCCCAGTGCTCTATGGGCATCGTGCCCGCGACTGCGCGTCCACGCCATCAATCACACGACGTGAACGCGGCGCGACCTCCATCCTTCCTACCTGCCCACTGTTTGGTTGGCGAGCTGTCTCATTCGGTTGAACTGCTTCTTCATCTTGTCGTCTTCTGCGCCACACGAGCTCCGCGGGGTCTCATGGATGACGTCCACCGCCGTAACAACCACGCCGAGCGACCGCTGCTGCCTTCATGGCGGCGACGACGAGGGCGGCCGGCCGGCGTGTGTCCGTGGGCCACCTCGCTCGCTCGCTCGCTCGCTCCCGAGGTGATGGCGGTGGTGCTTATCGACCGAATTTGCTCGTCCGTGCTCGGCCACTGACAGTTCGCGTTCTCCCTCCCTCCCTCGCGCTTGACGCGGGCGCCCGGTGCATCATGGGAAATGCAGTCTATCAAAACACACGAACGTTCATTTGATTCTAGTAGCGCTGTTATTAAAAATGTCGAAAGAAATGCACATTTGTTTTGCTAAAAACATATTAAAAAACATTAAAGCAGACATATATGCAGTTGTTTCATAATTTAAAAGGTGTCTTGGAATACATGAAATATCTGTTGTTGTTTTTTGTTGTTGTTGTTGTTGTTGTTGTTGTTGTCAACATTTTTGAAGAATCTTTTAGGTTTCTTCTTTTCCATCGATGCATTTGAGTGGGCGCCAATTATACGTGGAGTTTTGTTTCGTGGGCTGGTTCGGTTCCTATCACCCGCGTAATGCCTAAACAAACACTATCTGATACATTGAACTACATTTACAATTTAAATTCTAATATTGTCATATGTCATCTTCCAAACCGCTTATCCTGTAGAGGGTCGCGGGGAGGTGCTGGAGCCTATCGCAGCTGACAATGGGCGAAAGGCAGACTACACCCCGAACTGGTCGCCAGCCAGTCGCAGGGCACACACACACAGACACCGTCACTGAGCGGGAACCGATCCCACGTAGCCCGCACAAAACTCAGGCGTGTGTAAATTCTAATATTTGTTCCATGAAATTGTATTCATTTATTCCCAACAGTCAATTTCCCTCAATTCCCACCTGACTGTTTCCAGTACGATACATAATACTGCACTCTTAAAACTGTTGGGCCAAAATTACAATTGAGTTAAATAGCTAACCCTGCGTTGGCCCAAAAGGGACAGAGCCAATGCTGCGTTACACATAACCTGCCATAACTAACCAGGATTTGACCCAGCACGTTGGGTCTAGATTTTGACCCAATTAAAAATTTTAAATACCCATACTCGTGGTTTAAAGCCACCAAGAAATTGGTTTTCAACTTACAATTACATCGCCGCGTCCCTTGGGGCGCTAATGAGTCAAAGGTCCTCCTGCCCATCAGCAGAAGAAGAAATGAAGCTCAACAACTAAACTTGTTGAATGACAACCAAACCAAAAACTTTTTACCTCTTCATCGCTGACGTTCTTCCAGCCCGCTGACAAGTCGACACACTTCGGCGCACCGCTGCGGCGTCTCCGGCATTACTCTGCGCGGTTAGGAGCCAACGAAAATGCGGGATCGAACTAAAGAATTGGGAAACGTAAGTGTGAGAAGTACTACTATGTTGCAGTAGCCTTTAGCATGCTAGCTTGCATTTTAGCACACAGTCGAGTAACGGTCTAAAATGTCACCTTTCAGATCGCGACAACTTTTACATCGCGACAGGGTCCAAATGTGTTTAAAATGATCTTAAGACCATTTGACCTTTTGTTTTGTCCCCACGCTAGCTTTTGGGCGTTGTTTTATCGGCGACTTCCGCTGGAGGATGTGCAAGCTCTGCAAGGGGGGCAACCGCAATGGTTCCTAATCATGACACGTTTTGCATTCGAAAAATCTGTCACAAAAAGTGGACAAACGGGTTAAATGTGTACTTTCCTTTAAACATTTGAAGAACATGTAATTGCCATGCAGCCATATGTGAAGGAAGATAGTACAGTATTTGATGTAAGTAAACGATTTGCGGACTATTATGGACGGAAAATCCCGTAAAGGCTTAACCATTTAAAAAGAAAGATAAAATTCACATTATTTGAAACTGGAGCCTTTCTAAACACTGTTTTAATCGAAAATCTAATATTTGTTTTACTGGTAAACAGGACATTTCAGTGTTACAACTCTATCCTATTTTTGTTTTGTTTTTCTTGTTATGCGAGTTTATTTTATTCTGTGATCAATCAAATTGCGAGAATCTCAAGTCAACTTTCCTAATTGAAATAAACGGTGATGCCATTAATCTGTCCCAAATCCCTCAAAAAGCACCACCATGTTTTGATAGAAAATTAACACTTCATTGTCAAACATAAATTTTAAAACAACATAAGAAAAGAGAAGTAAATAAATTGGTTTTGTGAAGTTTAATCACGCCACACTCACTGTAGTACTGTACATTCATGTGTTGTACCTTTAAATGTCATTTTAAGATAAAGCTGTCCCTTCCATGATGTTGTTTTCTCACTCTGGCTGTTTTGGTTTTCATTTCCATTTGCGCAGAAAGGCGACGCTTCGGATGACGATGATGAGGGCAAATCCCTGATGATCAAACCTGGAAGCTCTTCGGCCAAAGAGGAAAAGGACAATGAGAGCTTCTTTAAAAAGGTGAGCATGTTTTTTTTTTGTGTGAGTTTGCGAGTGACTAAGAACAGTGGCTCTTAAACGGAGGTCTGCGAGCCGTCGCTCCACACATCTGGTTGACAGTTTGGTAAATGTGTGTCTTGCCGTGTGCAGGCGCAAGAAATCCATGAGGGTCTTTGCAGCCTGAAGAGAATGGTGTGCAACCTTGAGAACAAGCAGAAAACGGTCCTGGGCGTGGCGCTGCCCGAGGAGGGTGAGGCGTGCCTGTTTTTGTGTGCAATGTGTCTAATGAACACTCCACGAGATAACTTAGTTTCTTAAGCGTGGTGGTGTCATCTTTGCAGGCATGAAGAAAGAGCTGCAGACGCTACGAGACGAGATCAAGACGCTGGCCAGTCAAATCCACAAGAAACTGAAGAGTAAACATCACAGTTGAAATCAACACCTGGAGTTAATTTGTCAGAATGTTGATTTTTTTTTTTTTTTTTTTTTTTCAAAGCACGTCCCCGCTGACATGCACTGCTTCCGCTATTAACGTGGCTGTGAACAGAGAAGCTAGTGTACAAAAGCACCGTTAGTGTTGCCAATTTAGCTAGTAATTTTTATCTTTTGTTTTTCTTTAAGCAAAGGGAAGAAACGACTAAATTCAGAAGTCATTTTTTTGTAAGAGGTTGAGATATTTTTTTTGCGCGTTTAATTGACTGCTTGACAATGTAATGCAGGCATCGAGCCCAAGAAGGGAGACGACGACGGCAAATATGTGTCCGTCAACGCTCGCATGCAGCGCACTCAGGTGGTGCCACACATTATTTTAAGGGTTTTTTTTTTCCCCAAAGGGTTTTTTGACATGAGTCACTCCTCCCTCTCTCCATATTTTTCTGCGTCCACAGCACGCCGTCCTGTCCAGGGAGTTTGTGGAGCTGATGGGCCACTGCAACACCATCCAGGCACAGTACCGAGACCGCAACGTGGAGAGGATACAGAGGCAACTCAAGATCAGTGAGTTGCATGCTTTGTGCCACATCTTCTGAAAAGAAAATTTAGAAAAAGGATAATTTAGTTAACGACGCTATCGTGCTTTGTTAGCCGGCACCAAAGTGACAGACGAGGAGCTGGATTCAATGCTGGAGAGCGGCCAGACAGACGTTTTCACGCAAAATGTGAGTACAGGAGGACGCAAGCTTTTGATTCGTGGGCAATTCATGTTTAGTATTCATAGTAAATTTGATATTGATTATTGTCATACAGATTAATACAGTGATTGTGTTTCTTAAAAAATAAATGGGAAGAGGACCTTGAAAAAATAAATGCATATTAAATCACAATATTAAGGGAAAGCAATCACAATCACATTATTATGAATATAACATGATTGGGTCTGTCTTTGTATTCCTTAAGCCAAAGTGTTGACTTTGTGTGACAGATCCTAAGCGACGCAAAGGCCACCAAACAAGCGCTGAATGAGATCGAGTCGCGGCATGACGAGATCCTCAAGCTGGAACGAAGCATCAGAGATCTTCACGAAATGTTTCAGTACTTGGCCATGGAGGTGGAGGCTCAGGTGCAACATCCGCCATTCCTTCCCACACACTCCTGATTTTTAGTTTTTCCTAATTTCTATGCCCCCACATAATAAATTGACATACCTGTTTCAGTAGTAGTAGTACTCTATGAACAAAGTTGAGTCGTGTGAGAGAGTATTTCAGTTTGTTGGGTCCTGCAGGGGGAGATGGTGGACCAGATCGAGCACAACATCAAGCAGTCATCCAACTACGTGGAAAGGGCCAAGGACAACACAGAGAAAGCGGTCATGTATCAACAGAAAGCACGCAAGGTATTTACTGTTTAGTAGAGGTGATCGGTCACGCTAGTGAACACACACTATGAACCTAAAATGAAGCAATTTTTCGAAAATATAAAAACTAACAAAAGTTGCTCAAAAAACGAATTGAAACTACTGAAACACTCAATACTGAACTTTTTTTCACTCGCACGCACAACTGAAACACAATTTTGTGCGTTTGACAACACACGACTGATTGTCTTTGTTCTGGTGCAGAAAAAGATCTGGATCGCAATCTGCTTGGCCGTGGTCATCATCATCCTTGCCATCTCTCTGGCCGCCACCTTCTCCTGACGCAGACGCCCGCCTGTACCACTTAGGTCTGACTCAGTTAGGAATGTGCCCAGCGCCTTCTGTTTGCCTCTCTAACACATAGTCGGCCTTCCTGGTGTTGCTCGTCCCTGTAAAAACCATCAAGAGTAGGACTGTTACAACCAATCAGACTGGAACCTGACTGGCGCTGTTCGATCAGTACTCAGGAACACTTTTGGTTTTATAGGACAAAGGGGGCTCTCTTTTATAACTAATTGTACATAACGTATGATGCTGTTCACGCAAACTTTACGTTTTTTGTTTTTTTTTTAAGCAAACTGCCTTGGTAATTATGTGGTGTAAATACAGTCGTTAGTACCCCCACTGTCCCTCCCTTTTGGATTTTAATAGCGTCATGGACCAGTTTTTGTATTTATCACTTGAACTTGGAACGTGTGAGATGCTAAGAGCACATTCAATTCTTATTTAACGTCTCATCATGCACTGAAACGGTCTAAACTTTTTTTTCTTCCTCCTCTGCTTGCAGTCAAACTCGAGCTGCAGTTGATCTGTGCATTTGCAATAAAACAACTTGGAAGTTTCATTTGGGGAAAAAAACAAGTATTCACTTGTATTACTGTGGCTTTGGTCTTAAAATAAAATGCTGCCATCTTCTATAGTTTTGTGTCATTCAAAGACAAGAAGAGTAATGTGACACTTCACAGCACATGTGTCCGCGAAAGCAAAAACATGTCAACTACCATGATTTTTACTAAAATGTTAAAAATAATTACTAATATATTTGGTGTTCACATTTAACATTTTTAATCAATTGGTTCATTTTTTTGTAAATACAATTAAAAAGGTTTTTTAAAAAAATGCAAATAATTGGGTTATTTAAATTACAATTGAAAAATAAGCATTCAGTCCTTAATCTATTTTACATACTACTTTTTTATTCGATTTCTATTCCATTTGAATTAGTGTGCACCCTCCCATTTGTATTTGAACTTTTTCAAACGTGCAGGGGAAAAACGGCATGAATGAAAAAAAAATCCATTATAAATATCCCATACATAAAAACTGACTGAGGTGAAGTAATAAAAAACACAAATTAAATTTTTGGTCTTTTTATTCAATAGTAACTGTCTTAATTGTTCAAGTAAAACAATGTGGAATTATTACAAGGGATTGAAGGAATGCAACAAATAAACTGACAAACCAAAAAAAAAAAAATATACCATCACCGGAACCAAACGAAACCCCCCACCCACCACCCTCAATCCCATACCCGAATTGAAATTCATTGCTGGTCACCTTCTGTGGACCGCTCCATTCACACATTCTGTCCCCGTTTATATTTTACAGAACAAAGACTTGACAAGTAAAACAATTTGGTAGCACGAAGTCAGAGCGAGTTCCTTGATCATTCCAGAAATTTCTCTTTTAATTTTTTTTCGGGAGGGGGTGGGGGGGGCTTTTCTTTACAAGAAAGAGAAACGCTCAACACTCCAGAATCAAGTGCTTCACAAGGCAAACTCAGGTCCGAACCTAAGAGGCACTGACGCACTAGAAACACTACAACAACTTCGCCTGGGGTCCGCTGGGACCGCATCACATCTTTTCTGTGATGAGATGAACCGATGATGGAAGAAAGAAAAAGAAGTTAGATGTGCAAATAAGAAGAACCGAGAGAATGCAAAAAAAAAAAAAAAAAAAGCTCCAGCTAGCAGCCATCTCTGCGAGACTTCTCTTCAGTCCTGAAATGATGACAGTACACCACGTCGACGCTTTCACTCCCACTCGGCCGCCCAGCCTGCTCTCACGTGGATCTCTACTTCCCAGTCCGGCCCCACTGAGCCGCCCCCCCGGCCAGCTTCGTATGTAAAGGAGAGGGAGGGGGCCCAAGACGCCAGGAGGTCCAAGGACTTGTGCGGTAACCCCGAAGGTCCGGACGCGCTCCGTGACAACACCTCACGCTCCAGGACTTTGGCGCTCATGTCTTGTTGTGACGTTGGTTGGCCGAGGAGCGCGTGCTGGCCGCCGGGGACCGGGCCTGGACAGCCGCTGCCGCAGCCACACTCCTCAGGATGCGGTCTGGTGTGCCCTCCGCCCCTGAGACGCCCGCCGCCTCCTGCGTCAGCTTCTGGGACTTACGGCCGCCCTTTCGAGGGGCCTGCTGGTCCCTGCCGCCCCGCTCGGCGCTGCGGTCTCGGTCGCTGCCCGAGGAGGCGGCGCAAGAGCTGGCTCCTTTACAGTCCGTGTTTTGGGAGCTGACACTGTGGGCCCGCCGGCTGCTATCGCTGCTGCTACGACTTCGGCTACTTTGTAGCCGCCCGCCGTCTGCTCCGCCACTGCAGTTGTCCGACCGCCCGCCATATGGCCGCTCGCCATCCACCTCGCCGTCGCTGCTGCAGGCGCTCCGGCCCTGCGCAACCTCCCTGTCGCACTCCTTCACCTTTGCCACCTTTTGACTCCCGGCATCCTTTTCATCTGCTCTAGGCCTCTTGTATTCAGGCCCTTCCAGGGGGGGCACAAGGGACCCTGGGCACTGCCTGGTGGAGCGAGGCACAGGGCGACTGGCCTGATTAGGTGTCGAGGGTTTGCTGTCAGTTTTACTTTGGGTAACAGAATTGTTCTGAAGAGAAACTGGGACAGTTTTACTTTTGGATTTTTGGTTCTTTTGGTCAGGAGACACAGACGCAGCAGCAGCAGCAGTGTTCCCGCCGACTTTAGCAGCTGGGTCCTTGCGGTGGGTGTGACCAGGGGTGTCCACTCTGCCTTTCATGGCGAGAAGCTTGGCGGCCGCGTTGAGTGCCGAGCACCGCTTGCCCAAGACTTCGGGCTCGGGGGGCGGTGGGGCCGCGCGGTTAGCAGGAGCTTTTTTGTCTCGAGAAGACCCTGCTAACCTCCTTGTGATCCTCACAGACGACGAGTCGCTGCCAGAGTCGCCGCCAGTGGATGTGTTGGCATTGCTGTCGGAGCTGAGGGCAGGCTTCCTCCCCCGTCGCTTGCTGCTCTGCTCTTGGACTTTCTCTTGGTTCTGGCCCCGGTCTTTTAGCTGGCGAGTCAAGCGGCGCTCCTCCCCCCTCTCATCGTTGTCTGAGTCGCAGGAGGACGAGGAACCAGATCTCCTTTGAGACGAAGTCGTAGCGAGGTCCCTCTCGCTTTCATCCTCTTCCGGTTTGTCTGCCGTCGCCGCATCTGAGGTGACGTCCACTCGCCGCCTCTTGGTAGGATGTCGGTTCTCGTACGTCCTCTTGTGGTGAGCGTGACGAGTGAGGGTGGACGTGGAGCAGCCGGACGAGGGTGACGACGAGCGAGCTGACTCCTGGCTGCTCTGACGACTGAGGGATCTTTTCTGGATGAGGGTCTTGAGCGCTTCGAGGGGTTGCTTGACTTCCGTTTCAGGGGCAGAGGCACTTTTGTCCACGTCTGCCACTTGGTTGTCTTTCTCGATGGGTTCGGTCTCAGCAGAAATCTCCACCTCTTTCTGTTTGATGTCGAGTTGCGTGTCCTCTTCAGCCCGAACAGCATCCACTTCCATATGGGTTGTCTGGTCCAGACACTTTTCGGACGAAGGCGGGTTTGACTCTGTACTAGAAGGGCTAGTTACAGACTCTTTGGAGGAAGAAGGGGCTGCACATAAGGTTTCTGCTTGTGAAGTGGTGACCGCAGATGTTTGAGGAACACGTGCTGTGGTCATTGATGTGGTTGGTATTTCTGTGTGGGCCGCGCTCGTCAGTACTTGGGTGGTTTGGGTGCTACTTGCCGTGGACGATGGAGTGACTGGTTCGGAGTCAGGTGAAGCAACGGAAGTGCGATCTTCTGAGAAGAGAGTGGATGTTGTCGTGCCTGTGTCAGTGAGTGTTGCATCTATGGTGGTCGTTGCTGCTAATGGAGGAGTGAAGGTCGGAGAAAGTGGAGCAGATGTTGGCGAGATTGTGTTGGCAAGTTGCTCGGTAGTTGATGGCTCAACAGGAAGCTGTGCGTCAAGCGCACAGGCCGTGACGGTCGTTGCCGTCGTGGGTTCGCTAGTGTTTGACTGCTCCGACACGTGTGCGGTCATGTCTGGTTCTGTCTCTTCCATTCGGCTTGAAGAGATGGCTGAATCATGGTTGAGGGTTTCTGTAGTGCTGGTTGGCAGATCAGTAACAGCAGGAGGTTCGGCAGGAGGTTCAGCAGGAGAGACAGTGGCTGCCTCCGGGAACTCCATGGCTGATGGCTGATTAACGGCGGCGTCTGTTTCTGATGTTGGGTCTGCCTCCGCCGTGGTGGGTGGTGGTGAAGGAGGGCAAGCAGTTGGTGTCGCACCAGTGGTGGTTTTGGCAGAGTCAAGTTCTGTTGACGGCTCAGATGGAGCATCAGAAGGTCTAGAAAATTCTGGTGCAGGAGGAGGTGACAAGATGGGACTGACAGGTGGTGATAGACTTGTGGTACTTTCAGGGATCAGGACAGTAGAAACTTGGACGGCTGTCGCTGGCCTAGTGTCTTGGTCTGAGGATGGGATGGAGACAGGATCAGGGGAGGCTACCTGAGGTTCGACTGAGTCATCAGCTTGGACTGTTGCAATTGAGACGGAAGAGGATGTTTCGTTTCTGTGTGTTGTCGGCAATGCAGACTCTTCAGTCTTTGAGTCGGTTTCCTCAGCTTTGGCAGACGGGAATTCCTGATCCATGCTTGCTGACTTCAGTGGATCCAGATTGGATTCACTGGATACATCCGCAACAGGTGTCACTTTTTTAGATTTGTGTCTATCAAAAACAAAGTCTGGAGTATTCATTGAGTCTTTGCGGGGACGACCCCGTTTGCGCTTCGGGGAGAGACTCCCGTCCTCACACTGTGAGATGGGTTGCGTGGGAGGACGAGACGCTGCGTTGTTGAGATCAGGGAACTTGGAGGGACACTTAGGGGGCCGGCCCCTCTTTCTTTTCGTGGGCGTCTCAACGGAATTGACACTGGCCTCGGGGGAAGCAGGAGAGGTCTCTTTACTCAGTGGAGAGTCTGTTTTCTTGTGCTGGTTCCTTCCTCGACCCGCATGCAGCTGCTCCCCAAGCTGAGCTGCCATCCGAGATTCTGTTTCCAGCCTGCGGCGGACCGGGAGATTCCTCAGCACAGGCATGTCCGGAGACAAATGGGGAGGAGAATATGGAGGATAAGCTCTGACTGGCTGAAGGTGCACAGGTGGACTTGGTGTCGAGTCTTGATCTTGACAAGCTTTGGTCGAAATGTCTTTCACGCTGCTGTCAGGGACCGAAGATGGAGCGTCTTTGTTCGGCTCTTCACTTGAGATCTCCTCCACCGACGGCTCCTCTGAAGACGCTCCAGCTCCGCTTCCTCGCCACCTCTTCTTCCTCGGCTCTTTATCCTCCACCACAGTGACGAGCCGACCCGGAAGCTTCCGCAGGACTTTGGCTGATGGTGAATCGTCCATAAGGCCCTTCAGTACTTCATCGTCAGCGGACTGGCGCTTGCGAGGTGAGCGACAGCTGGTGGAGGGCGGAGACATGGCGCTTTGGTCTTTAACCTCATCATCTTTTGCTTCATGGTCCACTGGACAAACTGATTCTAGCGAGGACTCTGAAATACTGCTTTCCTCTTTGCCTCTCTTGGGGGTCTTGCTCTCAGTCTCAGTCGCACTCTGCTGCTTCCCTCCAGGGGGCACCGTTGAAGGCGAGGAAGGCACTGGGCCGGACGGAGGCTTGATTATGACGGCCTGCTGGTCTCTGGCAGGAGACAACGAGGCTTTGGAACATTTGGAGGGATCCTCCAGCCTAGCTGTTGGTGTCTTTGGAGGGTCTGTGCGAGACTGGATACTAGCGTCTTTGGCGGCGCTGCGTCCTCTAAGACCAGCACGGGCAGGCACTTCCCTATGCGTTGTGGGCTCGGGCTCGGTTTCAGGCGAAGCCCCACGCAGACGACCGCTTGTCCTTGTCGAGGTGACAACCTTCGTCTTGTCCTTGGGCTTGCGTCCACGTCGTGCGGGAGCAGGCTGGGCGGGCTCCACAGAGGCTTGAGCCAACAAAACCTCATCTTCATCAGAGGAGGCGTGCAACCTGAGGCCCCCCTCCTTGGCCTGGTCCAGACCCTTTCTGGCAGCCTCCACTTGTTCCTAAACACACAGAAAAGATCACATGTAGACGCTCTCATTCAAGGATGTCAAAGCTGGGTGCCAGATGCTGCTAGGTTACTGAAGACTTACCTCAGCTTGTTTCAATTCTTCTTTGCAGACGTCTTCTAAAGAGGCTTCCAGGAAATTCATGGCATAGCGCTCAATAGGAGTGAGCTGGGAACATGAAAGAGTATATTGTGGTGTTTAAGAAGAGAAGGAACAGGGGTTCTCAAACTTTTTGTCCAGGGAGACTTTACAGTGGAGAAAGGACCCTCTCATAGTCCTAGCGTTAATTAAACATAACTCATAGTTGATTTTAAGACTTTTTTTTTTTTTTTAAAAGAGAAATTCAATTGTTTTTGTTATGAGCATACAAGTCCGACAATCACTGGCGTAAAACAATGTAAAGCAGCAGAACTGAAGTGAACTAATGTTATATGATAATTCACCTGTTCCACCAGAGCGGCTATTTCCTGCTCCGCTTTTGAGAGCTCCTCCACTTCTTCCTGCTCTCCTGCGTCATCCAGTGGAATGTTCTCGTTGAACTCTGCCAGCTCTGCCACCTGCTCGGCTTTGGCTTGAGAGGCGGCCACGATGTCCTCCTCGTCTTCCGCACGACAGAGCGCCTGCAAGATGGTTGTGCCAATTCAGTCAACGAACTCAACTGTATTTATAGAGCACTTTAAAAAGAAGCGAGCAAACTGTTTGTTCGCGTGCTGATCATCTAACCCTGGGGGGTTCTTAACCTATTTGAGCTCAGAGACCAATTTTTCTTGTCCACATTGGCTCAGAGCCTCTTAAAATATTTACACTGCATTGGTTTAATTGATGGAACTCTGAATTGATTAGTATATCATAACTAAATCAAGACCACTTAGAGCTTAACAAGCTAAAACACTGCCCAATTAAAAAAAAAAAAAAAAAAAAAAAAAAAGACTACCAAAGGCGTATTTCTTGCAAATATTCTTCACAGATCTGTCAGAATCTGTTAGGGGCCATAGTTTGGACACCTCTAATGTGGTAGTTATCGAACTCACTTAGCTCTTGCAATTATCCCCCCCCCCTTCCCCTACAGTCCTCAAGGTGGTACTCCTCTGGTTAAGAATTACTGATCTAACCTGTTCCAGAATGGTGGTGCTCTGCTTGTTGCCAGCTTCCTCATCCTCGGCATGAGGCATTGACACCTCCGCAGTCGGCTCCCTCCTCTCACCATCATTGACATCAAACAGCTCACGGATAGTTTGCTGAGCAACAGCAGAGGCAACGTTTAGAAGCATTTCAGAAGTGATTCCATCGGTCACGGTGGGCAGGAACTTGTACCTCTTTGAAGAAGGCCGTGGTGAAGTTTCCTCCTTCGATGGCCATATCTCCCAGCATCCTCTTCTGGTTGGCTTTTTTCAGAATGTTCTCCTCCACAGTGCGTTCGCTGATTAGCCTGAAGATGAGCACAAAACCATCATCATCACAAATACTGATGTAGAGTGCTGAATGAAGCTAACATGCATGTCATTGTGTGTGGAAGGAAGCCTGAGTAGAGAGAGGTGAAAACAAACAAAACAAAAAAAAAAAAACCATAAAGGAAGAGGATTGAGAGTCTACCTGTAGATGTGGACATCTCTGGTCTGTCCGATGCGGTGGCACCGGTCCTGGGCCTGAGCATCCATGGTGGGGTTCCAGTCGCTGTCGTAGAACACGACCGTGTCAGCGCCAGTCAAGTTTACTCCCACGCCTCCGCTGCGAGTTGATAAAATGAAGCAGAATATCCGCCGGTCGGCGTTGAAGCGCTCCATCAAGGCCTGGAAGAGAACAGGAACGTTGGAACTCGTGTCCAGAAAGAGACATCAGAGGTGGGAAGAAATGTGACAACTTCTGAAATTGTCAACTTAAGTCTGACTCGAGTCAAGTCATGTGACTGAAGTCGCCTGCCTCTGACAGACATCAGAACCAACCTGTCTCTGCTCCACCCGGGTGCTGCCATCTAGCCGCAGGTAGATGTGTCCGTGATAATTGAGAAACTGCTCCAAGACATCCAACATACGCGTCATCTGCGTAAAGATCAGCACTCGGTGACCGCCCGTCTTCAGATTTCGTAAGAGCAGGTGGAGAGTCTGCAGCTTCCCTGAAGGAAGATGAAACCAAAGTACAAAATCAGGACGACTGTGTAGGAAGTACACAACCTTGTTGTAGAGAAGATGTTGAATTGAAGTCAACATTTTTTCTTCTTCTCTTAGTGAAAAAGCAAAAGACAATAATACATATAATTCAAAACAAGTTTACTGGTCGCTTTTTTTTTTTTTTCCTTCTGGGATTTATTTGCGATATGACACTCCTTTAAATGTGAAGGACATTGGGCTTGTGGTTAAAATGTCACATGTACCTAAAAAGCACTATAAGCTCTACAGGTGAATTTAATTTAACCTTCTCTAAACTTGCACTTTTGCGACTCTTCAATGATTCAGTACTTTGGTCGTTTCACCTGAAAACCCAAGATCCCGAAACTTGTGGAAGCGGTGTATTTATAACCACGCAAAAAAATACTTCTTACCACAATCATACTGGATGAGCCTCAGATCCGGGAACTGGGTCCTCATGTTGCACTGGATGCGATGGAGGCTGCGAGTAAGCGGTGCCACCTGGGCCGAGAGCGCCGAGGAGAACACCGCCTCCTTATGGCTCAGAGAGGGAGGAAGATGGCAGCAGTGCATTGTGATGCGAGCGGCCTCCACTGGTGGAATGGCAAACGTAAACCTAACAATAAAGAGAACAATTTCTACTTTTCTACTGAAGACATAACAAAACAAGTTTTTCAAGTTATGAGCAGTCGTAAGTCAGCTTCAGATAAGCCGCCATTTGGGTGAAGTAAAAAAATAAATAACATGGAGAAATTAATGTTGTGAAGTGTCTTTGCTTCTGGGCAAGGAGAGTTGCCGATGCACTTTTCGACATTCAGTGAACAGGACAAACAGTCAAACTGAGCTGATGTGTCAAATCTATATTGCATTTTATCACGAGGGCACATAATTTTCCTCCGCTATCTGATATCCTTTTGAATTGATAAAGAATTTATGGATTTGATGTTCCATGTTCTGTCATCTATGATTCCACTGCTTTGGGTAACATTTTGGTATCATATAGTATCATAGTCAAAATTTTAGTATTGTGAAAACACGTGATTTTGGGGAATTATCTTCCAACATGTTCTCCTATCAAGGATTAGAAACCTACCGGTCCACAATGTCTGACAGCAGCATTAACCTCTCCTCGATGCTGTGGATGGCATCTCCCACCGCATGACTGTGACTCCATAAGTCGTGCGGGTGTCGCCACTGTGACACCAAACAGCTGCCATGGCCCGAACGCCTCCATTCGGCCTCGGCGGGCCGTAGGGCGGCAGGCGAGGGCCGGGGCCCGGGCAGGAATGTCAGGAAATCCAGAACCTCCTTGCCAAACACAGGCTTTGCAGAGGAGTGGCGCTCGCTGACCCTGAAGATGAAGTCCAGTTTGCTGTCACGCTGCTTCTTGAGGGCCTCGGCCATCGACGGCTGACAGGTGGGAGAGAGGGGGGAACATAAATGAAGAGTGAGGACGGGATATAGATGACACTTTCGAAGTTCTATTTCATCCGACTGACTGCCACAGGCGGTGCTTAAAGCACTAAACGTTCCCTTTGCGCATGAGCAGTTCGAGTATGCATACCAAAATAGTCATGTTCGCAGCTATATCAACATTTCTCATCGAAAATTAGGTGTTCTCAAACTCTTTTGGTCCACTTAATAGGGGAGGAATATTTCCCGCAACCCCCTCATAAGGCACACAACAATTAAGCATAATTACTTGGAGTACCCCAAATGCTGCCAATTTTGAAGGAAATATGTGGTAATCTTCACAGTAACAAAGATGCATTTTAACATGATAAAATGTTGTAAATCCTATGAGACCAAAGTTGTACTTTAAGATAGTTAACATGATATTAGAAGTAGGGATGGGAATTTTGACTAATTTTCCCTGCCGACTAGTCTATAAGCAAGAAAACTTGAAATTTAATACATGGAATTCAAAGTTTAAAATGCAAATGTTGTGTATATTTACAGTAGGGGCTATTTTAGCCCAAACATTCAGGACAGTTTGTTAATTTAAATTCTATTGATGTAAAAACAACTGACTGAATAAAAGTGAACAATTGAAAGAGAAATACATTTCTCAGCAATTCTCTCTCTTGGTGCTCAGCTTGTTTACAGAGGCCGTGGCAGAGGTGTGAGGAACAATTTGCATGATACTCATGCAGCGTTTAACCGACTAGTAAAATACTAAACGTTTAATAAATCGTAGACGGTTATACAGCTCGTCGCGCACATCCCTAATTAGAAGATATTACAATTTTTGCATGGACAGAAGCCAGACCATTGCAAATTTGCTATGTTGGTGTTGACATCATTTGAAATTTGTCCTAACTTACAATGTAAAAAGGAGAGCGAGGAAGCGGGCGAGGCCTTCTCCTGGGTGGAGGATGAACTTTCGCAGCAGCACTGGGCTTTGACTTTATTGCAGCTGGAGTCTGACTGGTGCTGGCGACCGCTGTGGGTGTAGTGGTGGCGGTGGTGGTTATGGTACTGGTGGGGGTGCTGGTGCCATGATGGGCTGCCATCTTGGATGCAGCACTTGACGTACTCGCCACTGCTGGAGCTGAAGAGGAATAGAGCAAAGACATCAGAGCGACTGGAGACACTCTGAATTAATCAAATTAAATGGGAGTGGGACAGTGAGGCAGGAAGATCAGCTGCCAAGTGGGACTAAGTCACATATGTGCAAGTTATAAGTCTCAAGTCTTAACCTTCAATTTTAAGCAAAGTTTAGTGTGGCAAAAAAAACAAAAAACATTAACATTTCAAACAAGCCACATCAAGTCATTATTCCGGTTACTTAGTTGTCATGTTGTTGTATGTCATGAATACCAAGTCACCGTCAAGTTGAGTCTTTCATAGGTTTTTAGCCAATAAAGTCTTAAAAATTGGCAACTTAAGTCTGACTTGAGTCAAGTCATGTTACTCGAGTCCCCCATTTCTGGTTCTGATCCACTTCTGCTCATTGAGAGACAAGCACTCAAGTTCTCTCACCTGGCTGCTGTGTGCAAGGCGGAGGAGGCTGCACTATTTTGAGGATGGGAACCGGGGGCTGGGCTTGGTTGGGGGTGGTGCTGGGAGTTCTAGGGGGGGCTAGAGTGTAGTGAGCGGTGGCAGGACCAGGGGTGCGCTGGACGACCTGCTGCGTGGCCGTGTTTCGGACAGGGGTTACGTTTGGGTGGGGGTGCAAGGAAGCCACGCGAGGGGATGGGGCCACGGCCAGCGTGGGCACGGGGCCCCCCTCCTTGCCTGCTGCCTGACGCACGACGATCTTCACCACGCCAGTGCTGCTCACCACGGAGGAAGGTGTCACTGAGGAGAAATGATATAAAATATCATCTACAGCTGGCAGCGCATGAACAACTTCGGAAGATTACATGTTGTTTTTAATGAAAAAATATGACTTAACTCGCATAATATTACAACTTTTTTCCCCTCTAAAAATATAAATTAGTTATTGTACCATTAGGACTGTTTTTTTTTTTAATTTATTCTTCCAACATTTGAGGGTGGTCGTTGAAAAGAAAAAAAAATGCCCGCTGTAAAGGTCCCTGGACCAAAAAGTTTAACAACCCTTGCACTGAACAGATGAAGCAAGACACCTTGAGAGGGAGCACTGGGAGTAAGTCGGTGGACAGTGGGTGTAGCCGCTGAGCTCTGGACGGTCACTTGGGCGGGCTGGCTGATGAGATGGTGCTGCCCCCCGCTGGACAAAAGGTGCATCACATTGCCTGCAGCGCACAAAATTGGTAATTTCAGATCAGATCGGTGATTTTCTATTCGGAGGTCAGAAACCAAAAGCGGGTTGCAGACAAGTCTTAAAAAAATGACAGAGTGTCCGAATTTTAAAATGGTACAGACGTATAAAGTATTGAGGCTATGAACGGCGTCCAAGAACTAGTTTGCGCTGCGGCGTAAGAAAGGGCACATGTTCACACCAAAGCGCTTTCATTTACCACCATACTTCAATTGGATTTTTTATACTTAAGGCCTTGTAGTGTTTTTCATATAAATATTTACTATAATTATGACTTCACTACATCTTAAGGGTAGGTTAGTGCTAGTCGGGTGCTCTGAAAGGAAATTTGAACATGTAAGCATAATGTAGTTATGTTTAAAAATGTCATCTACTTTATTAAAGACTATGCATGACCAATACATTTTCTTTATTGTTCTTAATGCCTATAAAAGTGAGTCACAAGAAGATACAGGTCCCAATCTGACCAAAATTAATGAGAACCACATCACATCAACAGTAATCAGCAATTATTTATAAAGCAAATTATACATATACCTTGTACGGGACGTGGGGGCGGGGCCTGGTGTATGGGCGCTCCTGAGAGGGTCAGTTTGTTGCCCTGCAGCTGGAAGGTGACTGGTTTACTGCCCTGACATGATGACACCGGGCGCCCTGCCAAGGAGGCGAGCTGTGCAATGCTCACCACCTCACCAGCTAGGTACAGACAAGAAAATGATGATTTAAACCAAGGCTATTAAACACCGGTCACATTTGTCATGGGACAACACTGAAGTAATGGTACTGACTGATTTGGTTAAACAATTTGTTGTGTAAATACACGCAAAGTTAATCCTCTTGTTTTATGCATCAGTTTTACAGTGAACAGCTGGCCGTGCGAAATAAACATCTTGAAGCAGGCCACTTGGTCTCGTATCTTTTTTCATGGCAGAATGAGCATGAGTAAAAGCGAAGGACTTACAGGGGAGCCTGGCTTGCATGTCTGGACTGAGCAGAACCCTTTGTGGCATGATGCTGCCGGTGTTGGGAGTCGGATGAGCGGGAATTCCGGTGGTGCACGGAGCAGGGGGAGGGCGCACCGTCAGTACTTGCTTGGGAGTGCTGGATCTCACGGCCGTTTGAGTACCAGGAGGCAAAGGGATGCGGGGAGGGGGTGTGGTTGTGACCGTACACAACACTGTAAAGGGGGGGGAGGGGAAAGAGAAATCCATTTCTGTACAACTTGTGTGTGAATGTTGAAAAGCTGACGCTGAGCTTAAATGATGTAGATTTAATTAGAATGCTGAAATACAGTGGTATCTTCACTTACAAGTTTAATTTGTTCAGGGACCAAGCTTGCAACTCTATTTACTCAAACATAAAATACATTTTCCCCGTTTGAAAAGAATTAAAATACCAGTTAACTGTTCCAGCCCCCAAAAACATTTTTTGTTTTTTCATATAGAAAAAACACGGTTATTGGAAAGAACATAAAGCATAAGCAAATGCATAAACTTGCTTCATAAAGTAATCACTCTCGGTACTGTAGTATTTGTGTGTCTTTAAAGGGCATTGACGTGGTTGGTTAGGTTGTTGTGTGAGCATCTGAGCAGGAGTTGTGGCCTACAGCAGCTGCATATGGGTTTTCCCATTTTGTATTTGTGTTTGACTGTTTGTCCTGTTGAATAAATGACTGAGAGTGCATCAAACAACTGTAGATGCCAATATGAAAGACATCTGCATTTAGAACTGTCATGGAAAATGCGAATTACTTGAAAATTAAGGGAATTTGTAGAATAAGATTTCTTTTTCCACTCAATACAATCCCAAAAGAGCTAAACATTTTGAAGTTGGAATGGTTTGGAATACGTAGAGAAAAACAAAAGGGATTAGTTACTTTTGGGAAAAAAAAAAAAAAAAAAGTTTTTTCATGGAGCATGTGAAAATGCGGAATGTGAAAAATAGCTCCAAAGATGTCCTAATTGAGTGGAGCATTTTGAAATTGAAATAGTCTGAATGGCTGTGAAATGAGGACATTTTTAGACAAAAAGTAATAATAATAATAATTTTGGTACAAAACAACAGTGTACTGTATTTCTAAATAGCTGTAAAGAGATGTGATGTCATCACATGCATAACATGTACCTTGTTGAACAGCAGGTGCAGGTGGGGGCACAGGCGGCGGTGCAGGTGCAGGTGCAGGTACGGATGCAGACATAGCCGTGGATGCGGGTGTAGGTGCAGACGCAGGTGACGCTGTGGCCTCTGGGCTCGGAGGTTTTGACGTCTGAGCTGCAGGCGGCACCGAACAGGTGGGTTTGTTCAACACCGTTGCAGAGCGGTTGTCACTTTTAGGAGGCGGGAGGAGCATCCTGAAACATCAGACACCATAATTGACTCAAAAGGTCTTCAGGGTTTTTCGTGATTCAAACTGAGACAGAGGTTGTACAATTCTTATTCTGCTGATTTCTATTTGAAACCTTACAAATAGCACATCTCATCATGTACCTGTTGACCTTCATGGGGATTGCTCGAGGTCTTGGCAGGGGTTCGGGAGACTCCATGATCTCCTGAATGAGCTGGCGTTTGACTTTGTGGTTTGGTATGAAGACATCCGCCTGGTAACGACTCACGCGGCCCTCCAAACCAATGAGGTCGAACATAGAAAGGTCACAGCGCTGCATGAGAGGAGAGAGAGAGAGAGAGAGAGAAAGAGAGAGAGAGAGAGAAAGAGAGAGAAAAACATCTGCAACGGAGCTGTAACAGAATGTGACGTGATTCGTATGTTTTGGGCAGTAATACCCAGAGCTGGGCATCGCCTAACCGCGATCGAGTTCCCTTCTGCATATTTAAAGACCCATGTGGTCCCAGTCCGACCCTCGCCGGCAACAGCCAATAGGCACATGCAGGCGCCGCATGAGCAGACACGCCGCCAAACAAAGAAAGAATATCAAATAAAAACAACTGACACACACACGCAGCGTGGTGATTGGTGAAATAAAAACAATTTGGGGTACATGTCTGTGGGACCGCACGGTACACAACACAGTTTTATTTTGTATTTTTTCCTTACTTGGCCGCGTGTCAGAGGTGTAGCACCTGCATGCGACGTGGTACGGCTTAAGTCCGTTCTCGACACCGTTTGGCTGACTCGGACCGAATGGGACCACGTGGGTCGTTTTAATATGCAGACGGGAACTCGGTGGCGGTGAGGCGATGCCCAGCTCTGGTAATACCCAACCTCCGTGCTTTCAGGAAAATTGTTCACACTTTGACAACATTTTAAAAATTCTATGCATGCCAGCAATTTATAGTGACAGGCAGAAGAATCAACTGCTGGTCAACTCAACGGCAGAAGGTACAATTTAATCTGTGCAACCACCTTTTGCCATTCAGACAACATGGTAACTGTGTTCACCTAAACATGTTCAGATTTCACACTTAGTAAGCAAATTTGCAAGTAAATTGAGACGAGACCATAGCAACCAAGAAGCAAATAGTGAAAATCTGTGAGTAACTGACGCCCCTCCATAAAGGTCAGATGGTGGCAAAATGCCACTAAATGAAACGTATCCATTCATTTTAAAACTTTCCTGGTACTAAGATGCCACAAGAAGACACCATAACAGTACTTTTACATTAGACGGGGCTTTAGCCTGATCACAAAAACGGCAAAACAGGTGAATTTTCAGCACATGAGAGGATAGGTTGGGGGAAAAAAAAAAGTGAATGATGATTTTTAGTTGAATGTGTGCCAATTGCTATTTCTAATATAAATAATGTGCGCATTGGCTCAGTGAAGGTTGGAAGACGATGTTTTGGGGGATGCCAACCTTCAGAGGAGGCACCTCCAGGGCGTCCAGCACCAGGGAGGCGGTACGGAAAACAATAGGCTTGGTGATGAAGGGCGACTGGATGGGTCGAGGGTCGAACAGGTTGGGGTGGTTACACACTTTCCGGAGCTGCATCAAAATGTTGATAACGGACATGAAGTGCCCACTAGCCAGGGTCTCCTTAGTCCTGAAAATAGATAGATGTTTGTAGGTGAGACAACTCGGAGACAGAAAGGTCCTAAAATCTACTTTACTCACGAGGCCTGCGCCATGAAGTCGTCGTAGAGGAAGCGCTGCCTCTTGGAGAGGCGACAGCGCACCACGTGCTCATACTTCTTTGGCATCTGCTTCTCCACGTCGGCCTTGATCCTCCTGAGCAGGAAGGGCCTGAGGACCTTGTGGAGCCTCTTGACCAGGCCCTCGTTGTACTCTTGGCTGCCCTCGATCATGCCCGTCAGCGGGTTGGAGAACCACTCCTTGAACTCGCGGTGCGACTGGAAGACGTGCGGCATCAGGAAGTGCATCAGAGACCACAGCTCCATCAGGCTGTTCTGCAGAGGAGTCCCTGTCAGCAGCAGACGTCTGTGGCTGAAATTCAAAAGGCAAACCCAACGTGTTTCTTGACTAATTCAATTGTTAATGACAAACTCAAGGGTCATAAAAGTGACAGTCAAAATTAAGAAAAGAAATGCAGTGTGAAATATCTCTTAAACAGCTAGACAATTTATGAAAAAAAAATACTTTTTACGTAAAATCTTCATTAATTAACCTTCATTAATTGAACCGCCAGAGATTGAGATAAAACACCTAAATTTAATTTCCGCCGGTAATAAAATGCATCCGTCTGCTTATTATCATCCTGATCATTTGATCAGTCAATTTCGCAAATTGGTCTCTCAATTGGTCAACATGGATATTAAAAAAGTACCAGTACGTCCTTGTCTCACCCCACCGCAAAAGGGAGGATACAATTGAACACAATGTGACACTAACGCGCATTTGGACTTGCAAGTTCTGAAATCTTTAGTTCTCATTCAGCCAGCTGTAGAGACCTGTTGAAGTTTAGCAGGCTCTGCCAGCGTTGCGACTTGAAGTTTTTGATGTTCTGCGCCTCGTCGAGGATCAGGTAGCGCCAAGACTTGCGTCGGAACGCCTGGTGATCCTGCAGCACCAGCTTGTATGACGTGATGCAAACGTGGAAAGCGTTGGGCTTGGTCCAACCCTGCCGAGGAAACAGAATGAGGTCATATCATTAAAAGAGTGCTGCTAATAAAAAATAAAAAACGACTACTCCTCCCTACTTTGGCTTCGGATCAATTAAAAGCTCCGATAACATATTACCAATAGTGTATGTTAATCATTATCTATGTTAACTGTGAAAGTCATTACCTGTCTCTTCAGCTTCCTCTCCTTTTGGCTGCCAAAGTAGGTGAGGATTTTAAAGCCGGGACACCAGCGCTTCAGCTCCATCTCCCAGTTTAACATGACACTGGTGGGGACGATGATGAGGTGAGGGCCCCAGTTACCTGCAGGCAACACATGAACCATCAGAAAACCTTCATGAATAATCTGAAAAATAAATGTGTGTCTGTGTGTGAGAAAACACATCAACACTACTTTTTTCGCAAGCGAGGTGAGCCAGGAGCGCGATGGTCTGGATGGTCTTGCCCAGTCCCATCTCGTCAGCCAGGATTCCGTTAAGCTTCTTCTCAAACATGGTGACTAACCAGTCCAGTCCGATGTGCTGGTACTCTCGTAGCGTGCCGTGAAGCAGAAACGGGATGGGCGTCTTGACCTTGACGACACGAGAAGTATTTCAAATGATTTTTTTCCACTTTCTGCACTCATGTACAGCAATGTAATTTTGGTTGAGAAAATGTGTGCATTTCGGCACAGCGACAATTTACACTTTGATTTTTAGCCACAGCTCCATGTACATTATGAATAAAGTATCATTCGAAAACCACACACCATCCTCCTCCACCATCAGTATAGTTTGGTTCACACAGTTAAGATTTTTCAATATTTTATATGACTGCACACAATTAGCTTTGGCTGTTATTACTAATCAAATCAAATTTTATTTATATAGCGCTTCTCACACATAAAAATGCAACTCAAAGTGGTTTACACTAAAAACGTCAAAAATACAACTATTGTCAAATCACAAATGACATTTTTAGGGGGAGGGCATTTATTACTTAGTTTTGCTATTTGTTGGGGTTTACTGTAGGCGGTGCTTCAAAATATTGATTCCTGATAAGAACTGTCTTGTATTCGCAAATGGCCAACTGAGTCACGCAGCTCTTTATACGAAAAAATTAATAGACGTGGGGACATATTCGCTACATATTCAAGAAGTCTCCTGGATTCCAGACTAATGAGTAACAGCAGGAGAGGTGCAGCAAAGTAAAGCAACACAAGTTCACCTTGGTGGTGGCCAATGTATAGCCTTTGGGCTGCAAGCTCTCCGCAGTGGCTGCAATGTGGCTGATCTCTTTCTTGGGTCGTGAGCCTGATGAGGACGGGCTGTGATCTCCCTCCTTTAGCAAGACCTCCATCCCTTCATCTGCACCGTTGTCTTCTTCCTCACTCTCAACTTTCTCACTGTTCTCCTCCTCTTCACTTTCACCGGGAGAGTCTGACAAGACACACTTGTTTATCATCAACGAGGCACGACGCTGTTGATTGATTCTCGCTAAGAATCTTGTTCCATACCTGAGGAGGAAGTGTTGCTTTCCACATCACTTTCAACTTCACTTTCCTCCTCCTCATCGCCGGACGCCTCCCATTCCGAGCTTACCTTGGAGCCAGAGGCTGAGGGCTCCTCTGCATCGGAGGCGTACGCTCCTTTGTACTTCTCCAGGAGCTCCTCCATGCTCATGTCTCCTACGGTGGAGGGGGCGGGGGGCAAAAGGGGATGTCAGACAAATTGGGACCAATAAAATCAATGTAACAATCAAACACACCCTCTTTGGCCAAGTCATCCAATTCTTCAGCATGATCCACATCTCCCTCCACCTTCTCCTGGGCGGCTATGGTGTCTTCCTCATCTTCAGCTAGAAACCATACAAAAAAGAACAATCGCCTTTACTGACAATGGACTACCAAATGCTGATGTTATCACATGTTAACAGTGGATAAATGTGACACATTACCATGTAAAATGTTTTACTTTTTAACTTGACAAACTTCCCACAACGTAGGACAGATAAAGAATCTAATCTCACCATCCTCTTCATTGGCAGCAAACTCTCCATCTTCCTCTTCTTGCTCTGCTGATGAGGACGATTCATGGGAGCATTCTTCATCCGAGACCGAGTCCTGCGAAATCCCATCGTTTAGTGTTTAAGGAGCAACTAAGGCACTTGGCCAATGTGTGATTTATTCATCTAAAGCAGAGGTGGGCAAAGGACAGCCCACGGGCCACATACGGCTATTCCGTTATTGAATCCATCCTAACCACATTATCGAGAAAAAAAACTGCATAGGTTTGCCGACTCCTGCACTGAAACTTGTGATAGATTTTGGACTTGCTTTCATTTCATTTTCAATATGTCACAAGGACAGATTAACTCATTTTCGGGGCGGGCGTTGATGGGTATTACACCTGCGTCCGTTGCAGCGTGCTGAGCAGTTGGTCCAGGGGGAGCGTGCTCTCCTCCTTCAGCAGTTCAATCTCCCTGCGGTGGCTCTCGGCGTCGTTACCCTCCTGCTGCTCTTCCACCTCAATGGTCTCCTCGTCGTCCTCCTCCTCACACGGAGGCTCAAAGTCTTGGTCTGCATGAGGGGGGGGGATACACCTTTTATCAAGCCATGTCAATGTTCATCCTCAACCCGCCTTATCAAGGACTTTTAATGGGTTTTTACAACATACAGGCAAGCCCAACTTTGCATGCCTTCAGTGTAGCACCATGTTGTGGCACGGGAAAATGGGAACAGATGCAAAGGACTACTTTAAAAAGTGTGTTTAAATCGTTTTAAGCGGATGTTTAAATGTGCTTAAAGACTATGGGAGATGTAAAACAAACCCCCAAAAAAAGGCTTGGACTCTGGAAGATATCTTGTGATAAACAGGGTTTCAATGTATTCAGAGAGGCTTTGAGGTCGCATTGGGTGAAATCAGTGAACTGAACAAGGTTACACATTCAAGGTCAGTCTGAGTTAATTTAGTCATCATCAATCAAGTGCCCTGGTGGAGCAGGAATGATGCGTGAGTAATAGCGCAGCAGCAGAGGCACAGTCAAACAAGTTAGACAGGTCTTCAAGGCCAAGACCTGATCCTGGGCCTGTTGTGCCACTTTTGTCTGTCAGCCTATAATGCATTGCAAGAGCTCAGACCACGGCCATGTGATAAACAGTATAGCACACGGAACAGTCATTGCTTCTATTACTCAAAGTGTCAGTGATGTGTAACTATGACAACGTCTCTGTGGGAGATCGGCTTCACAACGAGGACCGAGACGTCTGAAGGTTTTTACATAGGGCTGAGAGATATGGTTTTATAATAAAATCTGAAAGTTTCTTCACAAATATCCCATGTCTGATTTTAATCTATTTTTTCTACCCCACTTATAGAAAACAAATGAGAGTTGTATTAACTTGCATTAACTTCCAAAGAAGTGAAAACTTTTGGGGGGGGGGGGGTGGGGGGGTGTCATATGACAGACAGTTCTTACCATCTTCATCAGCAGGCACAGACGTCTTGGAAGGTGACGGGATCGGTTCGGGCCGGCTGGCAGGTGCGAGAGATTTGCTGAGAAGGTCAGAGTATTTCTCAGTCTGTCCGACGATGAAATCCAACTGGAGGTCCAAAGCCTTCTTCCTCTTTTCTTCCAGCCGAGACTGCTGCTTATACTGCACCACCTTCACGGGACAAACAAGATGCAAATGCTCTTAACCCTTTTGCCATCCTCTGGCATTTTGCGCAGATCAAACTGCACTGCTTGGTGTGGGGGAAAAGAAAAAAAAAAAAAATCTTTGGAATGCCATCCCGTACCTTCTCCACGCTGCTCCAAAAAGCACGGACTTCCTTGGCGATAGAGGACGCCACTCTCCTGATTTTTGCGTGCTCATCTCTTTTGGCCTTTTCCTCTTTTTGCCTCACTTCCTCATGGTGTCGCATCACCATTCGGACCACCTTTCTGGCCACACCCCTCTTCCAGCGCCTCTCCTGGGCAAAGTCGGCAGACAGCCACTGCATCTCCTCGCACAGGTAGTCCCAGTGCACTTTGGGCCGCGGCGGCTCAGTGAGGCGGTTGAGGCGTTTGGTGGACCAAAAACCCTCTCGTTTCAGCGCCTGGCTTCGGTGCTCTATGTCGGCCTCCTGCGGAACAACCACAAATATTCAGTCGCAAGAGTGACAACAGCAAAATACCACCTTGACTTAAAAATGTACTATGTTATGTGACTAAGCTCACTTTTAACTCAAATTTTACCTCTCACATACCCCCCCGAATAAAAAAAAAAAAATCAAGCAATGATCATACTGTATTACTCATAATCATATCATAGCCTCTACAGAAAGAAAGACACACACATTGAAGTACAAGTGTTTACCTTGCACTTCTGCACTTTGTTGCCTGTCACTTGTGACATGCGTAATGACAAAGTTGATGCGATGCGAGACGGACGGACGCACAGATAAATTCACACAAAGACTTGTATTAATGCTGTAGTTCGATAGTCCAAACATTGTGTAAAATTAATAATTTTATATTGTCAATAAAACTGAAAGGTATCTTGGATTATATAGTGAACCCGATAAAGTAGTAAAAGCTTCCACCCACGTGTTTGGCCAACTCTGCCATGTCGGAGCGCCGCTCTCCACGCGGCCGATGCGGGGCGGACTGATCAGGCGAAGACAGCAAGGAAGTGTAGCCCCCGAACGAGGTGGGGGACACAAACTTGCCGTGAGGTCCTCGCAGGGGTGACGACTTGTCGCGGCGGGAGCCAGCCCAGTCGCCTCCGGGTGACGGTTCGAGAAAGGAGGAGGAAGATGTGGAGGGTGAGGCCCCATCTGCTAGCCACTGACAACACACAGGGGATGGATGAATGCTAAGTTTGAAAAAACATTTCTTCTCACTATTCCTTTTGTGTAACAGTTATGTACTATGTACTCTCTATAAGAGAAACTAACGGAATATGTGATTAGCGCAAGTGAAACACTTTCTCGACTAGGGGTTCTCTCATTTTTGGGCTCCAAGGACTTCTAACAATTTTTCCAAGGAACCACTCATAATCCTAACGCCAATTAAACCAAACTACTATGTGTATACCTGAATGCCACAGGAATTAAAAAGTTTAAAAAGCTACACACAGTTTGCTGGAAAAGAGATATAAAAATCATCACAATCGTATGTATCTGAGCTTTTAATCGACAACATGGAGATGATGCAACAGTGTCACATGACGTGGCGCCCATTTTAAACTAAAAAATACAATTCTCAACTCAATTCAATGATTAAATGTAACGGGTTTGATATTGTTCTTCATTGTGGTCTGACTGTCCCTCCGCCAAGGTCAAATAATCAGTAACATTTGACACAGTCCACAAGCATGATTGCCTCATAGTTCTGAATTTCGTGGTTCATATCTGGTTTTCCTTGAGTTTACATCAGGAGTCTTCAATCCTGTTCGTCGAGTGCCAGTGTCCTCCCTGTTTTCCATCTCCACCTGCTGCAACACACCTGATTCAAATGATCAGGTAATCAACAAGGTCTGCAGAAGCAGAACAGCGATCCTGATCATTTGAATCAGGTGTGTGTTGCAGCAGGTAGAGATGGAAAACAGACAGTACACCGGCCCTCGAGGAACAGGGTTGAAGACCCCTGGTTTGCATGGCTTGAACATGCAAACATTTTTGCCAGGTATTCCAGCTTCCTCCCACATCCCCAAAACATATGTTATGTTCGAGACTAAATTGTCCACAGATGTGAATGTGACAGTTAATGTTTGTCTTTATGTGCCCTGATTTTGGCGGCGACCCGTCAATTGTTTCGAAAAAATTCAATCATACAGTGGAAGTAACAGCAACTTTGAAAATAGCAATGTCATAAGCAGATAGATAAAGGCTGTGTTCAGAATCATTCACTTATTACCTACTTCCTAATCACTTGATACTGTAGTTTACTTATCAGTCAAATGAGAATAAGTTTCTGAGCTCTAGTCGGGCTGACTTTTAATTACATCACTGCTGTCACATAATTGCTACATACTGGATCAATGTGAGCTGGTTGATCTTCAGTCGTATATATTAACAAATAGATGCCATAATCACACATAAAACACATACATAAATAAGCGTTTTATGCTGGTTGTATTTTACACAATTAACCGCAAGAATGTGCCCTATGACCACCCTTGTTATGATGTGCTCCTCTACATGTATTAAATGTATTTTCACACTAGAGTATATAAATTTTCCGTGTGCCAAAAATCAAACAAAAAAAGCCCTTATTCCACAGAGCGGCGAAGAATTGATTGTTTTCGGAGGCAGCGAATGTTGCATTTACGTCAGACTTTGTCGGGGTTTGCGTGTACTCTTCTTGTCGCAAGGGAGTTTTGAACATGTTCAAAATTTCCTTACGACAAGAAAAAACACTAAAACTGTTGGCAAACGTCTGGCAAACACAACCTTGAACGATCCCTGACGAGCTCTGACGTCAACGCATATTTTTCTACTTTCGCCAGCAGTTGCAATTGTTCGCCCCTCAGTGAGATCTTTTTTTTCCTGTATAAGCGCAATGTATTGGATTACCTATACTCACTACGCAGCTGAAACACAATAAAATATGACAAACTTTCCATACAGGATATATAGTGTGATTCCCAACACAAAATAAAATGTATTTACCTTGTGTGACGAGCTTGGAGTGGTCATTTCTCCGTCCAGTCTCTCGGCCTCCTCGTCACTGCCATCTTCTTCACTGCTGACTTGTCCCGAAACGGCGTCCAAGGCCTCCGCATCCCCCGTGGGTTCATCATCGTCGTCGTCTTCCTCCTCCTCTTCATCATCCTCCTCCTCCTCCTCCTCCTCGTCCTCGTCAAAGGGGGAGTCGTGCTCTGTCGCCAGGTCCTTGGCGCCGGATGAAGATGGCGTGATGGCACTTTCCTCACCAAAAGCACGAGGCGTCGGGCTTGAAGCGCTAACGACATTTAAGGCCACCGATTGACCACAACGCAAAGCCGCTGCGGTCCGCCTGGCGATTGGCTTCACCTCGCTTGTTCCACTGCTCTCGGCCGCGGGTGACGATCCGACAGCAAGGGACCCTTGGGGCGCCGGGGCGCCCTGATTGTCTCCCGGTTTTGAGTCCACATCCTGCTTGAGGAATGAAGTCGCCTGCTTCAGGAAAGATGCTGATCCTGGTTGAATGAGCAGCAGCTTTGGATTAATACCTCCTGCTGGGTGAGCGATAAAAGTCTCCGGTTGGGCTCCTGTGGACACGGCAGCATGCTGGGACGGCGCCTCGGACGGAGGTTCTTTGGTTCCTGCAGAAGAAGAAACGCGGGCCTCCGTCGTGGCGTCGGAAACGTCCGCCCGCTCGCTTTTATCAACCAGCGATACGAGCGAGGGAAGAGCAGCGTGTCCCTCCGCTCCCCGTCTGTCCTCGCTCACCTGTTGACAAGGCGTCAAGACTTGCGTCGGAGTCTGCACCATGGGGAACGAATCCACTTCGAGCAAACACACCTGGTTGGAGCTGGTGTCTAATAGCAGATGTTGTCCCACTGTAGCTACAGAGAGACTGTGGACATTGTTGTTGGAGCAGACCTGTGCTTGGCCTGCATCATGTTCATGCTGGGATATAATGACTGTGTCACTGTCAGTAATAGTGTGGATAGAAGGTTCTAGGTGAGATTCCAGGTCCTCGGAGGGGTCCAACAAAGCGTTGAACAGGTTGACCTCATATCCCGGAGAGTGAGGTATCTGCACGCTGGTACTGACGCACACCGTCTCCTCGGCCACTTCCTCCACCAGGCCGCAGAACTGGTACACTTCCACGTTTTGCGCATCCAAGCCCATGTTGGCCTGCACGCTCTCCTCGTACAGCTTGGCCTCAGCCGGCGTGTGCTCGGTGACGATGGCGGCCTCGCACACGCTGCCGTCGGCGCGTTGCAGGAGGTAACTCTGCTTCAGGTGCACGTTGGACCAGCCGCCCCCGAGATGCGCCGCCTCGCTCACCACCACGATTTGCTGCGAGTCGGCGGAATGCACCAGTTCAGTAATCATGGGCGTTTCTGTTAAGGGTTGAGATGGTTCTGCCTCGGCCTGTAAGGACACAAGCAGGCCCGAGTCGAGCACCGAGCGGACAGCGGAGGAGTTGGGGGAATCGTCGCTCGGCTTATCGGTCACGCAGCCCGTCTGAGCGTGTGCTGTACTGTTGAACAACACTGGCGTATGTGGAGAACCTGATCCAAGTCCTCCTGTGTTTGGAGTCTCAAGTGTTTCAACCAAGGGAAGAGCTGCTTTGGTTGACGCGTCCTCCATCTCATTGATGTGGACAACATCCTGCCGGACCTCCTTGAGGACTCTTGGCAGGTTAACTTGTTCACCACAGTTCGAAGCAGCAGATGAAGGTGACGTTGAATCCTGACATGCGCTCGCTTGACCTGACTGTTCAGTAGCTCTGTTCTCCCTGGCGTTTGAGAGGGTTGAGGCCGTAATGCAGATCTGAGCTTGGGCGGCAACAGTTCCACTAGTGTGTTTTCTGTCAAATTCCAAGTGTGTTTTAGTCTCCGAGTTATACTCCAAACTTTCCTGCCAACCAACCACGAGTCCGGCGTCGGCTTGGGGGGATTGAATGTGTAGCGTCTCGCTATTGGAGATGTTTGTCTCTTTAGTAACAGTATGTAAGACATGTTGCAACCCTCGAAACTCGCTGGTGTTTTGTGGATCTGAGGCGAGGGGGGCACAAGGTTTGAAGTCCTCAGTATTAGACGAGTTGATGCCGTCGACTTGTGCGATGCACTCGCCCCGTGACACGTGGACGTTAGCAGCACCGGCATTCTGGAGCGGAGAAGCAGTCTCCATGACCGGGAATGCCAAATGGACGCTTTCTGGCAAAAGAGGGAGCGGGTGGGGGGCAGCGGCGGCCGGCTGCAGGACATGCCCAGGTGACTCCCCAGACACATTGTGTGCGGCCTGGGGCTTGCCACCCAGCACATCCACAGCCGGAGAGGCTCGCTGCCGCACTGCCGCCTCCCCGCAGCCTCCCTCCTCGCTGCTGCTGCGGCCACACGTTGAACCTGGACATCAAAAAACAAAGTGACAATTCAAGGAGTGAAACAAGACTTTGACGGTAGACCTCCGTCTTCACGTTTACATTCTAGAACCACTCGCATTGGTGAAATTCTGTATAGCAATCGAGCTAACACAATACTGCAACATTAAAATAATATAAACAATACAGGTTTATATTTTAAGGTACACTGTTTTCATATTACATTACGATATGTAATTATCATAATAGAACATGGCACATAAAATGTCTTCTCCAGAATTTTTTCGACTTATCTGTTACAGCTGAAACATATGACAACTGCCTCTAGCAAAGGTCAAGGCAAAACCAGAACACTTGGTATCTCTGACAACTGTAGCCTCAAACCCAAAATACTCCAAAATGACTGATTTACTGTTTTTCTTGGAAAATTAAATCCCTAACTTGGATTCTGGTTCCACAAAAGCCAAAACATGATAACATTACAAAGCACGAGTAGCAGGTTAATTCTGACTGGGTAGTGTGACTTGGCCCTTATTCTTGCTCTTAATTACAATACACCTCTTCCAGTAGACCTCAGTGCTGCCTGGCATGCTGCGGCTCACCTTGGTACTACAACTAAGACATGCAACTTGAAATTCAGACTTGCATGTATACTATAATAGCCCATTAAAACAATATATTAAAAAATCTGTAATATGGTGAGGACACAAATGATGAACCACGGTCACGAGGGAACACTGTACATTCAATCACGTTTATGAACAATAATAATTGACCGTAGGCAGCTCCTCACCTGTCTGTGGAGTGAGACACGGATCCTCAGTGCTTTCTACTTCCAGGATGCTGAAATTAGGGTCCCCTCCACATGTTCTTGGGAAGCAAACACAAAGACAAGGAACTTTATGCATGCGATGTATTAGCTCCGAGCCTGTTGTACAGCGGCATGAATATGATGTGAGAAGTTACAAAGAGGGCAGCTTGGTAAAGTGTCATCTCATCTCAAATGTCACGAGGTGTGAGGTTAGTGACTAGCAGGCTAGTTCGCTGCTGCTGTTGCCCCAGTGTGCTGAGCGTGTGTGTATGGAGTGTGCATCCTGCAGCAGCAGTAAAAAAAAAAAAAAAAAAAAGAGTGAACTTGTGTTTGCTGCATTCGCCCACAGGAAGACGTCTGCAGCACGCGCTCTCACGCCAGTAACCGGCGAGTGAGTGTTGGCCTCCGATCATTCATTTAAATCCTTAAAAGGACCATCGAACACTAGCCGGATCTTAATTACAAAGACATCTCCAATCGAATTTGCATTTAGCTAATTCACATTTATGCTCGGTGGCTACACGGGCACTGGTGGCTTACATAAAATGCACAGACACGTAGCGACAGAGGTGGAAAAACAACACAGCCAAAGAAAACACAATTTCCCCGTCATAAAAAATGACTTAAATTTGGTGTTTTCGCAATGCCGGTTTGGCTAACGAGGTTAGCTGGTGAGCTAGCTAGCGTTGTACAACAACAGTGCTAGGGTGGCACTGGGTAGCTAACTAGCAAGCTACCAGGAGTTAGTCGGCTGCGTTCGTGGGACGCGCAGGCGCCGCAATCCCACCCGCAGTTATGTAATGCTTTCATTATTGCTTTCAAACGTGACAAGTTGCTTTGAAATGGTGCACGGCGGCTTAAAATGTGCCATTAAAAGCCGCTTGTGCATGTACTACAAATGGGGGGACAATCACTCGTGACGTCAGTACGCGGGGGGTCAAATATGTTTTAGCGAAAACCAAAACCGCTCATTTTTTCCTTTTAATCACACATGCCAGTTACTTGCCCTTACAGTTTAAGTGAAAATTAAAATTATGTTATTACATTTCATACACATTTCACAATTTTGTGCGGGGCGGTTCGGGGGGGGCTCACTCTAGTCGACTGTTGGCTCTTTAAAAGCGACCGCAATGATAGAACACTTAAACGCTAGTTTAGTCAGACAACCACCCTTCAATTAAATCTCAGATTCAAAACACGACGTAGCTGTTTAGTGTCTGGTCGTAGTTGCTTTTAAATTTAGACAACTATTTACGGGTGCAAAGCGAAACAATGTGCGGTGTGCTACTGTTGTGTCGTAAGTCAGAGCTCCCCTCGAGTCTCTCATGACTTCCTCTTTGGCCCCCTCCCTTTCAAAGGCCGCCATCTTAAGTTCCCACCTACCTGAATTTTCCGACCAGTTTTCTTTTACTAAATTCTCGCTGAAGGAGTCGTCATCCGTGTAAAATCGCACTCAATCCGTGATGCCGGTAGTCCAAACTGCCTCCCGGTACCCAAGGAGGTAGCAGTCGACCTCGATGAAGAAGTTAAAATACGGACGGGGAGAGAGTGTCTTTCGGCTCAGAATGTAGCGGTCGCGGGGAGGAGACTTAGCGCAGCGAAATGGTGGAGCCGCGCTGCTCCTCGCAAAGTACACAACACACGCAAATCTCGCGATACCTTAACCGGCGCGACTTTTCAAATGTTGGCGAATTTGCTGTTGAATATGCGCTTAAATTCAGAACTCAAGCACGATTTGCACTTATTTAGAAAATAATTGACATGATGTATTTTAAATAACTATATTTTTATTTAATTCTGTTAAGGGAGAAAAACACCTACGATCCGGCCTGCCGCATCACTGTATCTACTTTATATTTCTTGCTAAATGGGACTGCTCCTTTCATTTTTGCAAAAATCTGTCACATTATTGTTAAATTTGCTTCACATTCAATAGACACTGTGCTTTTTTTGTAACCAAACCTCTTAGCATAACATTAACAGTAGTTATACATATGCATGCTACAACAGATTTCCAGGGACTAAATGTATAGTCGTTTTTGTGAGTATTAAGTTAGTTTGACATTTTTGCCTTTCATTACTTATTTTACTCAATGAATGACTATTAAAGCCTCCTATTTACAAGACCAGAATAAATGACCCACACGAGAGAGTAAACAACAGTTCATTTAATAATTAATCTTTGTGGTCTCTAGGGGAGGGTTTGGAAAGGTATAAAATGGTCATATTAAAATAATCGACCCAGTCTTTCCCCCCTCATTACGTCCACTGTGGATGTCCTTTGTATGCCTTTTCCGTTCTTCCGCAGATGTACCACTCATCCATGTATATAACTTATTTTTTTTTGTCAGCGACACAAACTGTTTCCAAATCTTACTGTACAAAGCTCTACAACATTGTCCCAAATGGATAGAACACACAAAGCAAGGGCACACAGTCAAATCTCCCTGTGAGCGCAATAAAGGCATAGATGAGATCCTTGAAGAGTCCAAAGGCTGCTCTTCACCAGCATTTCAACCTTTAGTGTGAAGCAAGCCTTTGAAAGATGTGCAGTATTACTACCTGGGGGGAGAAAGAGTACTGGTGCATACCTGAAACAATGACAATAACATAACAGTGAATATATTTATTATTATAGAAGATAATGTTAAGAATAATAATTACAAAGGCATTTTGTCTAGACTACTATAATCTGGTCCTGCTCATATAGTCCAGAGGAGAGTGGGAAACGGAGGAAGCTCTAAAACGCTGTGTAAGTGAACACAGCGTTGCACAGTTCATTTCGCCATCCATCCTCGGGGAACAAAACATGCCCAAAAACAAACCGAAAAGGGATGAATCTCATGTTCCATGACGCTGAGGCTTTGGGGTTTTTTGATTTTTGGGTAAAGCAAGAAACTGAGGTACAATACTGACTCATGGATTGGTCTCATCAGTATTGTCTTTTCACAATGACGAACGTACACACAAACACAACGTGCCAATTTTAACCTTTTCATGTCTACACACCCTCCTCCCCAGCACCACATTTTATGGATTATTAGACTTGACCTTATGAGAATCTGAATTCTTGACACATCTTCAGGTGCTCATGCCTCTGGAAGTCACTGCTGATCCACGCGGAAAAAGGCTTGTTTAAAAGTCAACAGAAAGAGTGCCGCCAACAACGGCCCTGCAGTAACCAACTGCTCACAGAAAATAAAACTAGTCAGATGCACCCAATGTAGCATGGAAAGTCGTTTGAGCATTTATTTGACATCCCTGATATCAAGCTTCAAGTCCATGTACTTACTAGTACACTTTGTTCTCACTAGTAAGACAATTCTAGTAGGATAATGAACAAATCATCAAACGACTTTGTGGCAAGCTGTTGAGCATTAATTTGATATCCTTTTCAGGTCCATGTAGCTCTTTACAATAGCAGGGCAGCTACAGGACAACTACATGTTACCAGTGAGGCAAACCTGTGCACTAATAGTACTAGTAGTGAAGCTGAGTCTAGATGTTTGTCGTTGGCAACAAATGCAGTTTTGGACCTTAAACGATATCGAATAAATGCTCGGATAGCTTTATTGAGAATTTATTCTTCTGAATAGTGTGCTGAATTATCTTACTAGTGTAGGCAAAGAGCATACCAGAACACACGCAAAGATGGATATCCAGGATAAATGCTCAAACCATAATGTAGTCTAAATTGCACTAGTAACACCTCGGTGAGTCTTGCATCTTTACCAGCAGCTAGGTTCCGCTCGCTGGGACTACTTTGTGTGAGAGACTGCGTTAGCAAGCAGCACAGTGATCCTGACATTTCCCTTCATCTCCTTCAACCTGTACTATCTGGATTCTCCGTCTTTGTGGGCGCCGAACAGCGTCAGCTCGCCAGGGCCCATCAGTCTGGAACCGCGGGGCGGTGTGGACGCCCGGCTGGTAATGGACGGAATGAGAGGTGGCGGCGCCCCCATTGACAGAGCCCCCACCAAACCCGCGGGCGTTTTCGCCAGGATGCCGTTGGGCACGTGGTGAGTGTTAAGTGGGCCCAGACGCGCGTACAGAGACGCGTGATGCTGGGAGGCGGCGGCGGCAGCGGCGGCCCCTGGAGGCAGGTGGTGGGACAGAAGGCCAGGGTGCAGCTGCTCCAGGTGAGCAGCGGTAGCAGCATGAGAGGGGCTGGAGAGGTGGGAGCTGGGAGGGAGGTGGGGGTGCATGCCGAAGAAGCGCGCCCGCTCAAAGTCTTCCCGTAGGATTTGTGCACGCTGCTCCTCGTCCATCAGGCCCCCTCCCGGCGGTCCCAGCTGGTGAGGCCGGTCGAAGTGGTGAGCCATGAGGGCGAGCTCCTGGCGGACCGCCTGGGTGGAGGCAGTGGATGTGGAAGGGTGGTGAGGCGCATTCGCTGCGGCTGCAACGGCCGCCGCCCTCTCCGCCTCCAGGAGGCGCTGGTGCTGGAGGAGCCGCGCCAGGTGGGGATCAGAACGCAGGGTGAGGTGCGGGTCGGAACGAAGTGCCATTGCCTCTCTTCGATGTTGCTGATGCTGGTGGGCAGCGAGTTCTCTCCAGGGATCCCAGGTGAAGCTGTGGGGACCTTGCGACGGTCCCTGCGGTGTCCCGTGAGTGAAACGCTCCCCGCCTGGGCCCATGACCAAACCGGAACCCGCCGCGCTGCCCAAATAGGCTTCAATAGCCCGAGAGCGATCCAGCAGGGAAAGGTGGGAAGGCGGGTTGGGAGTGGGCGGAGGGAGGGGGACACCTGGTGTGGGAGTCAGTGAGAGAGAGGACGAGGGTGTACCAGAACTGTGGTGGTGTGGGTGGCTGTTGGGGCGGTCAAAAGTGTTGTTGGGTAGCGGGGCAGGCAGGGAGATGGGGATGTGCTCTGGCTCCTCTTTGCGCTCCTCCTTCACTTTAACCGGCGCCAGGATCAGGGGGGGCTTGGAGACTGGCGTCGTGGTCCGATCAGACTTCTTAGCCTGAGATAATGAAGTGACGGAGGCAGAAGCCGCCGAGGATGTGGGGTGGCAGCCGTCTCTTTGGGAGTGTTCGCTGTGATGGACGTGTGCTGCCGGGCCTAGCGGGCGGGGGTAAAGGTCCAGTGGTGATTGGGCCGAGCGGCTGCCGGGTGGGGGGGTGTTGAGCACGGAGGACGAGGAAGACCGCGGTCTGTCCCTGTCTGCTACTAAAGTGGAAGAGCCAAGGGGAAGCCCCCGTGAAGACACTGTCGGCAGCGGCCTCTCGCGTTCTCTGTCTCTGTTCAGACCGCGGGTCATGTCCTCAACGGGACCGCCTCCACCGCCCAAGGAGCTGCTGTGTCCGTTGATGTGGGAGATGGGGGTGCTACTGCGGGGCTTGAAGGAGGGCGCCACAGGAGACATCCTCACAAGTGGACGGCCATACAGCGTGTTGTCTCTGCAAAACACACAGTATAAGCACAGTTAATTATGGCAAATCAGCTCAGGTGTTCACAAACTCCTTTGAGTCAAGGGGAGAAAAAAAAAAATCCTAGGAACCCAATATAATCCTAATGCCAATCCAAAACAACCATCAGAGCATTTTGTAGATAAAAAATGATGACCTACCTGTCCTTTTCATCTTTGATGTGAGGTATGTCTCTCCGCTCGCCATCCTTGGCGCGATCCCTCTCGTCTCGCTTGTCGCCTCCTTTGGCCCAGCTGGGGCCCGGCGGGAAGCCCGACGGTGTGCCGTGGAGGCGGTTCCACGGCTCGTGGTGGTTGGAAGCATTGGACAAGCTTCCCACCACGCTGGCAGGTGTGTCCTTAGGACCGAACATGGAGCCTGCTGCAAACCAGAATTTGCCCATTACTTTTGAATTCATGGTACTTTACACTGTGCCCTTGTGATATCAACAGATTTTTTTAAGCGATCATTTTCCTGATGGGTTTTGACAGTATACTAGAAAGTCCACATTCATAGTTGTATGTGTTGCTGCTCCATCTGTGTTAAAGTTGCAGTTGTTTGAAGGTTTAGAATTAATAACATTTATAACATCTAAGCTAATTTCTGTCAGCATGTGTTATGGATTTTTTTCACCATACTGTATGTTAAGATTGTGATAGTAGACTTTATTCAATATACAGTGTTTAATTGACTTTTGTTTCATGCCAGTTTAACATTCACTTCCACTGGGAGTAACAAAAACAACTAGAAGCAAGCACACCTAACCTCTTATTTGGAGAATAGTGTGAGGAAGAAAGTGAGAATAGGTGCTAAGGAATAATTTTAAAAGTTTCAGTGTGTTTTAGTAAGTTAAAATGTGCCTGTGGGAGGGGTAAAACTATATTTAAAAAAAATCATAGGGTCTCTCTATATCGAAGTTTCACCACTTGTTGGGTCTGGAACGTATTCCCAACAATAAAAGGGGTTCCGTTGTATTTCACATCTATCAAAACTCATGACTGAGCTCATATAAAGCAGCAAATATTTAACATAAAATTCACTCCTACAGCTTGCTGTTTGTCAAGATGAGGCCAGTGTGAGGTTTATTAAAGTCAAGCAGAAGCCAACAATTTGCAAGAAAAGGGACACAATGAGACTGACCGAGTGTTGGGCTTCCGAGTCCTCCAAAGGCACCAGAACCGAGGGCTCCCAGCGGGGTAAAGGGTGGAGATCGGCCATATGGATCTAAAATATGTACGCATATATGCATCACTATTACTGTTTCAAATTCCTCTCCACAGGCTTCCTACGTTGCAGTTAATCAGATTACATTTATTTAGACTGCAATGTATTTAGCCAGTCTTTCAAATGAGTGAACCGAAGCAACACTGTAGAATTGAGACGGCACTCTTACCCAAATGTGCAGCTGGGGCGAGGAAAGACGAGTGCGGTGCTGATGGGGCGATGAAAGGCGCCGAGGACGGATTGACTGCACCTGCAGGAAGGGCACTTAGTTTTTTTTCTCGTACAGCATGTTCGAAATAAACATTCAATCACTCACTCCAAAAAACACACTCAAACTACAACAGTAGAGATGAAAGCAAAACTAATCACGATTTAAAAACACTAAGATACGAAGAGCCTTCTGGAAAGTAACTTGTTCCTAAGTTGGGGAGCGTCTGTATAGGAAATGTACAAGTGCTGTTTGGCTGGCTGCACCTGTCGCTGAGAAGAGACTGGGAGGTCTAGTCAAGTCGTGATTTGGAGGCAGGGGCCCTCCAATGGGCCCCATGGGGCCAAGTCCACCGGCTCCAGGAAGACGGGCCAGCAGGTCACTGCGGAAGTCCAACTTGTGAGGATCAGCCTGCATCAGCTGCGGGAAGAAAAGATGCTAATCAAACATCTGTTTTGAGGAGCGTGTCCAAGTGTTCCTACTACCGGGGCCGTACCTTTACTTTCTTCTGATGGCTCAGGATCATCCAGGCCACGTATACATGCATAGCACACCACTTTCCAGGTTTCTGCATGCCACAAAAAAAAAAAAACATGTTTGCTTTGTTAAGCAACCAAACTTGCCTTTTGGTATCAGACATGATTTCTTGACGGATTGTCTGCCTACTCCAGGGATGGGCAAACTTAAGTGCTCAAGGGCCACGTTTGAGTTTTAAAACAGTGGGCCAGGTGAGGTATGGAAAAATATTTTTTCAATCAAATAATAATGCAGTCTAATTTGTTTTATTGTGTCGTTTATCATAAACATTTTATTCACCAACTACTTAATAAAACATAAGTAACATCTTATTTCAACAACAGAATAATTCATTCTCATTATTGTTGACAATTCAATTTGATGATGCTTAATTAACCAATTAAATAAAATACTCAATGTAAAATTGCTCATTTTACTATACTTTTTACGATGTAAATACTTATTAAAAAAACAGAGCGGGCCGCAAGTGGCTCCCAGACCATACTTTGCCCACCCCTGGCTAATCACTAGTACTCAATGCACATTTATAAAGACATCTCTCAACAACTTTTTCACTATTACAAGTGAGAGCGGCCATAGTGAGGACAGGAGAAGTCAAAGCATTATGAAATATGAAATATCTAAGTGGTGTGCAAGGCCACCGAGCGAGCAATAGCGAGCCAACATGTTGTGAGGTTAGTGTGGGTGTGAATGAAGCAGTGAGAAAGTAAGAGATAAGCTGAGCCAGTGCATTCAAAACATTTGTTTGTCCTTACATTACTGATTTTCAACGATGTCCCGAATGGATCAGTTAGCTACGAGAGAACACAGTTGTAAAACCACTTTTAATTCACATCTCTCACACTGCATAGGAAAAAAGACTTTGCTTTTTGTCTTCGCTTGGGAGCACAACCTGACGGGCCACATATTGTTGCGCGATGCAAACTGCGATGTCGCTGAAGAAGCGATAAGACTGACTTGGCAGCAAGGTGGTCCTTACCCGGTGATCTTTGGGCTGCAGGTGGTGTGGCACGACCCCGAGGCGAGCGCTCAGATCCGAACCGGTTCCCTGAGGGACAAGAGGCTGTCGCACAAAATAAGACGTCAGGCACCGCCGGCAGATCAGCTAATCAACAACTTTTCACATCCACACTACAGCTGATAGTAGGGTTGGCTGATTACAGCCATCTCCTGTTCAGGGAGTTATGTCCCGAGGACTCATGATAAGTAAAAGTTCACCATAGAAATCATACAAAAACTTTTTAAAATAGTTCAAGCAACAAAATACTCCTTACACACGTTTTTAAACACATTAAAATGATTAAAACACACTTTAAAACACAAATGTATTTTACCAGACTTTTAGGGAAGCATAAAATGTTTAGATAATATTTGAGAATGCAATAGAAAATTACTCTAAAATAAATAACAGTTGCATACGCTGTACAACCTCAGTCACCTCCCCACATAGTCACGGTTTGTATTCGCTAATTCAACGAAGGATTTTGTTGGTTTTTTTGCAACCTAGCTCGGTCCCGGGAGTCCACTGTACAGGATATTATCGAATAATGTAACTGCTATTTACTTTTCCCACTAAAGTGAACTCAACCCTAAAAAAATTCTTTATATTTCTATGAGCCTCCACTAATCAAAACACGGCATTCTGATTAATATTGCATTTGTGGAATTTGAGTTAAACAGCTAAATCCACCCATTTGTAGCCATCTCAGGGGGTGGCCATTTTGCCACTTTCTGTCATCTGAAAATGACATCACAGTTGCTCAGGGCTCCGGTAACAACCAACCAGGGCCCACCTGTTTTCTGATTAGACGTTACCTGAGCCTTGAGCAACTGTGATGTCATTTTCAGCTGACAGCAAGTAGCAAAACGGCCACTCCCTGACATGGACAAAAACCGGAGGATTTTATTGCTTAACTCATATTCCACAAACGCAATATTAATCAGAATACTGTGTCCTGACTAGTGGAGGCGCATACAACATATTATTGTAAAGAATTTTGGGGGGTTGACTTCCAATTTTATTTGGAGGCCAAATCACCCAGCCCTAAGTGAAGTCAATATCAGTATCTAGACCAGGCCCGTACATGCATCCTGAGTGATTGGACCATAAAGCAATACAGCATTCGATTGCCGCTTTACTTCCACACTCCTGAAAGCTATGATGGCTTAACGAGGGCACCTCCTCCCTTCTAGCCCGACCAAATTGACAAAAATGTACAACTATGTCATGAGTGTTATCGACATGAGGCCATAACTAAGTCTCACGTCCTCTTCTAAACGGGAGGTGAGCCATCAGCCAGATTCTTTGAATGCGTTAAAGTGAACCACAAGGCGCCTCCGCCCACTTCTGATTTCATCACGCAGGTATGGAAGATGTTAAAAGTTCTTCTCACCTTTGGCTGGAATGCTCCTTGCAGGGAGCTGAAAGGCCCGGTGGGAGGAATCACAGGCTGGATATTGGGCACTGAGGGCGGCGGCGGGTATTGCGGGAAGAACTGTCATGACAGACACATTCGTGACCACTCAAAGATTCAATCAAGCATCTTACAGTATGTGCTCCCTTCCTAATTTGTTTTTTTTTTTTTTTTTTTTGGTTAAATGTTTCGGATCATCAAACCAACGTTCATATCTGACTAAGACAGCGCAAGCAAATATGACATGCCTAAATGTGGAAAATCCAACCCCAACAGGCCTCTGTGAACAAGTATTTCGTCCCTGCACATAAGTTGTTGTGCCACCCTTGGCAGCAAGAACTGAAATCAAACATTTGCAACATCTGGTGATGAGTAATCATCGCTGTGGAGAAACTTTGGCCGACACTTCTTTGCGAAATTGTTGTAACTCAGTCATATTGTAGATTTTGAGCATAATCCCTTTAAGGGCAAACCACAGCATTGACATTACATTACAAGTCTGGACTTTTGACTTGGCTACTCCAAAACTTTAGATTTTTTGGGGATCAAGACATCTTATGTTTTCACGTCATTATAAACCTTCTTGGGCATCTATTAGTCCCAGATTAGTGGGGGCATTTTGTATTTACTTGGGCACTCCATATTAAAATTGTCTTCATTATCCTAAACATTTAGGTGTGATAATAAGCAAAAAAAAAAAAAAAAAAAAAAAAAACATTAAAAAAATGGGGCAAAAGTGGTACTTACAGGATGCCGGTACAGCCCTTCCATTTTGCCTGGGTACTTGTCAAACTGAAAAGGCAAAAGTGTCAGAAGGGTTAAACAACACAAATATGGAATTCCGTCTACATTCCAGGTGGACTGGAATTCCACACATGTCAAGAATACTCCTCACCAGGGGCGGAGCGGTGGCAGTGGGGTGCAGGAAGGGCGTGAAATGTTGGTGCGTGTGCGTATGTTGGTGCTGGTGGTTGTGCTGATGGAACTGGTAGGCCAACGGTTGGACGCTGGGCTGGTTCTGGGACGTCCGACCCGTTGATCCCGGCGTGGAACTGGAGGCTGACGCCCCACCGGGAGTGGAGCGACCCACGGCGGCGTTACTACCTTCGGCCCCTGGAGCGCTGCGTCTGCCCTCGCGTTCTTGTGCGTTCAGGAAGTGAGAGTTTAAATTCTGCCGCAGCATTTCCTGGTCTGTGGTGGACGGCGTTACATTGTGGGAAAGTCAATTAAAACCCCCTTGTGACGTTTGAAGTTAATAACGTGGCGCTCTATGTTTACTGTACCTGCTGCTGATGAGTGGGAAGGGCCCTGTAGTAGAGGGGGAGGGGGAGGCAGGCCTGGTGAGGGAGTAAACAAGGCCCCCGAGTTGGCCCGAGATGGAGGCCGAAGGGGCCCCGAGGACCCTGCGCCCCGGATGTAGGACATAGAGACACTGGTGGAGGGAGTTGGAGGGCGCATGGAAGATGAAGACGATGCAACAGACGCAGGTTTGACTGGAGTGTTGCTCCTGAGGACCAAAACAACAGTCATTTTGCAACTAGTAACCAGAGGTGAGGGACTATGGTGCCTATGCTCTTCTACGCTGTGCAAGTGGCCTGTATAGCCCACTCAATAATCTGAATTCTTTGGCATATTTCAATTAACTTAATTTCAATTAATTCAGTGACAAGTAAAACAAACCTGTTGTAAAGGGTGTGAGGCCGTCCCGGCAAGGTGAGGAAGGGCTTCGGTTTGGACAGAGGGGGGCTGCCGTTGTGGTGGCGGCCGCCATTTCCGTTGATGGCGCCGGGCCTGGGGACCGGCCCTGCCGCTGAGGCTGGGGAGCGGGAAGGCAGGCGCGAGAAGGAGGCGGAAGAGGTAGAAGACGAAACGGCCTCTGGGAAATGCGACTCCAGGCTTTTCTCCTGACTCCGCTCCAGGCCAGAAACTCTGGGCGTCACCATCAAGCGCGGAACACCACTCCGCGCCGGCATGCCCGGGCAGCTTTTGCCCACGGTCGAGGGCGGAGGCTCAACAACTTAAAACAAAAAAAAAGACTGTTAGTGTCAAGCAGTTGGCCTTTTTACACACAGGATATAAAACTAAGCAGTAGTGGAAGGTAATCAGGTACAAATACTTAGTTACTGTACTTAAGTAGATTTTTCAGGTATCTGTACCTTATTTGTATTACTGTTTCTGAAGACTTTTTAATTTTACTTTTCTACATTTGAAAACAGATATGGGTACTTTCTATTTCTGACTTTGTCATAGGGCAGTGCAATTAATCGAAATTCAATTACGATTTCGATTATTACACTCCACGACTACAAAATTGGCATAATCGTAAAAAAAAGATGATTAATACTAATTTTGAGTTGTTTCGAGTAACACGAGTTACTCCGCCGCGCCGCCCTCTCCAAGCTACAAGGTGTTACTTTAAAAACAAAACAAAAAAGGCTCCAGACAAAGGTCTCAATGTATAGATGAATAGCATGTCTGTTATTCTGTCAAAATTGGCATTTTACTCCAAGCAGTTTACTACTTTGGCAATTTATAAGTGCATAGCAAATTAACTCGCTTGTTTATACAAGGAAACCATGCTTTAATTTATACATTTGCACTTTAATTTTTAAAAAAAAATTAAGTGAATAAATGTTGTTGGGTAAAAAATAAATAATCGTTTGAATAATTGTGCTTTCAATTATTACCAAAATTATCGTGATTCATATTTTTTTCGTAATCGAGCAGCCCTACTTTGTCAAAACGTGCTCGGCATGTTGCAGTTGGTCCCCCATTTTTGGACCCACAACAGCAAAGGCCCTGTCATACTTGTGTTTCAAACGTGACCTGGAAACGACCAGGTGAGTTATTTCCAGACCTCAGTGAACAAGCTGTAGCATAAAAGATCACTGCGGTTGGACATATGACACATGAACAAGAAATATGTGACTAGTGGTTATATCGGTCATCAAATACATTATTTAATAAACAAGTTTGTCTAATGGTGAGAACTTTTTCATGGAAATAGGCCAGTTTCCTTTTGAGAAAGAATAAAAAGTCCCTTGCTGTGAGACAATCATCTCATCAGATCTAAATTTAACCTCACGCATCAGGTAATGGTTATAACTGGTGCGGATTCCAGTCAGGTGGGTGCAGCATTTAATGAGACACTAACCTTTTCTGGTGCTGACTGTGAACACTGGATCCATGTCACGGTCCGAGGCCTTGAAAAGTCAAAGAGGCTTATTACACCAAATGTCGAAAACACCATGAATTGCTTAATTACTCGCAAAGTATTTGAATGAGGTGATCTCAATCTGCCAAAATACTCTCAACACTAACGGCAACAGCAAGAAATATAGCTGTGTGCTAGACGTTTCATGAATAAAATAGTGGTGGCTTGACTAACGGGTAGGCATGGGCCAGCTAACAGCTTCAAGGTATGTTGTGGATTTAAAGTCACGGTTTCAAAACCACTAAATATTACCATCAGCAGTATGAGTTGTTTAGGTTTTTTTTTCATAGTAGTCAGTACCCGTGTTGTTGCTAGCAGTTAGTGAGAGTAACGCAGCTTTGCTAGCAGTTAGTGAAGGTATCGCAGCTTAGTAGAGGAATGCTATCACATATATGAGAACGCCATCCTTCACTCTTTGACAAATAAAATAATGCTGTTTTTCTAAAATGAATGTTGCCAACCAGAGTTCCAACGAGAGTTAGTGTGTCTAGAATTGGTGAAATAAAATACTATTGACTAGCTACCAAGGCAGATAACTAGCTAATTAGCGTGACTAACGTCTGTTCATTTCCACTCTGGTGTTATTTCACAAAGCGAAGAAGAAAAGAAAAGTAGCTACTCACTAAATAAGTATTTTTATGTTGTACCAAAGTTTGAATGAATTTGGAAATAATTTTGGGAATTAATTTGGAAATAATCATTTTGTTTGCAAATGTACCTTTGGAAAACATTCAATGAAAAAAAAAAGTTATTTAGCCAAACATTTAAAAATTAAACATTTTGGAGCTGTAATTGCAAAACTGATTTTATGTGAACCTGCAATATTTTTGCTCACAGTATCATCAGAATCTGATAGCGGCCCGTGCCTCGTACCACTGTATGTGAAAGGACAGGTGAGTCATTGCAGTACATACCTTGTCTCCAGCATCACTCTCAGTGTCACACTGAAACAAATTGAGATAAGAAAGAAAAAAAACATGGTCATTTGCAATACACAGACCACATTATGCAACTTTTCTGAAAAAAAAAAAAAAATATATATATATATATATATATATATATATATATATATATATATATATATATATATATATATATACATGACTCTCCATTATGTTCAATGTTCAATCTTGGCACTTACAATGTAGCCAGTTTCCAATGGGTGTCCCTAGGGCAGGAGAGACATTTTAGTGGTTGCAATGGTTATAAAGGACACTCCAAATAGTGTTTAACCTTTTAAAACGGAACTCAAGACAAACATTTTCTTTGCCCCCACTGATTAATATGACGTTTGTGGAATACGAATTAAGATGAATATTCCATCTATGCACACTGGGAGCTCAGCTGACAGGACACCAGAGCCCAAAAGATTTGTCTCACCTCGAGCTTCCTCCTCTTGTTCCGACTCTTGTTCCAACAGCTGCTAGAGTGTCTGCGCGGAACGTCTTCCTTTGGCTCAGACAGCGGCCCCCCGCCATTCTCCTCCGGACCCCGCTTGCCCTTGTTCCTCCTTACCAGCATGTCGCTGTGCTGGCTGGGCTTCATAGAGCAGTCCATCTGAAGAGAACAAACACATGCAGGTAAAAATCAAAGAACAGACAATGATAATGTAGAGGCTGGATTATCATCACCATGAGTCTGTTCCTGCACTGAAAAAAAATCACAAGAAAACCATCGCCATGGTGTACAATACCATGAATGTGTTGTATTTCATGGGGATGTTTCATAGGCATTCTGTCTAATCAACAAGCGTACACGATGAAAAATAACTTCAGCTATTCAACATTTCCTCGGTTGTCAATAACTAATTTTCTCCGTCACCACTTTAGACAAAATGGTACGCCCTAAATGTCCTTTTGAAAGGTGCACTATTGTTGCCATATAGATAAAATCAGAATTGAATGACATGACACAAGCACTGTGCAGGAGTACCTTTCTTCATTTAAATGATCTCTTTGATATGGATTTAGGTCTGCTCGTAAGCATCCCACTGACCAGTTGAACAGCAGCTGATGAAGGCTCAGCAGAGCCCGTTTGTGCCTGTCTCCATGGTAATGCTCTGATTGGCTGTAATTAGCATCAAGACTGACAGTAATCCTTTACCGCCCACCAATCTGTTCAAATCAATCCACTTTTTACGGCTATTCCTCTTATGTATTAGTCAATAATGTACTCATGATTTCCGACTACTGACAATGATCACTAGTGCAATGCATTCAAAGGGGATTTTTTTTTTTTTTGTATTAAAAATATTTGCCATATGAAATGAAAAACTTGTGGCTGGCATGTCTTGACAGTGGTATCACTGTCTGGTGTGTGGATTGTTCCACAAGCATTTTTCTTGCAAAGCCATTTGGCAGCTTATCAACACCTCCCGAAATGAGTGCATGAATAATTGAGGCCATCAATGGCCTTACTGAGTGGATTGCATTTTCCAAGCAAGGAATGGTGTCAAAGTTGAGGACTTCAAGAATAATGGGTGTGATGGCGAGAGAAAACACAACACCGCCTCACTGTGACACACACACATGCACTCACTGCTCTTAAATTCGGGATATTGGGCTTCCGGGCGAAATTTCAGGGTGAATCTAAAATGCACTTTAATTTGAGCTTCTCCACTTTGCGATACACATGTACAACTGCTCAATATTTCAGTAGTTTTTGCACAACTTGTTCTTTGAATAGAAAAACTCACAACAGGTGTTTGACCCGTGAAAATCTCATAGGACTTGTATTCCTAGGCCTTTCTGTGGCTCTTCCAGTCTTTTTCTATCTCTGTTGCAACCTGCTTATGACACCCTGCAACAGTCTAAACTCAATGACCACTTCCCCGTGAGAACATCCTGTTTGAAGCCTTCAGTGATGAGGTAGTGTTGATCACTTGTTAGGTGTCTTCTGGGTCTCATGATGTCCAAATGTCAGTAGCATAATAGAGGTTTGTTTGAGCATCAATTTTAACTGAACCAGGACATGTATTGGTACATTTATTGAGATTAAACATCTGTGATCAATTTTGCTGTTGAGATCATTGTTGAGAACAGCACGTTTTGCATAAATTACTGACATGTCGAACAGCATTCAAAGGTTTACAAATACTCAAATTAAGTTAATTCGTAAAGATTATAGTGTGCTTTAGGGTCATCCTGAACCCAACTAGTTAGTATGCCGTGAGAGCTAATCAAGTGTTCTGCAGAAAAAAATCTATTTTACTTAGTCGGTCCAAAAACTGTAAGTAAGGTTTCTTCATCTATTAGCAAGATGACAAGTGTCAAGCAAATGGCTGAGGAGAAATGTTAATATAAATACTGTTTCACTCACGTTGAAGGCGTTTTTTCAAACAACATTTCCTATACACGATGTACCCCAAAAAGACAATTTTTTCCAACACAATAAATTCTCTCTGTAACCAATCATCCAATTTTCAAAATTGTTGGTGCTGTACTAATGTTGAAGTTGTCATTCCAACCAGATGCAGCATTGGGAAATCTTGTAGTTAAAATAATGTATCTATGCCAGTGATGTATAGTGACGGACATGAACAATTAACCTGTGTTATCCACCTTTTGCACATTTTTGTTTGATGGTGTGCCATCAGATTTTATTTATTGATTTATTTTACTGTAAAAAAGTGTCCTGACTCAAAAAAGGTTGGGAAACACCGGTGAAGAGTAAATGCCAGCTAGTGTCAACATGCACACATTTACCTCCAAAGCTTCCAAGCTGACAAAGCTGGCAATAGCGAAGCCATCGATGATGTCTTCCTCACACGACACCGACTCCCTCTTCCTCCGACGCGGTGGTCTGTGTCGGCCAAAACCGGGCCGGCCCTCTTTCTCACCCGGACCGAGGACGCTGTTGGTCCCGCGATCTTCCCGATCGGAGCCAGACGACAGGGACGTGGCCCGCTCCTCGGCCAGGTTGACTCTCCTCCGCCGGCGCTCTCTGTCACGCTGGGAACGAGAGCGGCGGCTCTGCCTGGATGCAGTGCTTCGGCTCGGACCCTCCATGTCCTCCAAGCCTTTTGTCCAACTCCGATGACGCCAAAGGCACTTAGTCCAAATCCCCGGAACGGTGGAAGGTGGCACCTAACCGCAAAGAGATGACACCAGCCCCCCCGGGCCCTCACTCGGAGCCCCAGTTAAAATGGCGTTAATTTAACCAGTGGATAGTACTACTTCCCTTCCTTTGACAACAGTCTATTGGCATCGGGGCCTTTCTTTCGGCGGAATTTGAGTGTCATTTCAATAATTTTCGACGAGCCACGATGGAAGTGAAGCACAATCAACGCGATCAGGACATCTTCTAAATGGCTAACATTAGCTCGCTAGCAAGGAAAATAAGCATGTAAACAACAACGACAGCCCTGCTTGGATTGATGACAAAACCAGTTAAACGGTCTCACGTGGGTTTAGTGTTTAAAATCAGGCCATCGCCAACTAACATTTCCGTCAACAATTTGCTGACAATTTATTTGAGTGCTAGCACAAAAAAAATGACACGGTTAGCTAGTTAGGAAGGCCCAGAAGCCAAATATTGGAACGCGAACACACTGGCTGTCCTGACATTGTAATATTAGGTCAAAATGACACTAGTCACTCACAAATCTCAGATCGAAGGAGTAAAATGTGCATCAATTAACGCTATGAACGCGACCACTTGCCAAGCACTCAGTTAGGGTTGACTCCAGCAAATTAGCATTTGCTAATTCAAATAGCACGAACGGGGCTAACTTCAATACATCACAATATATTCAGACAGCAACCTAAGAATAAATACGTATTTTTCGCGTTAGCAACGCGCGACTAACAGCCGGACAGTTAACCGCGTGGCCGAATAATATTCCCTGGTTGATGTTTCTTTTTTTCAATTGTCGATGTGTTTGACGGCTGATAGTGATGGTTTGAGTTTGTATCCCATCAAAAGAAAGACGTAACGTTAGCACCACAGCTAGGTTAGCATTACCCGATCCAGCTGTTAGCTAGCGGGGGTTTATCCTTTTTTTCCTCCAGAGGAAACTGGAGGAATGCGAAGCCACTATTGACAATCACTCGTGTAATAACGTTATATTAGTCCTTCACGCACAAATATGCTTCTGATCCCCCTCCATTACTTGAAACAAAAATTCAAGGCCCGTTCTTGAAAGCCTCGGTGTCGATTTCCATAAACGAGGGTGTCGGCCAACCCCCGTCGGGTTGGGCAGCTCCTCCGTGCAGCCTTCACTGTTTAGATCCAATGTTTAGCACAAGTTCGACTGTTCGCCGGCGTCCCTTGCTCGCGATTCCACTTCCTGGCCCAATCCAGTGTGCAAAAAACATATATGGGGGGCACGCCGCGTCCCCCACCGCTTCCTTTTCACGCGTTTCCTCGGAATTGTAATTGTATCGTGGACATCGGGGAGACGCAACCCTTGTCAGCCGTGCAGTGCATTGTGTGCGCAAGTCTTCTTCCTCTGTACGACTGGTACATGATGCCGCCTCCGTGTGTTCACACTGCCACCGTGTGGGAGAAGAACCAGAAATGAGAGAAATGCTGGAAATCAAAATGTCAAAATAACCCATGGAAAATACCTAAGACATGCACAGTTACTAAAAGAAATACATTTCAACATTGTGGGTTGTAACTTCAGTTGGATACTTTCGTTTTACTATTACCAATAAGTGTAAAATACTAAAATGTGTATTTAAACATCACATTACCAGGATCAGACCAGACCAGCCAAGTGTGTGAAAACATACACAGAAATTGTTGAGCCACTCGTGTATTACAATAAGTAACGAACAAAAAACATTTTGAACGTAACATAATTAAGCGGTTGAGTTGTATTTGTCTTCATCCAAATATGGGGGCACCTCCGTATTTAGGACAAACAGTTCAAGCCAAGGTTACTAATTTATTTTTAATATTTGACTTTTACTTTGAGTCTTCCCGGTAGTGTGACCTTTTGACCTCTGTATGTTTTCAGTTTCACACCTGCGCGTGACAGTTTCATGCCAAGCAAATGTGTCTTCAAGGATATGATTGACAGTGCTGATCCTGTGTCCCGTTGCATTTTTGATGGCACTTTATTGTCATCACAGCATTGTCAAACCCTTCTGTGGCATACAAATAGTCAATTAGGTCAATTTGTTCCACATTTGTTGTCCTCAGTTTGCACTGGCTGTGCTTTGATTGGCACATTTGTGTCCTTTTTTAAAAATTGCCTTGAAAGCAGTCTTTGTCTTTAAAGAAGCACTCGACAGGGTCACGTGGCTGCTCAACCCATTTAAAAAGCATGGCCTTGATGTGACTTGCGCTGCTTAGTGTGATTTTAAACACAGAGCTTGTTGCACAGTTTTTACCGTGTAGTTCTGTTGTATCCTTGACCACAGTCGCCGCAAATATGGCTGATACGTCCAGCGATCTGGTCGAGGACTCGGTAAGCTTGTTCTCTGTCAGACAGCGTTTTTTTGTCTTGTGTGCTCGTTGTGTAGTCCGCAGACGAAATGGTTTACCGGTATAACGCGTCAAATTATTCGTCCAGTGTTCCGCCAGTCTCCGTAGCTTCGAAAAGGTCTCTGTCCTTGATTGGTTATGAAACCTGTACTCCGTCCAAAAAAACGCAAATATATTAAAAAATATAGAGCGAGAGATAGATATCAGTTATATTCTAATTTTGTAAACTTTTTTTACATTGAGTTTGATAAATCATTATTTAAAATCAAATTTAAAAATAGTGTAGTATTATTATTATTATTAAAATGATCAATTTTGCATATTTGACATGCACAATTTACACATCTTTAATTTTCTGGAGGAACGAAATAACTTGTGTAATAGTAATGAAATCAATTAAAAATACTGTTTTAATTTTAAAATTTGAATTATGTCATTTAATTGAATTATACAGAAGGACCCTGACTTACAAGTCCCCTTATGATTTTTTCCAAATGAAGAGTCTGTACCTTGTCGATATTTGCCTTGTGACGTGTGAGTGTCAAGTTAAGTACAAAAAAGAAGAGTAACTCTTTGGGCTGTCACTATCGAATATTTTTAGAATAGATTATTCTATTGATTAGTCCAACGATTGCTTGGTTATCGATTCATTTTCACACCTCTAGCAACACACTCAATACACTTTTCAGTTGTTAAATGAACAGGACAAGCAGCCAAGCACACAGGCACAAAATGAAAACAAAAAGAGCATGGAGCAGACATTACTTCAGTCAGTGACTGAAGTGAAGTGAAAAAAAATGAGGGCTACACTCACAGATGCACTTTCAGCTTTACTTTATTAAACAAGACAAGCAGCCGAACAATCAAATTCAAAATGACAACACTCGCAAGGAGCATGTTACCTCCATTGAAAATGGCCAACGGAAGACGTCACTCACCAGGCTATGTCACATGTTAAAGAATGAATATGAGCTCGCCCTTGAGCACAAAAGTTTGTCGACAGCCCCCTGTTGTACATTTCATTTGCCCAGCTGAAACTTTGGAGCGTCATGTGGGCCTGGTCGAGGCCAACAGCGAGTGCAGCAGGATGCCGGTGGCCACGGACACGTTGAGCGACTCTGCGCCAGGTATAAGCTCTCTCCCGGCTGGAATGGTCACAAGCGTTTGACACAAAGCCAAAAGCTTCCGGGACAATCCCTCACCCTCTCCTCCAATCAGCAGCAGCGTGGGCGTGGTCATCCGGAAGTTCGAGCACGGCGTGACGGGAATGCCAAATTCCGACGCCTCGTCCACCACTGTGCCGACCACCCGCCAGCCTCGCGCCGCCTTGACCCGGACCATGTCCTCCAGGTCTTCGTACCCATACACGCCCATCACCTCCATGATGCCGGCGCTGGCCTTGCTCACCACCGGTGTCAAAGGGCAGCTGTGGCGGACGCCGCTGGCAACTCGGTCCACACCGAGGAAATACGCCGAGCGCAAGATGGCTCCGAGATTCATCGGGTCTTGAATCCCGTCCAGGACGAGCCAGAGAGGTGTGGACTTTGAAGTCTGGGCTGAGTCTTCAGTCAAGTAGCTCAGTGGAGTGGCTCGCAGGCAAACTCCTTGATGAACCCGACCCAAAACCATCCGATCAAGGTCTTTCTTACTGACCCGCTGGATGGGAATTTGTCGCTGGTGAGCCTCATCACAAACCATGAGGAGCGACGACCTGTGCGAGACCTCGCCGTCTTTCACAAACAGCTTCAAGGCCTTCCGGCGAGCCTGAGTGAGAGCCAGGAGACATGGAGCGACCCCAAAGACAATCTCATGCTGGTCTGAAGACTCCAAGGATGGCTTGAGTCTCGGACGCCTGTCCCACTCTGACGGAAAGTCTTCCATTGCCAGCTTTTGAAGCTCTGGTGATATTCGTCTCGGATTCTGAAGTTTATTTGGTGATGCTTTCTCATCCGGATACCTACCTCCGGACAGTTTGAACTTGCTGGACCACCTGGTGTTCTTCACTCTGTTGTCCTCATGGTAGGCAAAGTGGGAGTCCAGAGCCTTGGGAAATCTCCACAGCAACCTGTGCTTAGAAGCATAATTGAGTAACCTCATATTGGGGCTTTCACTAAAGTCCTTTAAGCCGTAACGAATGAGTCGAATATCGAGACATTCCAAACGCCAATTGATACGATTCTTAAAATATCAGCTCGCGAACGTTTCGTCGTCTTTTGAAGACCAAAACACTAGCGGACCACGTTTGTCTGTAAGGTCGCTATTAGGACAGGATAAGGAGCGGTTTGCACTGCAAAAATAAAAGTGAAAACAGTCAACATGGTGCTCCAAAAGAGTAATTTTATGATTACGACAATACATGCATTTTCTAGTCCAAGTACCATTAAATACATGTTTCCAACAAAACAAAAGCAATGCTACTTTGATCACTTCTAACGTTTACTTTTACTTAATTTTGAAATGTCTAAGTGTTTCTACATCACTTCCGGCATTTTCTCGTTTTGTGAACATGACTGATTCGGGTAGCGTCACTTGTGACGTAAACGATGAAATCACTAACCGGAAGTAATACTGGCACCGCGGAAGTGTGTGAAGGAAAACAAAAATCATCGTTTGTGAGGAAATCTTTATAAACGTCGATTGTCGTTTGGATTTTAGTGCTGGTTCGACGAGAGTGTATCAAGGTAAGCTGAGAGACTTTGTGACGGCTAACTCAAGTAGTGGAGGTTGAGGGGAAGTGTTGGTGAGGTAATGACGGCTACAAAAAGACGTCATGTCAGGATCCCAAGAAATGAACAGGCCTTAAGCCACTTAATTTAATTGATTATAACGCTAAATTGGGGTGCCATTAAAATCGAATTTGGCCAAAACTTTCAGTTGACGACGTAAGTTTTTACAATTACATTTACACTCTTTAAAATGGCAACTCCCATCACTGTCGTTAGTTCTAAAATGTAAACATGCCATCAAGAGCAACATACAGAGAAAATACTTATTTGGATGTCTTTCCCAACCTCGACTGAGCTAAGACACACATTTTCCATATGAACAAATGCCACAAAAATGTGGATACACAGGTTAGTTATGTCCCTTCAATGCAAGAGCATACAATTGTTCTCCTTGTCGCTGTCCAAAATAAAAAAAATATATATCTTTAGAGATTGCAAAAGTGACCATCTTAATTTGACAAAGTAAGGAATAAAAAACACATCCATTTCCAAATTTAGTGAGCAAAATTAAAAAAGTCACCAGAACTGTAAATACAACAATGTAACTGAAAAAATGCTTAAGTACAAATTATTTGTACTTTTGTACTGAGTTTTCATGATTTTTAGTGAGGATAAGCAGTATAGAAAATGTATAGATTTTCCTGTATCATCCAATTTTCCCTTTGTGTATTTCCAAACAGATGGACTTCCTTTTCGGGAAGAGAAAGACTCCGGAGGAGATGCTGAAGCAGAACCAGAGGGCGCTCAACCGAGCCATGAGGGACCTGGACAGAGAGCGAGGAAAACTGGAGCAGCAGGAGAAGAAGATCATTGCTGACATCAAGAAAATGGCCAAACAGGGACAAATGGTGTGTAAAGTCTTCTTGTGAATTATTACAAAATAAAAAACACACACAGAGATCAAATCCTGAACGTGTGAGTGAAATATGTGCAGGACGCTGTCAAGATCATGGCCAAAGACTTGGTCCGCTCGAGACGCTACGTGAAGAAGTTCATCATGATGAGAGCCAACATTCAGGCCGTCAGTCTGAAGATTCAGACGCTCAAGTCCAACAACAGCATGGCGCAGGCCATGAAGGGCGTCACTAAAGCCATGGCCACCATGAACAGACAGGTCCGCCTCAGTCACGTCAAACATATTTGAGAAGTCTTGTTTGGTAGAATTTTGAGTAGTAGTCGTAGTGGACGCAATTTAAGATATTTAATAAAGATAACTCCAATGGAGGTCTACACTATATGACCAAAACATTTTGTACAATAATACAGATTAATTTATTGCTTCTGTTTGATTAAAACAAAATACATGGAAAGAAAAAAAGAAAAAATAATCGCATATTCAATCGCAATTGTGAGAATGGGGGGGGGTAATGCAATTAGGTTATTTCATCATTCATCAAAATCATTCATCAAAAGTACAAAATTGGCAGCACTGCATATCTGTGTGTTCCTCCACAGCTCAAACTGCCTCAGATCCAGAAGATCATGATGGACTTTGAACGTCAGAGTGAGATGATGGACATGAAGGAGGAGATGATGAGCGACGCTATCGACGACGCCATGGGGGACGAAGACGATGAGGACGAGAGGTGAGCCACGACAGCATTGTTCAAGCGTCGTCACCTATTGCTCCTGTTTGACACATTCAAGATGGCGACGACGTTGATGTATGATTCTGCAACTAGTGTGTACACAGTATTAGAGTCTGTGCTGACTTTTCGTCTGGTCTTTCTCACAGTGACGCCATTGTCTCCCAAGTCCTGGATGAGTTGGGTCTTAATCTCACTGACGAACTTTCAAGTAAGTTCAAAAAAGTGCTAAAAGTTAGCACTGCTATCATGACTTTTTTTTTTTCCCCAGCACGTTGCGTATTTGGTACTTCACCAGTATCAAGTCACGATTTTAGAATCCATCAATACAAAACCAATACGCAGTATAACAGCTTGCAACTGCGCCACGAACATCTAATCAATATTAAGATAAAAACAGGACCCAAATAATGCACACTCACCAGATATGCTAATTATTAAGTGTTTGATCACTGCAGATGTTTTGCTATTTGATCTTAGCTTGCTCTGACTGACCAGATGGAAAAAAATCCTGATTGGCCAACTGGCCCTCTGAGGATAATTTGAAATCTACCGGTAATTGGTAATATAGTTTTAAGTTACATGAGCCAGCACTACTGAATTCTGAAGGCACTGGGCAGATAAGATTGACATGACAACACGCAGAAGCTGAAATCTGATTACAAAAAAAAAAAGTTATGCTTGAACTAATGCAGACAGAAAAATGACACACTTGGGAGATATAGAATTTCATACAACAAATATTAGAATTTAAGTTGTAAATTGTCCATTGTGTTGCTTCCAGATCTCCCGGCTACTGGTGGAAACTTGTCGGTGGCTGCTGGGAAGAAAGCGGAACCTCAAGCCGCTCTGGCTGACGCGGATGCCGACCTGGAGGCACGACTCAATAACCTCCGCAAAGACTGAACGCAAACGCTCGCTGACTTTACGTCTACTGTTATTTGTTTGAAGCAATGTCAGCCGTGATGGTGGTTGGCTTTTTCTTTCTGCGGTGTTTAATTTTATGTGGGTATGTTATCAAAATTACCAGTTTTCCTTGATAGGACCTGAAAAATGTCCTGTCTCATTTATGACAATGTCCATACTCACTTTTTGTTACCTTCTAAATTAACACTAATGACTAATAACTCAAGTTACAAGAAAGCATTTTTATAGGTGATGTGATCATTGCACATCGCACAGCTGTTGAATTTATACTATAAACGTTCTATATATATGGTCCACTATTCCCTAAACTTAAAAATACAAATCGTTTTTACACCTAGAGATGGAGTGGTGTTCATGTTTTTGTCAAATAAACCTTTTTCCACATTTAACAAAGGTGGTTTAAGATAGATGGAATTTTTTGGTGTGAAACGGAAAAAAACTTGAATTGGGCCAGGTATTTTAGAAATTCAAAAACTGCTTATTTCCCTATGTAAAAGCAAAACAGATGACAAAGAGAAAAAAAATTAAGTCGACCTCACGCCATGACAATAGAAAAAAATATCTAAATCCAACCCCATGAGATAGAGATGGTCATTTTATTCCAAAAAGAAAATGTGACTTTCAAAACTTTCAATTTGTCAACATACAATCATTGAACTTTGAATGTACTCAACACGTTCAACATTAAATAATAAAAAAATAACAGCCATGTTTTATGTACATTTGTTTGTGAAAGCTATGTACAGACAAAAGTTTCCAGACCTAGCCAACATCTATGCACTTGTACAGTATAGCGGTTGAAGCGGTTTCATCGTGAAGGAAAACCAAAAAAAAAAGGGAACTTTTCCTTCCTTCTAAAATATGACCCCTGATGTTGGCTAACTGCTCCTGTATACACATTCACTATTTGTGCATGTCAATATTCTCCACCAACTCAGTGGACGCTTGCAGCCAAAAATCATGCGTGCGTCATTTTATTTTGCTTAAGAGCAGATGAAATCCATCGAGGGGTTAAGCCATGCTACCGTCGTTTCTGATGTCTTTTACAGCTAAATAGAACCCATGCAATTCACGTTAACTACTCACAAAAAGGGATTTGGGGTGAAATTCCAGGATGGACCATAACCTTTACGGGTGAACTTCATTTTTGAACTCTAAACTTTTGACTGAACTTAATTTTTGAACTCTGAATTTTGACTGGCCGTGTCCCAACTGTTCAATGTTTCAGTACTTTTTGCACAAAAGTCACAAACGGCATAAATGTGGACAAAAACTAACCGAAGCCCACCTTTCCTAACTTCATGAGTAGTGTAAAAGAGCTAAACAGAAGAAACCGAACACTGAGATTCAAGCCAACATGAGGACCCGTCTAGTTTTTTCTTTTTCCCCTTAGAAAAGGAAACAGATTCAGGCTCTTTTTTTTTTTTTTTTTCTCTCCAACATGCCTTCACTGTGAAGACAGCATTGCTCCATGGATGGATGATTGAGCCAACAGATACACAGCACCACAGTTAGGTTGGGACATTTCTTTACCAAAGCAGTCGCAAAATTTAAAGTTGCCCAACGGGCTCTGACGCAAAGTTTTTTTTGTTTGTTTTTTTATGGTGTCAGCTGAGTGCAGTAGCAGTGATGTTATTAGAAGGTGGGAACAGAGCTACTGCTTCACACCGCACAACAACGAGTGATATGTGTGAAAAGCCTTTCTCTTGCGCATAGAAAGCAACAGCAGTTACACAAGTGGTGACTTGACCGCATCGAACTACGTAAATGGCCGCGTCTCCCGCTCGGCGACATTCACTTGCGACAGGTCCGGTGAGGGGTATGTTTCTTGGGCACCTCGATGCGACAGCGGCTGCGCTCGTCCAGCCAAGGAAGCTCAAAATTCCTGAGGAGGAAAAATATATATTTTTTAAATACACATTACAAACTTGGATTTATAGCCTTTCAAAGGGCACCGATCATCATCATCATCATTATGTTAGGAAATTTTCATATTTAATCTCTAAGAAGAAATCGAGTGATGAAAAGGCTTATAAGTGTTCAAACTTACTCTTGTGAGAGTTTGGGCAGCGGCCGACCAAACGCAACCACTGGCAAGAAGGGCGTGATCATAATCGCTTCAACTGGAAGGAAAAAAAAAAATAAAAAAATCTTTGTACATTTTTTCCATGATACAAAGGTGTCCAAAAGGTTATAAATTTAGGGAGGGCACAAGGTTTTACGATGAGGTACCGTCTTCAGTTTCCGGGTAGAATGAGGAAAGCTCGGGCTCCGACTCCGGTATGATCTTCTTCCTGTTCATGCGCTGCTGCAGGCGCTGAAACATGCGCTGCTCTCGGATCCGCTGGATGTCCCACCTGTGTGCAGGAATTAAAGGAACCGCGTGATGCTCACGTTTGAGGCTTCGAATACAAATGCTCAAATTTTTCATCTGAGGGCCGCATAGAGAGAATTTAAGTTTACCTTGTATTGATCAAAACGGAAACAAATAGTGTGGATAATGATATGCTAAGCAATTACGTAACATTTGAAAAAATTCCATATCACAGCTTTCTGTTAATGATAAAGATTAACATAAGGATTTTTCAGCATTTACTGTTGAGGCTCAAATCAAGCATTTGGACGATTTTAAGTTTAACAATGACTTACGTATTACTTAATTATTTTAAAAAAAAGTTAATTTAATCATCAATAAATTGATTAATTTTGCCATCTATAAAATTCACCCATTAGTTTAAAAATGTTTTCTTTCCTGCTAGCTGCCACAAACTCACACCGGTTCTAGCCTATTAGTGTGCACCCTACATTGTCACAAGATGGCGCCAAAGCCCATCTCAGTATACAGACTACTAGTATATTAAAAAGAATGTTAGCCATTTATTTTCAATGGGGGTGATTGGAATTAAAAAAAAAAAAATCAAATTTGTTAATAATGACAGCCAGAAAAAAACAACTTTTTCATATTTGTTAAAGTCAGTGTGACCTAACAGTATCGTGAAATGATCCCTTTTTTTAAAATTTTTAATTAATTGTAAATTGCCCATAATGATAAAAACGTCAAACCGATAAACCGACCACTTCTGGACACCCTAGATGTAATATTTCACCCCCAAAAATGACATGGTCACCTCTTCCTCCTTTTCTCGTCCAGTTCCAGCTTGGCGTGGCGCTTGAGAAACACACCGTCGTCCAGCGGCTTGACGCACAAGACACAGATTGAGTTTGACACTTATTGCCACTGGCGTTCAAATCTTTGCAGCAAAGTTCTCACCTCTTGCGCATCACAGCTTAAATCCTCACCCAACGGCTCAATGAGATTTTCCCGCCACGACGGAACCGAGAGGCGGCACGACGACGGGAAAAGGAAGTTAATCATGGAGTGTGTGCTGGGTGCATCTGAAAGACATAGGTGGTGGAAGGTTAGGGTCACAAACTATCAGCATTATCATCAACTACATGAGGAGTCCACTCACTGGCCACCTCCTCCTCCTCTTCCTCCTCCTTCTTGGGAGAAGTCTCGCGCAGAGGCGACACGGGAGGTTGGTTCCAGCAGCACAGGTACATCTCCGTGGTGGACAGGAAGGGAAGGTCGTCCATCTGGCAGCTCAGCTCCGCCGCCTCCTCTTTGCAGGGCAGCCTGGTGGAGGCGCTCCTCTCCGGCGTCTCTTTGCTGCGCAGCTCGCGCTGAGACGGAGACGCCGGCTGACTCTCCGGCTTGTGAGGACTCAGCTTGGCGCTTTTGCCACGAGACTTCTGGAGCTTAGACTCCCCGAAGCAGGATTTTCTGTTGGGCGAACGGGTGTGACCTTAAAAGCCTGAAGTCAGTCTCGTTTTCTTTTTTTGGTTCTGTGAATGCTGACTTTCATGGTAAATGTTGAAAACAGTTGGGAATGTGAACATAGTTTCCATCCAATAGGCTTGGGCCCAGTTGTCAACTTGACGGTATTCCGGCCTGTATAGTCAATATAAATAATAATAGTAAAATAATAAAAAATGAGTGACTTATCGGTTGAGGAATGTCAAAGGATTAGGTAAATTCACAGAATGTATCCATTAATTTGGATATTATGTCAGTAAAATTGAAATGCTGCAAACTGGGAGAATCACTGATTTTCAGTGATTCATTCCTAAGTTCAGCATTTTCCTATTCTTACATTCTACATTTCTCCTATTTAATTGCATTTCAGTTCAGCGTCACCTGATGAGCATTCAAATGAAATTTCAGTAGAAATTGCATTCTCTTGTTTTCTTTATCTTTACCTCTTTTGACCTTTGCTGCCTCGACTTAAGGGCAGGAAGGCAGAAGGATTGGGCTGCGGGCTCTCTTCTACTTCTAGGTCCCACATGTCCTCCTTGTCGGGGGTCCAAGGCTCCAGCGGCTGAAAGAGACGCTTGTCGCGCGGCGCGTCTTTTTTGGTGAGCTGCAGGCGGCGCTCCATGCGCTCGATACGTGCCAGAAGCTGCGCAAGTGGAGGAAAAATGTCATTGCAGGCATGTCATCACTTAGGAGTGATTTTGGACAGTCATTTGGAAAACTTACTTCTAAATCTGTGAAATGTGATTGTCAACATTTTTCGTCTTTACTTTCTATTGTAATGTCTCTCTCAATGCACCGCACCGCCCCCAAGAGGCCGAAGCATGCACAGCAGCAACTTATTTTTATTTGTTTTTAGCTATTATTGTACTTTGATTTTAAATGCTACAAATCAAGTATGATTATATTTTTTCCATAATTATCCAGTCCTATATAAGAAGTCATTGCATGTCAGGGACAGTAAAAAAACAAAAAAATTGCGCATAAAATTCTTATTTTCGTACCGTTTCCTTGTCTGCTTTGAGATCGTCGATCTCCTTGTCCTTGGACTGCAGCTGTTGCTGCTGTTGCTCAATTAGGTCCAGCTGCAGCAGCAGGATCTGCCGCAAACAGTTGGCCTGCGTGTGAGGGTTGGCTGGGCTCTTCCGGAGGTTCTTCCACTTGCCCTCGGACGACACTTCAATTGACGCGGCGCCGAGAACGCCGTCGGCATCCTTGGGCGTGTTGTTGTTCGGCGCCATCTGAGGGTTTTCCATGTTGTCCACGGAGAGGGGTTTGCCTTTCACCGGGGTTCCCTCACCCCCCATTGGTCTGACAGGGGACAGAACCCCCACGGCGGCGGCCCGGTCTGCTTCGACGACTTCCGAGACGTCGTCGCTCATGTAAGTCTGCTCCGAGCGCTTGGACCTGCTTGGGGTCTTTTCGGCCCACCGGAGGTCTCCTGGAGCATCCGAGGGCGTGTCACGCGACTCCCTCCTGAGGCTCACGGGAAGCAAAGAGAACGTCCCGCCTATGGCGTTAGCGTTTGTCTTGGATCCCAGATGCGGACCCGGGGAGGCTCTTATGCTCATGGCGACTGTTCATGGTGCGACCGTGGCTCGCTGCCCGCTGTAAAGTGCACACAAACCAATTTCATTCCACTTAAATTTAACATTTGCAATGGATACCTTTGCCTATTGTTTTTAAACATCAGGAACATTTTTACCAGTTTCAAACAAGTAAAAATAGTCTTTTACAACCAAGTGCGTCTGATTCTGATTCCCCAGAAAAGAACAGTTAACCCTTACATATTCACCATTTGGAATTTATTCTCTAATAAAAAAATATTGCTTCGATTGGCAACCATTCCAGGCTGGTTCCTGCCTCTTGTCCATAGACTCCAGCTCATTTGCTCGTAAACGGATGCATGAATCCTTTAGTGTCATCTTGGGGCCACAGAACTCTGTTGAAGAGCTTCATTTAGTTAGGCCTTGGCATGCCTAGCAGAAAAACCTACCTTTCCACCATTTTTAGCATCAACGGACAATTACAAACCCTGTGGACGTCATTCGCATAAGGACAATGTCCCCATTTCCTAGTCCTGTATCTTAAACGAACACCATACCTTGTGTTTTTTGTTTTCACACAAGTCTCGTAAAATAAGAGTACTTTTCCAGGATTGAAACGTACAATAAATTACATGAAAATACTTCACACGGTGTTTCTTCGAATCAGACATTGGCACCTGTGCAAATGATCTGTATTTTGCAACCCCTGCCTCAAGGGCCAGAAAAACCCTGCACACACAAAGAAACGTAAAGACACGGTTTTGTTTGTGACACTCACTTACGGCCGTGTCGTGTCTTGTCTGAACAAATACGCTCGCCGTCATATTGTTACTCTACGTCAAGTCTACGTTACCCTTCCTTTTCATACGAGTCACACGCCGGGGTTTGAAATCCCAAGCTAAGCTACACAAGCGCGCACACGCCACACAAACACGCAAAAACTACAATACTTCAACGACTAACTACTCACGTTAGGAACGATTTAGCCGGAGTGTGAACAGACGTTCGAGAACCCGGGAGTGGCAGTGAAGCAACCTCCATTTTAGCTCCTCCATTTTAGCTCGCCGTGAAAAAACAATAACAGCTACCTAGCTCCAGTGGCTAGCCTGCTAGCTGAGCCAAACACACAAAAACGCGCGGCCAAAACGTCTCCGCCGCACTGATCGCGACTAAACGCTCAAATCCCTAAAAGAAATGTTTTTAATAACCCACTATGTGGTAATGTGAGCTCACCGGGGCTATAATTGAAGTCCACCAACAATGATCGTCATGTTCCCTCCTCAAGTCTAGTTTTAAAGCGCTCTCTATTGCGCATGCGCGATGTGTTGGCTGGCCATGTCTTGCTTTGAGGTTTCCATTAGTACACATCACAACAAATCATCAAAGACAACACGGGGATCTGGTGCAATAGTGTGGCAATCACTTTTAAACGCACGATTACAAGTACTCTACACACATCAGCATGTAAATCATTGAAGTGCTCGTAGTTAAATATTGATTTCCTCTCGAAATAATTGAAATTGGTTTAATTTTTTTTCAAGGTGAATTTAATAGATTTTCATCCATCTCAAACGTTCACATTTCATCCCTCTCAAACGTTCACATTTGTATTTAAATTCAACTGCAACGAAGCATTAAAATTGAGTTTCAATATTCGCCAAGCCTCCAGGGGGCAGCGTTTAGAAAATGGCAGATTTCCCCACCAAACAGTCAAAATGGAAACGCTTGCACGGAAGTAGCTCAAAGCTGTGCTATTCGAAGCCTTTTCTCTTAAAATGTAGATTTGTAATCGCACTTTAACTTGGAATACATTAATAAGTCGAATCCGCAAGACCTAACGATTTCAAATGGTTAGTTACTTTAACCAGTAACCACCTAACGTGTGGTTTAGCTTCCTTCTTAATATCGAAAGCTGCCATTGTTTTGACATTATCGCAGTCTTTTATCATTTCATAATTATTTTTTTCTTATTCAAATAAAAATGCACCGGAGAGGCGTCGGTGCGGGCGCCATCGCCAAAAAGAAGCTAGCAGAGGTAAGAAATCATAATTTGAATTCAGAGTTCTGTATACAGATCTGAACTCCCAACATGATGAAAGCAAACCTCATGTAGATATATTGGAAGTAACTAAAAAATAAACTTCATTTTAGAATTTAAATAAGAGTTAAACATTAAAATACAGGCGTGCAATAGGCTTAACTATTCATCAATACAAAACTAAAACAAAATTGAATATTGTAAGCCCCTGGTAGAACTGTACAGTTTAATTCAAAATAGCACTGTGTTTGAATATAGGAAAAAGAAATGTTTTAAAACAAACCGCTCGAAAAAATGTTAATAAAAATGCCCTTAAAAGTTAAGGACAACTGAACTTTACTTAGCGTAATACCACTTGAGGGAGCCCACATACCACTAGTGATAAACTGAAGTAACAAGTTATGATTACATGATATTATTGTTGACAGATTTTTGTCTGACTTTACATCTGCATTTTCTTTTCAGGCCAAATATAAAGAGAGAGGAACTGTCCTTGCAGAGGATCAAATAGTTCAGGCAAGTTAATTGTAGTAATTTATTACTTGTAGTGTGTCCACATTACAAGTGATGTGTGTATTGTTGCAGTTATGCTCCAACAGCAACATGTTGGTTATATTTTTTTCCACACTTTGTCAGATGTCTAAGCAGCTGGACACGTTCAAGTCCAACCTGGAGGAGTTTGCCAGCAAGCACAAACAGGAAATCCGCAAGAGTTCCCAGTTCCGGGTCCAGTTTCAGGAGATGTGCGCCACTATTGGAGTTGATCCACTTGCCTGTCAGAACCATTATGAAGAAGAATGATTGAACATACTCAAGAGTGTCATTTTTTAAAAAAAATAAAAGTTTGTTTTGTTGACAGCCGGCAAAGGTTTCTGGTCAGAGATGCTCGGTGTGGGCGACTTCTACTATGAACTCGGCGTGCAGATTATCGAGGTTTGCTTGGCCCTCAAGCACAGAAACGGAGGTTAGTGATAAAGTAAACGCCACTTTATAAACATCACCGTGGCAACAGGAGTGAAAGGCTTTTATCTTTTCTGTCAGGACTCATCACTTTGGATGAACTCCATCACAGAGTGCTTAAGGGACGTGGTAAATATGCTCAGGATGTCAGCCAGTAAGTGTTTCCAATAAAACCATTTCTAAATTAATGCAGATTTTATTTTATTTTATTTTTTTACCAAATACTTCCACATTTCCCAATCAATTGGGAATCGTGTGCCATGTGTTTCCCCAGGGATGACTTGGTTCGAGCCATCAAGAAGCTCAAAGTCATGGGCAACGGTTTCGGGATGATTCCGGTGGGTGGCTCCTACTTGGTGCAGTCCGTCCCAGCGGAGCTTAACATGGACCACACGGTGGTCTTGCAGCTGGCGGAAGTAAGCCGCACACACAAAAAAAAAATGTTTGGCTCGCCTTCTTCAAACCAGTTGTGCTTGTCAACCATTTGTAGAAGAAGGGCTACGTGACAGTGAGTGAGATAAAGGACGGTCTCAAGTGGGAGAATGAGCGAGCGAGTCACGTCCTGGTGAGTCCATGTCTACAGCGTCCAAGCCACAAGGAGAAAAAAATAACAAGGGCTGAGGCCATAAAATAAAATCTCATTAAAACAACTCCAATACATTACATCATATTATAGCAAATAGCCATTGTTAATGGTGTTGTCATTGCCAGGACCACCTGCTGAAGGAGGGCCTGGCCTGGCTGGACTCTCAGGCAAGGGGCGAGCCGCAGTACTGGCTGCCCGCGCTCTTCTCCGAGCTCACCTCCCGTGATGTCACACCCGAAGAGGCCAATCAGATGAGCCCCTGACCAAATCTTGTATGAGGACTTGTTAGCCCATACTGTGCCATCGCAAGGGGGGGCGTGTTTAGGGCTCGTGTGTCTGTACAAAGAATGTGAGTAGTGAACCCCTCATCATCAGACGCACCCACAATTGGTGAAAATTCATGATATTATCTGCTACTTCTACACTGCTTCTCTTCTGCTCGTCCACAGTGCTGCCTAGCCTGTTGTGTCACAACATGGTACTACACTAAAGGCTTGCAACACTAAGATTGGACTTGGTTGTATCATGCAAAAAGTAATTTAAAAACCCTATCACCTAAAAATCTGCAATTTAATGGGGAACACTGTAATGTCATCATATCAATGTCAATGTTATCAAGAAGAGCTGAGCCTTTTTTTTTATGTCAGCAGACACTTTATTGTCTAAAAATCTCATCAATAAAAATATATTTAGCCTGTTGTGATCTCTTTAAGACTGTGCAAAGCTTTAGCAGCATTTCAGCTGTAATTATAGTGGCTTTATCTCTCTCAGCAGTGATTCTCAAGTAGTGGATTCGGACCGAGAAGTTGGTCATTGAAATGTGGGAGTAATATACATTTTGAGGTTACGAACTAGTTTGGTACATGGCGTAAGAATATGTGGTCAAGCGGCAGCGGAGAGCACACTCAGGTGCTCCTGTACTGACTGTTAATTTTATATTAATGACCTAGATGCTTTTCAAAAAAATATTTACTGTAATTCTGACTTTACCACTGCTTTTGGCGTAATATAGTGTAGAAATGTTATTACTTTATTTGATAAAGTTCTAAACCATACTGAGTTCCTATTTGATACATACAGTATCTGACAAAAGGGAAGAGTACACCCCTCAAAATTGTGAAAAGATTTTATCGTTTCATGGGACAACACGCAGGTGTACTTTGCTACAACGTAAAGTAGTCAGTGTGCAGCTTTTATAATAGTGCAAATTTACTGTCCCATCAGAATAACAGCCAGTAATGTCCGCTGCAACAAAAGTGAGTACACCCCTAAGTGAAAATGTCCAAATTGGGCAGGTGTGTTAAATTTGGTGTTACTGCACTCACTCTCTTTGCTAAAAAGAAGACTCCATGCAAGGGTATAAGTGACATTTGGTGGATGTATTTTGTACAACTGTGATATTTGATTGAACTATATTCATTTTTTGTACATGCAGTTGTCATGTTCAACCTGTTTCTCTGAAAGGTCCTTGGAACTCTAAGCCTGTGTCGTCAAAAATTACGATATACTGTATATATGTGCAAATAGACTCTTTTTTTTTTTTGTCATCTTCTATATAGGTGGGTCGCGACTTGGCAGCAATAGGGAAATGCAAAAACAGTTGAGAACCACTGCCTCGCTTCAAAATGCCCTAGACCACCTTCCTGCTTTTTAACAATTAAATCACTCATTTACTTATTTTACGAAACGTTTTGCAGGTGCTTTTCACTGTTACATTTCGTGACTGTAGACGTGGTCTTCGAACACGTTCTGTTCCATGTCATCGCAGATGAGGGTGCAGAAAGGACACACTTGGTGATTGCGCTCGTGACACTCCACCTCCGCCCGGGTGCTTCCCGGGAAGCTATCCAGGCAATGGCGGCACATCAGAGCCGGCTGATGGGGGTGAAAGAACACACAAAAACATACAAACATACATTGGAGCAGAGCATATACGTATATCCGCTATTAATGTTTGTTTGATATGACGTGACTGAGTCTGAAATAGCCAATTGATGCCACCTCAAATAGTTTCTAATTGCCAATAGATACTGCAAGATGGCGGAAAGCACATGTTGTCTAAATGCAACTCTTCAACTCACTTCAACATAATCATGTTACATATAAACAACACATTGATGGATAACTTGTTTTGAAATTAGAAGTCAAGGAAAATAGTTTTTCAGTTACACTGATTGCCTGACTATTAACTTGCTGCATATTAACTATCTGAAAATCTGACGATTCACTGTTGTCATCGGGCCAAAACCATGTGTCACAAAAAATATTATTTTGGCACCATCTGGCAGGATCTCCGGGCCAAGCACCTATTTTGACCTCAGGGAAGGTGCCTCATCTCTAGTTTGACCACAGCCTTGTCTCTTAGAAAAAAGTGCTCTGCTGCTATCTTGTGGCATCTATCGGCAATACGTCAATTGCTCGTGGATTTTTGCTACTCAGAGCGAGGCGATGAGACACAATAAGTAGAGACTATTTACAATCCCGATACAGGTTTTAGCAAGAAAACCAGGCCACAAATTATGATGTGCTGGGCCAGATCTGGCCCCTGCGCCTTGAGTTTGACACCAGCGGTTTAGTGAGGGTATTCAGGATGATCACATTCAAAACACAAAATATGAGGTTGTTTCGCTACCTGGTCTTCCTCATCATCTTCTACAATGCTCACTGCAAAAAGCACAACAACATCAGATGAAGATGACCAATATTAATGGGCAAATCAATAATGCTGAAGTTTAATGTGGTTGTACACTGACCCACAGGTATGTTGTCATATGATGGGTCACGTGTCTCCGGAGCAACCGACTGTGTTGTGGCACAGGGGGGTGTCGGGGTGGCATCCGGGTGCATTTGAAGGTCATCCAAAGTCCTGCGCAGCTCCTCAATGTCATATGTGAGCTTCTAGCAACAAAATGGAAGCCACCGTGAGGACACCGCATCAAAATATGCAACTTGAATTAAGTAGAAGGTGGTGTTTACTTGGTTCTCTTGAGCAAGCTCCTGATTGTGGCGTTTCAGCATGGACGTCAAATTCTTCTTCTCCTCGATCAGAGCGTCCCTGTCCGCGATCACCGCGTGAGCTTCTCGGAGTTGCAGCTTGAAGATCAAAAAGGAACGCATGTGTGGTATGTACTATAATGTACAACTACAAGAAAACTGGACTGGTGATTAGCATGTCTGCCTGACATTTCTGAGGTTTAAGGTTTGAATCTATGCTTGGCCTTTTTTTTTTGTCTTCCTTCTGTACCTCAGTTTGAAGCAGCAGTCCGTTGTCGTCACCTGAGTTTGGATCAGACTGCACGCGCTCAGCAAGGTTCTGTTTCTCAAGTTCCGCCTGATTGGTCATGTGTATCAACATCTCCTCCTGGAAGAAAAGATGCAACAAACTGTTGACACTGTCGCAGCTTCTATTAGCATAAGGGCGAATCAAACCTTCAAGCGTTGGATTTCTTCATGCTGCTCCTGCAAAGTGCACAGAAGACTCTCGTTCTGCTCCTTTGTCCGACAAAGTTCTGACATAAGGTCATCGTGTTTGTCCTGTGAAACATACATTTAACTCGCGCATGTCCATCATCATGACAGACGTCGTGTTAAAAGACCTTTAAGACGGCGGCTTCTTGTCTCTCCTCCCGCAAAGTTTTTTCCAACGCTGCATTTTGCTGTCTGATGCAGTGCGACTCATCCTTCAGCGCTGCAATCTCCCGATCGCTCTGCTCCACTTGTTCCTGGTTCCACACAACGTCCATGTGAGCACTCATCAAGAAATACTACACAGCTCAAGAAAAAAAAAGCCTAGTGGGGCCTAGTGACCATTTTTCATTATCTGGAAACTCAGCCCTCAAACTCAATAACTCATGTTGTGGGAAATTCCATTTCTGTTTCTAGGTCCTGGAGGCGAGCTATGCTTGGATGAGTTTTGTATGGAAGAATATGAACCACCAATTTTTCGGTCAGAGATGAAGCAAAAGAGGTCATTTGCCCTGATGTGATGTGAGCACACAACCTTCAGATCTGGAGTCAGACGCGCTACCATTGCGCCAAGAGGTCTCCGTTGAACATGCCACAGAAAAGCAATGGGAGAGAATTCCTACTAAAGGGCTAGGCCTCAAACAGTTTATTTTATCAAGAGTGTGGAAAATCCTTTTCTGTTTCTAGGTCCTGGAGGAGAGCTATGCTTGGATGAATTTTGTCTGGAAGAATATGAACCAACAGTTTTTCCGTCACAAGATGAAGAAGAACAGGGCACTGACCTGGATGTGATTTGAACACATAACCTTCTGATCTGGAGTCAGACGCTCTACCATTGCGCCATGAAGTCTTGTTAAAGACTTCCCCAGAGTAAGGCAATGGGAGCAAAATCCTACTAAAGTGCTAGGCCTCAGTTTATTTTATCAAGACATTTTGGATAACAGTTGGTTTGCAACATTGGTAAAAGACTGAGGAAAATCCTTCTCTGTTTCTAGGACCTGGAGGAGGGATATGCTTCGATTATTTTTGTCTGGAAGAATATGAAGCAGCAGTTTTTCGGTCACGAGGTCACTGACCCCAATGTGACTTGCACACGCAACCTTCTGATGTGGAGTCAGATGCCTTACCATTGCGCCACAAGGTCTTGTTGGAGGACTCTCCATAGTAAGGCAATGGGAGCAAATTCCAACTAAAGGCCTAGGCAACAAACTCAATAGTTTATCTTATCAAGACATTTTGGAGAACAGTAAGTTTGCAACATTGTCAAAAGGCTGGGGAAAATCCTCTTCTGTTTCTAGGTCTTGGAGGAGAGCTATGATTGGATGAGTTTTGTGTGGAAGAACATGAACCAGCAGTTTTTCAGTCACAAGATGAAGTAAAAGACATCATTGACCCAGATGTGACTTGAACACACAACCTTCTGATCTGGAGTCAGACGCGCTACCATTGCGCCACGAGGCCTTGTTAAAGAACTGCTCACAGTAAGGCAATGGGAGCGAATTTCTACTAAAGGGCTGGGCCTCAAACTCAATTCTTTATCTTATCAAGACATTTTGGAGAACAGTAAATTTGCAACTTTGTCAAAACACCTATGGGAAATTGCTTTTCTGTTTCTAGGTCCCGGAGAAGCACTATGCTTGGATGATTTTTGTCTGGAAGAATATGAAGCAGCAGTTTTTCGGTCACAAGATGAAGTAAAAGAGGTCATTGACCCCGATGTGATTTGAACACACACCCTTCTGATCTGGAGTCAGACGCGCTACCATTGCGCCACGAGGTCTTGTTAGATGACTGTTCACAGTAAGGCAATGGGAGCGAATTCCTACTAAAGGGCTAGACCAGTTTATCTTATCAAGACATTTTGGGGAACAGTAAGCTTGCAACATTGTCAAAACACTTGTGGGAAATTCCTTTTCTGTTTCAAGGTCCTGGAGGAGAGCTATGCTTGGATGATTTTTGTCTGGAAGAATATGAAGCAGCATTTTTCGGTAACGAGACGAAGCAAAAGATGTCACTGACCCCGATGTGAGTTGAACACACAACCTTCTGATCTGGAGTCAGACACGCTACCATTGCGCCACGAGGTCTTGTTAGAGGACTGTCCATAGTAAGGCAATGGGAACTAATTCCTACTAAACGGCTGGGCCTCAATTTATCTTATCAAGACATTTTGGAGAACAGTAAGTTTGCAACATTGCCAAAAGACTGGGGAAAATCCTCTTCTGTTTCTAGGTCTTGGAGGAGAATTATGATTGGATGAGTTTTGTGTGGAAGAATATGAAGCAGCAGTTTTTCGGTCACAAGATGAAGTAAAAGACGTCACTGACCCCGATGTGAGTTGAACACACCTACCTTCTGATCTGGAGTCAGATGCGCTACCATTGCGCCACGAGGTCTTGTTAGAGAACTGTTCACAGTAAGGCAATGGGAGCAAATTACTACTAAAGGGCGGCCTCAAAATAGTTTATCTTATCTTATGAAGACATTTTGGAGAACAGTAAGTTTGCAACTTTGTCAAAACACCTGTGGGAAATTGCTTTTCTATTTCTAGGTCGTGGAGAAGCGCTATGCTTGGACGATTTTTGTCTGGAAGAATATGAACCAGCAGTTTTTCGGTCACAAGATGAAGTAAAAGAGGTCACTGACCCCGATGTGAGTTGAACACACAACCTTCTGATCTGGAGTCAGACGCGCTACCATTGCACCACGAGGTCTTGTTAGAGGACTGTCCGTAGTAAGGCAATGGGAGCTAATTCCTACTAAAGGGCTGGGCCTCAGTTTATCTTATCAAGACATTTTGGAGAACAGTAAGCTTGCAACTTTGTCAAAACACCTGTGGGAAATTGCTTTTCTGTTTCTAGGTCCTGGAGAAGTGCTATGCTTGGATGATTTTTGTCTGGAAGAATATGAAGCAGCAGTTTTTCGGTCACGAGACGAAGCAAAAGATGTCCTTGACCCCGATGTGATTTGAACACACAACCTTCTGATCTGGAGTCAGACGCGCTACCATTGCGCCACGAGGTCTTGATAGAGGACTGTCCGTAGTAAGGCAATGGGAGCTAATTCCTACTAAAGGGCGGCCTCAAACAATACTTTATCTTATCAAGACATTTTGGAGAACAGTAAGTTTGCAACATTGTCAAAACACTAGGGGGAAATTCCTTTTCTGTTTCTAGGTCATGGAGGAGAGCTATGCTTGGATGATTTTTGTCTGGAAGAATATGAAGCAGCATTTTTTTCGGTCACGAGACGAAGCAAAAGATGTCATTGACCCCGATGTGATTTGAACACACAACCTTCTGATCTGGAGTCAGACGCGCTACCATTGCGCCACGAGGTCTTGTAAGAAGGTTGTTCACAGTAAGGCAATGTGCGCGAATTCCTACTAAAGGGCTAGGCCTCAGTTTATCTTATCAAGACATTTTGGAGAACAGTAAGCTTGCAACATTGTCAAAACACTTGTGGGAAATTCCTTTTCTGTTTCAAGGTCCTGGAGGAGAGCTATGCTTGGATGATTTTTGTCTGGAAGAATATGAAGCAGCATTTTTTCGGTAACGAGACGAAGCAAAAGATGTCACTGATCCCGATGTGAGTTGAACACACAAACTTCTGATCTGGAGTCAGACGCGCTACCATTGCGCCACAAAGTCTTGTTAAAGGACTGTCCATAGTAAGGCAATGGGAGCTAATTCCTACTAAAGGGCTGGGCCTCAAACTCGATAGTTTATCTTATCAAGACATTTTGGAGAACAGTAAATTCGCAACATTGCCAAAAGACTGGGGAAAATCCTCTTCTGTTTCTAGGTCTTGGAGGAGAATTATGATTGGATGAGTTTTGTGTGGAAGAATATGAAGCAGCAGTTTTTCTGTCACAAGATGAAGTAAAAGACGTCACTGACCCCGATGTGAGTTGAACACACAACCTTCTGATCTGGAGTCAGACGCGCTACCATTGCGCCACGAGGTCTTGTTAGAGGACTCTTCACAGTAAGGCAATGGGAGCGAATTCCGACTAAAGGGCTAGGCCTCAGTATCTTATCAAGACATTTTGGAGAACAGTAAGTTTGCAACTTTGTCAAAAAACCTGTGGGAAATTGCTTTTCTGTTTCTAGGTCCTGGAGGAGAGCTATGCTTGGATGATTTTTGTCTGGAAGAATATGAAGCAGCATTTTTTCGGTAACGAGACGAAGCAAAAGATGTCACTGACCCTGATGTGAGTTGAACACACAACCTTCTGATATGGAGTCAGACACGCTACCATTGGGCCACGAGGTCTTGTTAGAGGACTGTCCGTAGTAAGGCAATGGGAGCTAATTCCTACTAAACGGCTGGGCCTCTTATCAAGACATTTTGGAGAACAGTAAGTTTGCAACATTGCCAAAAGACTGGGGAAAATCCTCTTCTGTTTCTAGGTCTTGGAGGAGAATTATGATTGGATGAGTTTTGTGTGGAAGAATATGAAGCAGCAGTTTTTCGGTCACAAGATGAAGTAAAAGACGTCACTGACCCCGATGTGAGTTGAACACACAACCTTCTGATCTGGAGTCAGATGCGCTACCATTGCGCCACGAGGTCTTGTTAGAGGACTGTTCACAGTAAGGCAATGGGAGCGAATTACTACTAAAGGGCGGCCTCAAAATAGTTTATCTTATCTTATGAAGACATTTTGGAGAACAGTAAGTTTGCAACTTTGTCAAAACACCTGTGGGAAATTGCTTTTCTATTTCTAGGTCGTGGAGAAGCGCTATGCTTGGACGATTTTTGTCTGGAAGAATATGAACCAGCAGTTTTTCGGTCACAAGATGAAGTAAAAGAGGTCACTGACCCCGATGTGAGTTGAACACACAACCTTCTGATCTGGAGTCAGACGCGCTACCATTGCGCCACGAGGTCTTGTTAGAGGACTGTCCGTAGTAAGGCAATGGGAGCTAATTCCTACTAAAGGGCTGGGCCTCAGTTTATCTTATCAAGACATTTTGGAGAACAGTAAGCTTGCAACTTTGTCAAAACACTTGTGGGAAATTGCTTTTCTGTTTCTAGGTCCTGGAGAAGTGCTATGCTTGGATGATTTTTGTCTGGAAGAATATGAAGCAGCAGTTTTTCGGTCACGAGACGAAGCAAAAGATGTCCTTGACCCCGATGTGATTTGAACACACAACCTTCCGATCTGGAGTCAGACGCGCTACCATTGCGCCACGAGGTCTTGATAGAGGACTGTCCGTAGTAAGGCAATGGGAGCTAATTCCTACTAAAGGGCTGGGCCTCAAACTCAATACTTTATCTTATCAAGACATTTTGGAGAACAGTAAGTTTGCAACATTGTCAAAACACTTGGGGGAAATTCCTTTTCTGTTTCTAGGTCGTGGAGGAGAGCTATGCTTGGATGATTTTTGTCTGGAAGAATATGAAGCAGCATTTTTTTCGGTCACGAGACGAAGCAAAAGATGTCATTGACCCCGATGTGATTTGAACACATAACCTTCTGATCTGGAGTCAGACGCGCTACCATTGCGCCACGAGGTCTTGTAAGAATGTTGTTCACAGTAAGGCAATGTGCGCGAATTCCTACTAAAGGGCTAGGCCTCAGTTTATCTTATCGAGAGATTTTGGAGAACTAATTTTGCCAGTTTGTCAAAACACCTGTGGGAAATTGCTTTTCTATTTCTAGGTCCTGGAGAAGCGCTATGCTTGGACGATTTTTGTCTGGAAGAATATGAACCAGCAGTTTTTTGGTCATGAGACGAAGCAAAAGATGTCCTTGACCCCGATGTGATTTGAACACACAACCTTCTGATCTGGAGTCAGACGCGCTACCATTGCGCCACGAGGTCTCGCTAGAGGACTGTCCGTAGTAAGGCAATGGGAGCTAATTCCTACTAAAAGGCTAGGCCACAAACTCAATACTTTATCTTATCAAGACATTTTGGAGAACAGTAAGTTTGCAACATTGTCAAAACACTTGGGGGAAATTACTTTTCTGTTTCTAGGTCCTGGAGGAGAGCTATGCTTGGATGATTTTTGTCTGGAAGAATATGAAGAAGCATTTTTTCGGTCACGAGACGAAGCAAAAGATATCATTGACCCCGATGTGATTTGAACACACAACCTTCTGATCTGGAGTCAGACGCGCTACCATTGCGCCACGAGGTCTTGTTAGAAGATTGTTCATAGTAAGGTAATGTGAGCGAGTTCCTACTAAAAGGCTAGGCCTCAAACTAAAATAGTTTATCTTATCAAGACATTTTGGAGAACAGTAAGTTTGCAACATTGTCAAAACACTTGTGGGAAATTCCTTTTCTCTTTCTAGGTCCTGGAGGAGAGCTGTGCTTGGATGATTGGCTATAAGCCGCACCGTTATATAAGCCGCACCCACCTACTCTATCTTTAGAACATTTTGGGGAAAACCTAATTAAGCAGCACCTTTATATAAGCCGCACCTATCTATGTTGAAAACTTTTAATTTACTGCATTTACAGAACGATTATGAACTGTAAATGTACAATTGTGTACCTGAGCAGATGATTTCCTAACAGTGCCTTTTAACACTGCAGCAACGTTGCTGATTAAAACAGGAGAGAACCAAGAGAAAATAAACAGTACTTATCTCCATTTCATTGCCGACTGCCGCTCCAGTTTGTCAGCTAATGTTCACAAGACTCCACCATCTATTGTTCTACTACATTCTACATCTGCACCTGTATTGTTTTATGTTAATAAAGTCAGCCAATCTAACACACGACGTGCTAAATCAACAATAGCATTTCACATCGAAACAACAGAACAGACATAACATCAACATATCGCATTCATGTGCACTTCAGGGACCTCTAGGAAAACATAAAATCAAAGGATTACAGCAACTAATGCAATAACCTAGTCTATGGCGCCCTCGCCTGTTGAACTCCTCCACCTGCAGTCGCATCCAGTTAATGGGAAATGTCATGTCATGTCATCGTCCAAACTGCTTATCCTATATAGGGTCGTGGGGAGTTGCTGGAGCCTATCCCAGCCGTCAATGGGCGAAGGCAGACTACACCCCGAACTGGTCACCAGCCAGTCGCAGGGCACACATAGACACTGTCACTGAGCAGGAATCGATCCCACGCTGCCTGCACACAACTCAGGCGTGTGTACCACTACACTATCAGCGGACATTGCTAATGGGAAATGTATTGTATTGAATTGTACTGTCATTCCGGTCAGAGCGCCCCGAGCGGTGGAAGAAAAACCCACAGAATAGCCGCACCGGACTATAAGCCGCAGGGCTCAAAATCTCGGAAAAAGGTTGTGGCTTATAGTCCGGAAAATACGGTATGAAGCAGCAGTTTTTCGGTCACGAGACGATGCAAAAGATGTCATTGACCCCGATGTGATTCGAACACACAACCTTCTGATCTGGAGTCAGACGCGCTACCATTGCGCCACGAGGTCTTGTTTGGGGATTGTCCATAGTAACTCAATGGGAGCGAACTCCTACTAAAAGGCTAGGCCTCAAACTTAATAGTTTATCTTATCAAGACATTTTGGAGAACAGTAAGTTTGCAACATTGTCGAAACACTTGTGGGAAATTCCTTTTCTGTATAGGTCCTGGAGGAGAGATATGATTGGATGGGTTTTGTGTGGAGGAATTTTTCGGTCACAAGATGAAGCAAAAGAGGTCAATTGACCTCGATGTGATTTGAACACACAACCTCCTGATCTGGAGTCAGACACACTACCAGATACCCAAAGAAATGCAATGAAAAAAAATTCTGAATTCTGAAAAAAGCCCTCACAAACTCAATAGTTCAGATTATAAAGACATTTTGGAGAAAAGTATGTGTGCAACTTTGTAGGAACACTTTCAGGAAATTCCTTTTCTATTCCTAGGTGCAGAAGGAGAGCTCTGCTTGGACAAGTGGTTTGGAAGTGCAAGGGACATGCAGTTTTTTGGTCATGAGATGAAGCAGAATAAGTCATTGGCCACGGTGTGATTTGAACACAATCATCTGATGTTGGGCCACTTATGCTACCATTGGACAATGAGATCCTGGCATTTTCATTTTTAAAAATTAATTCCATCCATCTTTTAAAGGGACTGAACAAAATAGTTGGACTATTACATTCCCCACTACCGTAATACCGTGCAATACTCAACATTCCCCACTACTGTTAGTCTAGTTTTATTTTTATCCAATGCTGTCCCTTACATTTCACTACAGCACTGCAGCACTGTCACTTACTTAAGAGTATTTTTTCCTCTGTACTATGTACAGGCCGAAATGAGTGTTCCTCATATTTTTTATGTAGATGTAGGTTGGTGTGTATATACATGTGTATATACACACGTTACTGCGTATATTTACATAGGTTTGATCCTAAATGTTTGCCGTCAATGTTATACATTAATGGCCACATTATGCCGCAGCCCCTGTGTGACCTATATCTTTGCTGCTGTAACAATGAAAATTTCCCCACTGTGGGATCAATAAAGGCATTCTTATCTTATCTTATCTTCTTATTAACTCCTTATGTAGTTGTGCCTCAAACATACGGTAATATTTCATCTCATCAAGACAATTTAAAGGTTTTTACCATGAGAGTTTGAATTCAAATTTTATACAATGTTTATACTGAATTTTTCAATTGAATTTTTATTCTACTTGTTGATTAATTGTTCACTCTTGTTCACGTGTGTGTGTGTGTACCTGTGTGGTAATGACAAGCAGGTCGTTGTCCGAGCCATTTGTCGCACTTTGCTCATCGTTGTCATCCTGCGCTTTGAAGCAAAAGGGTGTGCTGGCACCGCACACTTGACCTGAACTGTCCACATAGCAGAACTGGTAAAAGTCCAACTCGTCTTTGGGCAGGTAGTAATCTGTAATAACAAATGTTTAAAAAAATGTCGATGTTATTTTATTTTATCTTAAAACCATATTGACAGTCCTACTTAAAACATCACCTGTAGATTCAATAAAAGTTTAAAAATGGAAAAACTTGAATGCCGATAAGGAGATAAACACAACACAACAAAGTCAATGATTCAGCAATAAAATCTAAGTGGGGTGTCCTACCTTTAAAATAAACTTGCCTCGTCGATGACTGTTCTTGGCTAGAGTCCCCGCATGACTCCACCCACACAAAGGTGTGATAGTCCTTGGTGGTCTTCCACCCCACCTTGCAAAATTAAAGGTAAAACAGCTCAGACAAAAAAAAAAGTAATGGTGGGAAGTAACCAAGTACAATAACCTCATTACTATACTTTGTAGATTTCCCATGTACACTCCTGATCAAAATCTTAAGACCAGTTAAAAAAATTGCAAGAATTTGCATTTTGCACTGTTGTATCTCAAGAAGGTTCTCAGTAGACTTTTAAAATGCAAAAAGAAGAAATGGGAACAAGAGACCAAATGTTTTGAGCATGCAGTTTATTGAAAAGAACAATTTAACTGAAAAAGGCTTTTTAAGATTTTGATCAGGAGTGTAGTTGTACATTACCTAAATTATTTGTGTATTTAAACAACTGCATAAAATAAGCCTAAATCTGCTATTTTAATAGTTACACAAAATGCAATAGACATGCAAACGATTAGCATTTGTTAAAGACAAACGGTGCAGCAACACATGTAAACCGATACCAGACCTGGGCACTTGACCCTTTTTTGCCCGTCCGGCCGCGACCCTCTACCCTTGACCTGGGTAGTACCCTTCCGGCCGGGACCCCCCAGCCACATTCATAAACATTGTCGGACCCGCCCCGTTCCGCCCCCCGTCCCCCCGGAAAAAAAACAAAACGTGCATGATGCTAACGGAAGAGGTTTATTTAAAGACAATTAGCTGGCTAACTTACTATTCAAACCCGCTGTGGACACGCTTCAAACGCGCCACTTACTCACGTACTTACCCAGCTGCATGTACTAACTTCCATTGCGAGCCCTGGGGTTGATTTTGTCGTATTGTATAATTATTTGGGTCCAACAGACGACAAGTCTGTAAGCATTCAACAAGTTACTTGTTTTCCACACTTCTCCTCCTTCAAAATAAAAGCCAGCAAACCACTACACAGCAGTTTTGTTATGGCATATTTCTGGAAGTAGGAAAGTGCATGATGTGCCATACTTGAGTGCTGCGTGCAGCTTGAATATACTCCCAGACACAAGTTGTTTTGAAAGAAGCCTAAAAAGAAGCCTTTCACCGAGTAGGCTGAGATGAAATTTGACTCTTCATGCACATGTATTCTCCTGCCCGCACACCAGAACGAATATATAATACAGTATACATATTATTCACCTTAAAGATGCCCACCCAGTCGCGTGGACTGGGCTGGAAGTGTGCAGCGAGAGTGTAGCAGCAGCTGACGGAGGTGGCAAGTGGGTACGAGAGCTGGACGTCCTTGAACGCCACCTGGGAGAAGTCGCGAGTGGAGTTGTGCATGCTGGAATAAAAAAATCCACGCAGATATCAGGCTGAGGTGACTGAAGACAGCAGGTGTCACCGAGATATAAGAGTGACATGACACTTCTTTTAAACGCTCTTCCTCTCGTCGTATTCTGTATTTTGCAGTCTAGTCTACACTTGTTTACAAAATAAACCGCTTAAAAAGTTTGCACTGAACACGCAACACGCGTTTAAACAACTCCGACCATTTAGTCAGCTGTAAAATAATGGTCACGTTTGTCATAAAGCGTCACGGTGACTAATGAATTATAAATTGAACAACAAAAGCTGAGATGACGACGTAAAGCTTGGGGGAGAGGATAAAACTTACATGTTTTTGTTGTCACTGCCCTCGACAAGTGAAGTCACTCGGATCTGCAACTACTGTGGTGCGTTCATGGACCCTCGGATCGGTGCCTTTTTTGCGGGATGTTGCTCAAGACGGTGCTCCAAGTTGCTAAATGACGTTTTGTCATTACGAAATGAAGGTTCAAAAATTACGTAGATTACACAGTGCAAAATACCCCAAGCAAGAGTGACTTTTTAGATCAGTCGGTTTATTGTCACAGATTCAAATTAATATAAACACAACATATGGAAATTATAAAAATGTTTTATTCATATATTATATAATGGTGCATTAACGTATAAATGTTTGTATTTACAGTAGTTTATTTTTAAACATCGAGTGAATATAACTAATCAAGCCACTGAGGGAGTGAGTGCATGCTAATTTTACCATGTGGACATTCGTGACATCCTAACCACACAGTACTCTAAATGTTTTTTTTATAAATTTGACCCGGAAGAAAAACCTCACAATGCACTTGTAGCTAGGCAGTGAAAAAAAAAGTTGCGGGTGGTCTGAAAGTTTCAAATGTAGCACTAAAAGTGCTAAATTGGCATCAACGGAACCTCGGAATTTACAAGAGAAAACACTACCAGGTATAATTTATTATGGAAAAAACGGCCTCAAAAGAAAGGGACATCTTTGTGTCCTGTTGTGCTCACAAGCACAGTATTTCCATTCATTTCATTATTAAATGTGTCTAGTGTCGTAGCCAGCAGCTAAAGTGAACTCTAACCATTACGTCATAGGACCGTCTCGCCAGATAAGATGACGTTCGAAGTCCATTTGTGTAATGAATTACAGGACAAAAAACATCGAGCTAGCCAGGAGTCGAACCTAGAATCTTCTGATCCGTAGTCAGACGCGTTATCCATTGCGCCACTAGCCCGTTGTGATCTACCCCGACATGTAACCAACTTTATAGACAAAACATTTCTTCTGCCACTAGAGGGCGACAAATTCATCCTTTGCACAGTACAATGTTTCTATTTTTACTGTACACGATATAAAATATACTCTGATGTATTTGTATTGCCGGTTACTCTAAAAATATATGCAGCCGATTACGTTTAATTTCGTAATAGTGCTTTTACTGCTTTTTAATTTACTTATATGTAATTTGTTTCTTTACTTATCACCTCATTCATTAAAAAATATACGACGGAGTGTATTTTTTATTCTTTTTTTATTTTAATGTAATTCATTTGATTGTTTTAGATCTATTATTAATTGGGTATAAGTTACACGGAGTATCAGTATACATTTAATTTCAGATTTTTATTGTAGTTGCATCTCATTTAAATGTAAACCACTCATCTATTCAATTTTAGGAGTCTAAGTAATACGTACCTGGCAGTCCATTGAGTTAATTAAAGCATTAGTGTCATACCTTTCGAGAAAACTATTTTATTTGCAATATTGTAAAAATGGTCTAAATATAAAAAATATTAAATAGGTTTTAATACGGTAGCTCAAATGTTTTTCAAATCAATAACATAACAAATAAAATAGCATAAAAAATGTACTTTGTAGAACATTTCACGATACATTTTTAATATGAGGATTGAATAAGAATCAATATTTGTCATCATATACTACATTTTTTGGGCGTTTTCTTATAAAATATCTTAAAGTGAAAGCAGGAATAAAGTCATAATCATCTCGCTCTCATTTCCATAAGGCCAGTTGTGACCAGCGACCAATCAGCGAGGAGCAAGCAACACTCAATGAGAGTCGAGAAGGCCAGCGTCTCCGTGTTGCTGATTGGCTACCAGCAGAAGCGGCAATGTGAGCGTGAAACTCGAGTGACTTCTTTTCGTGTGAGTGTCAAGAACAGCGACGCCGAAGCCGAAATACCCCAACGGAGCAGCTGCTTGTCGGGAAACACACTCCACACGAGCAGGTTGGTGACGTTTAAAGCTCTTTTCAAGCTAGCGTGCTAACTCTTTCCCAGCAGCGCAGTCCCAAAAGTCAAAACGGTCTCCATGGGGATGTAGTAGCATTTGGTTGCCATGGCAGTATGACAGTAAGGCGTAAACTGGTGGAGGTTTAACCTATTTTTACTCTCGCAAAGTTTACAACCTCAATAAAAAGAATATATGCGTGTGAAGTAGTTAATCTTGTGGTGTTTTTAGCTAACAAGTGTTGGTAATGATTATCCGTCAAGTGCAGTTTGCCAAGGATATTCAGTTTCATGTTTTTTTCCCACAGAGGTCTAATACACAGTTTAAAAAAATGCATTTGCCTATCCAACATGGCAGTTGTAATAGTATCAAACTGAGGCTAATCGAGGACGTTCCCTTGAAATGAAACCACATGAAAATGCAGTAATCAAATAAAAACGTAAACGGAGGCAACTGGGCAATTTATTGGTCATCAAAGCGGTTTCTTCAGTTCTAAATCTTAGCCTAGGCGTTCCCCTATTTGTCTGTAGTACTTTACTGTTGTCTGTGCTTATGATCTTATCTGCTCTGTCTTTTGAGGGTTCTGACAATCAGTAATGCCAACTGAGTACTTAAGTTGCTTGATTTTCTTAGACTAAAACGCGTTTTCCCTCTAAACGACAACTAAGGTTTATTTATAGAGAGTTTAAAAACAACTACAGCTAGAACAAAGTATTATACATAAATAAAATTGAGCATAAAACCCAAGACATTTGGACATAAACAATACAACCGTAGCAAGTTAAAAACCAATGACAGGGTATTGACTTGCTCTGTCAGAGGAACTCTGGTCCTCGAGGGCCGCTTTCCTGCGTATTTTAGATGTCTCCTTCCTCCGACACACCTGATTCAAATGATCTTCGGAAGCCCGATAACGATCGTGATCATTCACCTAAAAAAAAATAGTGAGCGCTCCCAGTACCACCATAATGACCATCATTAAAATGCAGTCCTTATTCATAAAAGTATTCATAAAAAAAACATGATTGCAAGTCTCTGTAACATTATGCAAAATGTGAACATCAACACTGTACCTAAATAACGGGAAATTGAACAAAAAAATTAAATCCAACTGAATTTACAACTACCACTAGTGGTGCTAATACCACACTTTGAGAATCACTGCATTAAATTAATCCAGCCAATGTGTGATGAAGGTATGGATAACTTTCAAAAAATGCTGCTGTGTAAGAAAAGGTAGCAAATAATTTTCACAGCCACAAAACCACACAGTCTGCCTGCATAGCTGCAAGAGTGCATTGTGATTTACAAAATTTATCTATTACGGTTAAATAGTTCACCAACGACAGTTAAAAGTAAACTCGTAATATGTAGACACCACTATGTATATCTGATCATATCTACAGTATATTATACTGTAGATCAGGTCAGGGTCACTTGAAATTGTAACTATATTTTATTAATAGAGAAGAAGAAAATAAACACACTGGTTAGTTTTAATAATTTAACACTTACAAATTTAGGAGCTGAAATATATATGAGCGACTGACTTGCATCTTTGCGAGAAATATAAAGTGCAAATCTTGTCTTTCATTCTTATCCTGCATGTTATGAATAAATGTTGAATAACTTTGTAGCCTCTGTCATCTCTCCATCAAGTGTGCAGCAATCAGTTGTTGTTTTTTTCCTGACACTCTAATTGCTCAACAGATCCCAGCGATGCTCATCTTGCCCGAGCTTGCCATGACAACATGACGCCTGCTTCCATTTCTCCTAGAGACCGCGGCTCAGGGCTTCTTCATCTTGACGCAATTTGGTATCCCCTCTTGCGTCGGCTCGGCCAGGCAGGCGAAGGCGAGTGACTGAGAAACACACGCAGGTCACTTGGATGCTGTAAGACATGAGAAATACAGCAGACTGTAGATTTAATTTAATAATAAAAAAAAAAGTTCTCATTTTAGTTCAATGTAAAATTCAAATGTATTATTTATCTAGCTGAGCATTAAAGGTGAAACGGTAACACAAATCCCGCCGTGTAACCAAAGCCGCAAATGTCATCATGCAGGCTGACTGGGCCCAGAGTGGCGCTGAGGATTATCCACATCATTGGATCCCAACACTGACACCCATCACCTCGACCTGGCCCATTTTGTACCTGTGATGCTCCCCAAAGCCCCGCCTAGCCTCCATAAATGATTCACAGTAAGAACACCCGTCTGGACATGTATCGTTAACACCACAGTGGGGTCCTTTTTGGACTCCAAATTACAATTCATTCGTCACACTACACTCTGAATTAAATCTAGCCTCCATGATATTGTTTCTACTTTTTAGCAGTTTTAATGTGCACAACTATGTACACACTAACAAGATTCAATATGAACAGTCAAGAGAGCTATTAATTTGACAATGTTTATTATTATGTTTGTGTAACTGCACTACATAATTCTGAGAGCTTGTTTCAATATGTTTGCTACCTTACTTGGCTAAATGAGATTTTCAGTAATAGATATTGTTCAATGAATGCACATTATGCCTAAATGAATACTGTAACCCTCTTGAGAGTGTCACGTTCAAAACAAATCAGGCTCTCATATCCCGGCATTTATATAGTCTAATTTGTCACATTTGTGTGTTCAGGATGACTCTGCCACATGGAGACGAACAGCAGAATGAAAGAGAAGCAGTAAACATCACCCAAACCCAAAGCACGCCTGATTGCATACCGACATATGTTCAAAAGAGGCGGAGGAGGTCCAAGAGGAGGTAATAGATCTCCTTACCTGATGTGCCCTGCATTTGGAAACTACTCAAAGCGCTTGGCAGTTTCACATTTTCTGTTACAGCTTCAAAATTCTACACACAACACCCCATAATGAAGAAAAAAGTCTGGGGAATTTGAAATACGTAGTTTAATGACAAAAATAAACTATGAAATCACATGAATGAACGAATTTTGGAGTAACGTTATTCATAAAATGTGGAAAAAGTGAAGCACTGTGTACATTCGGTATGAGCTGTATACCCTAAACGAAACTAACTACACTACAGGTGAAAACTAAAGTAGCCTAGATACAGAGCCCTTTTTAAAAAGTAGATTATTTTGGGGGAATTTGATTTTTTTTTAAAGTCCTATTTTCAAAAAAGTTATACATTTCTGAATGAAGACATATTTTTGGCAAAAGTTGTATATTTTAACTCAAAAGTGGTATATTTCTGAATAAAAATTATTTCAAGACAAGTTCTATATTTAAGAAAAGTTAACTGTGAATACATTCTGGATGCGTTGTGCCTGTTGTTGTCGCCTTGTCGCCACGTGTGTTTTCTTTCTCCCTTGCAGATATGTGTGGGTTAACTTGACCAACTGCAAGTATGAAAGCGGTAAGAATTAGAAAACATCACATTGACAAGTGAACACATCTTTTATACGCACTCAAACATGTGTTTGTATTTTGAACAACAGTGCGGCGCGCCGCTCGTCGCTACGGCCTGAAAGTGGCCGCGGACGGAGATGACTGGACCTTGATGTGGTCCGACTGCTCCGTGTCTCTGGAGAGGGTCAAGTCCATGAAGCAGTACCAGGTAGTCTCGCCTGAAAAGTTCTTAAGGACTTAAGTCAAAATCCACAATAGGCTCCGAGCGATTGAACCATGAAATTAGCCTTCATTTTTTGCTACGTCTTTGAGATGACATCCATACTGCTAAAAGAGCTTTGCGCCCATCCCAGCTGACTTTGCGGCGTGCACCCTGGACTGGTTGCAAGCCCATCGCAACTTCTCGGAATGTATTTCATTCGTTCATTCATCACCGTTTCTGATGGAATTATAGCATCTACAGCAGTTGCAGTCGTCCTCCATCCTTGTAGTCCAGAGAAAGAAACCTTCAAATGTGTGTTTGCTGCATTCCAGATGATCAATCATTTCCCCGGGATGATCGAGATCTGCCGCAAAGACACTCTGGCCAGGAACTTGAACCGCATGTTGAAGCTCTTCCCGAAAGACTACAACATCTTTCCCAGGACGTGGTGTCTTCCCGCAGAGTGTGTTTCCTTGTTATCTACCCCCAAAAAACACCTCAAGTATTTCCCCCCGACCCACCCCCCTTTCATTATCTTTTGTAGCTACTGCGACTTCCAGGCGTACACGCGCGTCAGAAGGCATACCACTTTCATCTGTAAGCCAGACTCGGGCTCTCAGGGGCGGGGCATCTTCATCACAAGGTCCAGTCGAGACATTCAGCCTGGAGAACACATGACCTGTCAGCTCTATATCACCAGGGTGGGTGCCGGACACGTGTATTCTCATGCTCACAACGGCACACAATGCCCATTTTAAATGAATGTGAAAATACCAAGACAAAGTCCAGCCTGCCCCTGTGAAAATTTAGACCGCGCCAGACATGCGCTGCTTACGAAAATAGAGCACCAGGTCCAAATCAAGTGGATTTTTCAAACGTTTTAGACAAGCAAGTCCTGACTCCTCAAATTGTTCACTTGAATCTGACGGGAGTCCAGTCATCTGATTCAAGTCTCTTACCTCTGCAACACACACTTGTACGTGTACACATCCTCAAATTGTAAAATGTCTTGAATTCAGCCTTTAATCATGGACGGCTACAAGTTCGACTTGCGTATCTACGTGCTGGTGACGTCATGTGACCCGCTCAGGATCTTCCTGTTCAAGGAGGGGCTTGCCCGCTTCTGCACCACCAAGTACATGGAACCAGCCCTCAGCAACATGGTGAGGACACAAGTTCTTAACTAGATCACAAAGTCCACTATTAAAGCAGCACTGAGCAAGAATTCGACTTTAATCAATTGATTTCACAACTCTTTTGATGAAACATTGACTTACAAGTAGTTCAATGGGACTTTTGTCATGCCCTAGGGGGGGGGTCTGTATCATTTTTACTGGCACTAAGCAACTTTGAGGAGGATGGGAGCAACCCTGGCACACAAAAAAAAATACAAATGTCCTGAATTGCTTTTACGGCATACTCACTTCCTCCTTTCGCTATAAGGAACTCGAACGTCTACACGCTATTACTGGTGTCAGAAGCCCCAAAACAACCAAAAAAACAAAAGTATTGTTTGAACAAAATTGGATTCATTACCTCATCGCTATTCATCTTTCACACAGCCACTGGATAGAAATGTAATTCAGTCCAACTTGCAGGCCAGCGTGAGCTCAGGATTTCACGATACTACGCGCGCATGGGAAATGTGGTTGACTTTTGTTAAAACACTACCTCTTTTGTCCACATAGCGCCGCCATAATCAACAAAAACTGACATGACACAGTGTTTCTTTAATTGATCACAGCTTTTGGTATCACAGCATTGCAGTCGTGTGTTCCAAAAATTGTATTTGTTTATTCCCAATCCCAACAGTTTATTCCAATACGGGCGAGCAGGCCAACTCCACGCAAGGATGTCGGAGCTCAGATTCAAACGAAGAACCTTATAATCTTAAGTCAGCCCTGTTAACCCGTATGTGGTTTGGTAACCTCCAATTTCTCTGATTAGGACGAAGTGTGCATGCACCTGACCAACTACGCCATCAACAAACACAAGGAAAACTTCATCCATGACAACCACTCTGGCAGCAAACGGTGCGCTGCCATTGAAACATGACACAAAAACAAGCAAGAAAAAATCTCACCGGTCCGCTTCTGGTTCCTCCAGGAAGCTTTCGACGCTCATCCGGCAGCTGGAGGCGGCGCGCGCAGACCCGGCGAAGCTGTGGGGCGACATCGAGGACATGATCATCAAGACTCTGATCGCCGTGCAGCCCATCCTCAAGCACAACTACCATACGTGTTTCCCCCACCACGCCGCCGCGAGCGCCTGCTTCGAGATCCTCGGCTTCGACGTCCTGCTGGATCAGCGCTTGCGGCCCTGGCTGCTCGAAGTACCGCCAACCCCTCTACACTTGAAAACTACAACAAAAAAAGGCGGCCAGCAAGTTAAATTCCCATGTTGGAAATATTTGACCTTATATACACTCATGGACAAATTTGTTGGTACGCCACCGTTAATGAAAAAAATTGCCACAGTGGTCACAGGAATGACTTGAAATGAACCAATGAAAATCAGCCATTGCTTTTGAAGTGTGGTTCAAGAGAATTATTTAAAAAAAATATGAAACAGGCCTTGAGAAATAGGATGAAAAGATTGAAAATAACTTGACCACAGGGACATGTTTAACTAAGATGTGTCCTCTAATTCGAATCATAGATGTCTTCAGACTTGTAATCAGTCAGTTGGCCTATTTAAAAGGTGACAAGTAGTCACTGTGCTGTTTGGTGACATGGTGTGTACCACACTAAACACGGACCAGAGGATGCGAAGTAGAGAGTTGTCTCAGTAGATTAGATTAAAAATTAGAGACTAGTGTGTTAAAGGTAAAGGTTTTAAGAACGTCTACAAGCATCTTGATGTTCCTGTGACTACACTTGAGTTTATTATTAAAAAAAAATAAGATTGTCAGGACTATAGCCAACCTCGCCGGACGTGGCCGCGTCATTGGTTAATTTTCATAAAATTTATTATGACTTTTGTCAGAGTCAATTTATTTCAGTTTTTTCTTGACTTAACAGAGGGGTACCAACAATTTTCTCCACGTACGTACGTGCGCCCGAGTTACAAATATGCTGAAGTCGCCTCACCTCACTTGTATTCTTGATGCAACTCTTGATGTTTCAAAATGTTCCAAACCAGGATTTCACCAAATCTATGAGCTGTCAGACGTTTCTATTTGGTGAAATTCAGCGCGGTTCTTGCGCGGTCCCGTCTAAAAGTGCTAACGTGCTCCCTCCGCTTGGCTGGATGACGACAAGCATAAACAACAATGAACCACCGAATAGCGCGAGCTAATTCGTGCTGTGTTGACAGGTGAACCACTCGCCGAGTTTCACCACCGACTCGCCGCTGGACCGCGAGGTGAAGGACGCTCTGCTGCTGGACACGCTGCTGCTCATCAACCTGAACGCCTGCAACAGGAGCAGGATCATCAAGGAGGAGCGCAGGCGCTCCAAGGAACGTCTCCAGGAGAACCGGTCCCGAGCGGCAAGGTTAAACTCGCCTCACATGCCCGTGTTTTGTTTTGTGCTCCGAGGCCACACGTGCTGAATAAAAATATAAACACATTTGTTATGATCACATTTTTCATAGTTTATAGCGCTTTGTGTTTTGATCTCGAAGATCCGAGGAGCTGCACCAGTGCCAGGCGGCCTCGGCCAAGCAGACAGAGACGTACGAGAGTAAACATCTGGGAGGCTTCAGGAGGATCTTTCCCAGGGAGGGAGGGGACAAGTACGACAAGTTTTTCATCCAGGGAAGCTCACTGGTGCAGACCACGGAAGCTTCCAGAGCCCGACAGGAGTGTGCCAGGTACCTCTGACCTGAGAAATCGCCGCCTGCCTGCCTGTTGGGTTTGGTCATATGGCCATCAAATCTCAGATTTTTCCCCCCTTCCCACATAGAAAAAGCAATGAAATAATTTAGAACAAAATGTTAGATTAGTTCCTCTTGTGGGATTGTTTTATTTCCACTGTTCCCCAACATCCCATTTTCCAATTTATTTTGTATTAATCTCTCATTAAATATATTTTTAATTGATTTATTGTAAGTAATATAATCAAAGATTAAGGAAAGAAACTTTCTTAACTCTACTTTCAATGTTCTAAAATATTTTTTAAAATAGTTAATTAAGTATAGTTAAATTAATCATATCGATTAAGAAAATGTAATTGAACACTACTACACAAATGGTTAATTAAAGAGGAAGTCAACCCAAACATATTTTTTTCAAGAATATGTTCTATGTAGGCCCACTGTAAAAGGTATTTAAAAGGTTTCATCCTCATGTTTTGTTTTTTTTGTTGAAATTTTGAATTTTTTATTTTTTATTATTATGCTTGAAGTAGAGGTCAACCCTAACATATATTTTTTTAAGAATCTGTTGTATGTAGGTTGTATGCAGTCCCACTAGTTAAAACAAGGCATTCTGATACATACTATGTTTGTGGAATAAGAGTTAATCCACCCGTTTTTTGCCATCTGAGGGGGCGGCCATTTTGTCACTTCTGTCAACTGAAAATGACATCACAGTTCAGACAACAGGTGAGCCGTGATTGGTCGTTACCTGAGCCCTGAGTACTTGTGATGTCATTTTCAGTCGACAGAAGTGAGAAAATGGCCGCCCCCAGAGATGGCTAAAAACCGGAGGATTTACTCTTATTCCACAAACATAATATGTATTAGAATGCCTTGTTTTAAATAGTGGGACTGCATACAGCCTACATACAACAGATTCTTAAAAAATATGTTAAGGTTCAATTACTCTTTAAGCATAATGATAAAGAAAAAATAAATTAAAAAATTTCAAATTAAAATAAAACATGAGGATGAAACCTTTTAAATGATTGTTATTTATAAAATATTGTTGCTACATACTTTAAGTATGATTAAATTCATTAAATATTCAAAATTACAATGAATTATTGCATTATTAAAATCGCACTGACTAATTTGTTAATTAAGCACAATTAATGATAAAACAAAAATATAAACGATCACTAAATGATCACTTGCCCTCCATGTATAGGCAACTACTACAGGAGCTACGCGACAGGCAGAGACCCGTGACCGTCGCCCGGCATCGGGACTGTCAGGGCGAAACGGCAGGGGAGCGCCCCAAGCATCCCAAACCTCGACCGGCACCACGCAGACCCCCCGCCACCTACCCGGTGAGACTCTGAAGCCACCGCGAGAGGGCGTCCGCACGCTCTTTTGTCCCAGGATGAATTGGTGGCCTCCTCTTTGACCCCACTGGCAACATTCAAATGAGCCAGATGATGCTTGCACATTTTTAGTGCCGCCGCATGCAAATGTACGGAGCCCCACACATGACAATTGGGGGTGGGGGGAAATTAATTTTGACCACACTACAGCTATAACATGCGCAAAAAAAGATAATGTGAGGCCATGAAGCTCTAATTTGGAATATTATTATCATTCCTGGAGTGCACCTTCTTTAGAAATGGTAAGTTAAGTTGAGTTTTTAATGAAGGTGTGCTCCATTTGTTTACCCGGATGATCAAGTTGTTCATTGGGAATGATATTAAATTCACAAATTAGTAGTACGTGCAAACGTTGTAGGAATTTCCTGGCCACAAATTTGTATTTCGCATGCAAGTTACGCCTCTTTTGTCGCCTTAAATTTGAAATTTTTTGGCCACCATTTAGTATTTCGTTTAAGTATACTAATTTAGAGACCACAAATTAGTATTTAGTGCGCACATTATACCTATAAAATTTGTATTTTTTATGCACGTTATACCTTTTTCATGTCCAAAATTAGCATATTCTGGCCACAAATTAGTATTTGGTGCACACATTAGACTTATGTCATGGCCAAAAATAACATTTTATGGCCACAATTTAGTGTTTGTAGTCACAATTAGTATTTTGTTGGAACAAATCAAACATTTTCAAAATCTAAAAATCTATTTTGTGGCTACAATTTTTTTCCAGGTCACTATAAACGACGTCGTTCTACGGTGGTTATTGCGAATACACGTGCAGCTCAATCCATAAAAACAAATGTGTTTTTCCTTCCTCAAGCCTCCGGCTGCAGTCCAAAACTGTGAGGTGGACGAGGAGAATGATGAAGAGGAGGAAGACGAGCGGGCCAAGGCGCTGATCCAGAAGAAGAAGCTGCTGCTGGACTTGGGCCTGGTCCAGCACATCCGCCAGCTGCTGCCGCTGGAGGGCCGCGACGCCGACGCCCCACGCCAGCAAGGGCCGTCGGCCGCGAAGCAGCCTTTAACGGTGACTTGCTTGGCTGTCAACGCCTCGGCAAAACGTAAACGTTGACTAACCTTGACTTTTCGCAGCAGCTGAACACTTTGACGCCGCTTTCCGAAAAGACCAAGGCGTCGCCCTGCGTTCTGGCATCCAGGCAGGTATGTGTCTGACAAAAAAAGAAACAAAAACAAGAAAAAGATGGTTCCTTATTTTCATTTAAATGCATGGGATAAAAAAAAAAAAGCCAGACCATTCTGTGCATGCTCACACTCACACACATATTGTTTTAAGTCAGTGAAATAAAAATAAAACATTGATTATAGTATATCCTTTTTTTTTGTGCATCTTCACACACACACACAGTCACTGAAACCTTTAATAGGCTGTAATTTAAAAAAAATCACCTTTATATAAAGTCCATAAAAGGTCCTTAATAAATATATTTTTTGTATTATGTAGCTACTGTTACATTAAATGTTTTCAATAACATATATGTGCATACAATGAACAGTTTGACAATGTGTGTGTCATTTTTCATAAAAAAAAAAAAAAAACAGCTCCTTTGAGATTTTGTGTGTTTTTAGAATCTCATGGCAGGCCCACAGGCCGAAGGTTCCCCACACCCTCATAAATCTGGGTTATAGCGCCACCTGCGGTTTAGGCGTAGCCTTTGGAGCTTGCCAATGTTTTGCTTTATTTGAGCAGAGGGTTTTCTGATCATGGAGGAGGGGGGAGTTAGTATTTAGAAAAATGTGTGCTTGCATGTGCAAGATTTATGCTCTCAACTCAAGTGGAACTTTAAATTGATGTTTTCCTTTTTAAGAACATAATAATTTCACAGATGTTTCTTGGCTTGGATCACATGTTTTTATATGACTGATCCACCAGCCGATACAAAAAAATGCATTTTTTTTTTCTTTGCATTTCATATTTCCCTTGGGCTGTTCTATTAAAAAGCTATCGTTTTTTACACCAACTGGTCGAGATGTCACTTGCAAGGAAATTTAAAGCTTAAAAATTTGGGGAACATTGGATTTATTGTATTTTTGTACTATTTAATGGCCGTTTTTTTCTCCAGTGCATGGCAATATTGCAGAAAATGTGAAGTATTACCATACTTTCTATACCTTCATGTCATTTGCGTGATCTTGAACAACACACCTGTATTTGAATTCGATAATAACAACAATGTTATCATTCCTTGAAAAACATTCAACATTCCCTTTTTTGCTTACAGTGGTACCTTTTCATTAATATTATTTTATCATTATTATGTTTTTCTTTGTCTTGTGAGCCAAATGGGAAAAAAATGTTTGAACTAAGGAACTGTAATGCCCTCATGTGGGCAAGGAGAGCCCCGAGTCTTCATTGCACTTTCAACTGTTTATCAAGCAGGACAAACAGTCATGCACACAAATACAAAATGAGAACACTCGCAAGGAGCGCCTTTGTATTTTATACTTTTATCTGCTTCTGATTCCAAAGTGTGTTCTATTGTCCCCCAAGAGCTCGCTGAGGCCTCCGAGCACCATCAAGAATTTTCACACCACACTCGAGACAGAAGGCCGCCACAAAGTAGAAGACAAAGGATGGACCAAGAATGCTGTGAGGGTCCCCGGAACAGGTGAGGACCTGGATTTTTTTTTAATGAATTTTGATTCATGCTGCAGTGACGTCACAGGAAATTGCCTACACTGAGGAATATTCAGAGTATGTAAAAAGTATGCACACTGTTTGATACTTGTGTAAAAAAATATATTTTCAATTCCTGAGTGCAGACTCATGTTTTGAAATAGTAAAAGTGAAAAGTTGTCAGGAAAACAACACTAACAAAAAAAAAAAACTTTCATGGCAACAAACGTCGACTAAATTTTCAGTTGGGTAATTCTGACGATTTTTTTTGTTTCCTTTTTTTTGAAAATTGTTTTCCCTGCATTTCACAACAAAACAATAAAGAGTTTACAGAATGAATTGTCCCTTGTATTTGTATTGTCCCCCAACTTAAAGATCTTATTTTGAAAAACTCAGCAAATTGTTTTGATGCAAACAAATTAACATTGTTGCATAAAAGTCAATAATTTATATAGTTGTTCCAACTTAAATAACTACTCCACCCCTTCCCAAAAAATGCAAACATTTTTGTTTTGTTTTTTTTACCGTGAAATACTCATGTGAATACAAAAAAATATTCAAGTACAGTAACAAAGTATCTCCGTGCTGTTATTGCAGGCCCACGCTTGCCAAACGTCAGGATTCCTGGGACGGGGGTCCCGAAAGGACGAAGCCCCCGCGCACACCGCGACCCTGCGGACCTGCAGGGCCTCCTGGTCACCTCCGCGCGCCCCCCTTTGCTCCGGAGACCTCGCCTCGCCCGATGGCCCCCCCAGTACGGCGAAGGACCCTGAAAACGGATAGGGGGCGGGGGGTTGTCGTTGCACCAGAGACCCAACACAATGTCATAATTTCCAGCAAAGTGAAAATTCACTTCAAGGAGATTTTATTTATTTATTTATTTTTTTCTGTGCCAATTTAAACACAAACAGACCTCCTCAGGGCATAAACGTCTCACTGGGACTAAATTCATATTTCATTCAAATGAATCACGGTCGTCATTGCAGGAATTGGACTTTAAATGGCCTTTATTTGATAAACAACAACAAAAATGAATTAAATGGGACATTGTCGTCATCATAAAGCTATTTTTTAATTCAGATGTCGTTTTATATTTCAAGCAATTTCCTACTCATGTATCATATTGCATTTTTTTTTACCGTGACCTTTTTTTATTAAATGAAAATGCACGTGGAAGCATTTTGTCAAAGGCCATAAAACTTTACAACGTTTGTCAGCTGCTTTGTTTGCGCTCCGAAAACAAAAACACGACAAATTGGCAACAACAACACAAGCTTTTTGGTGGTTCAAAATTGTATTTTAGTATGTTAGAAAATAAACGTAAGAACGGCTAAATCAGGTTGAAACGAAATCGGCTCTGTGCAAGGCATTAAGATTGTGTTTATATTTTTATTCAACAATTTAAAAGGGAACGAAAAAAGTAAGGATTTTGCTCAGCGTGAAAATTAATTGGGCATTTTTTAATGAGATGTGACATAACGATAATTATAATTGCACCTGAATTTATTAACATGTCGTTGCATATTTGACGTCCTTTTTTGCAAACATTTTATGATATTTATTTATTTATTTATTAGAGTTTTTAAGAGGCGCCTTAAAACGAAAAGCGACACAAAGGTGGAATGTGTGTCAGGAATTTATGGTTTTATTGCGTGTGTAAATTCCGGAAATCCTCTTTCATGCCGGCCTGCGGCTGGAAAAGACATTTAACGCAAATGAGAAGTCCAAAATATTAAGAATTATGAAAAGAACATTTTTTTACAGGATGTAGAGGGGAATTAAATGTGAATCCAAGCAGGGGGAAAACCGTATAGCATGAAACGTCATTATTTAAACGGGAGGGGGGGTGGGGGGGGATGAAATTTGGGAATGATTTAAGACGAAACGAGAAGACAAATGTTCTTTATTGGCCTTTATGTACGAATTCGCGACAGATTATAAGGGTTTAATAGGATTTGGGATTAAATAAATTTACATTTTGGTTTTTTTTTTTATTATTATTTTTGTACTATATTTGACTTATTTGTTCAAAATAAAATCTCCACGTCTTCTGCAGAAATGCCGGAATAAAACAAAAGTGAGTCTTTTATATCTTCATTCTGCATTTGAGTATTATTTCCGGGCTTGGAAGATGCTCAAAATGGCGCACAATAAAGGGCTGCACTTTATGAAAATTTACAACTTTGCCGTTGCAAGTTTTACGACTTGTGCGGCTCGGGGATTGGCTGCTGGGGGTCATGTGCGTGGCCACAATGACAACTTCTTGTTCCCCAACAGCTCCTCGTGCAGCTGCCTCTTGCTTCTTATACAATCGCGAGCTTATAGGAGCCACTTTTTCTTTCCTTTTTCTTTTGCGTGCACTAGTGGGACTAAAATGGGCCAAAACTCGGAAGGATTCGGGCCCGGAAGTGGACTGTGTGTTTTATACGGAGGATACGTGAGGTGTCATGGCGGCCTGCGCAAGGTGGGATTCGACTGGACCTTCTCGGGAAAAGTGGACCCGCGTGTTGGGGGGCACACGGTGGCACGGCTGATGGATGTGGCACTGAGGTAAGGCATGTGTGTGGCTTATTGTTTTGTTGCTCTGTGCATGCTGCGGTGCATGTCAAAAAGCGGGGATTGTGTTGATACGCGCGTGCACGCGCGGCCTGAGGGGCTGCAGGTGAGGCGAGCACGCGCTGGTCCGTTTTGTTGATGAGGTTTGAGGTTGGAGACTTTAAAAATGTTTTGCTGTAAAAGGTGGTTGCTACGTGTGTTGCGTTCAAAAGGAATCGGAAAATAAACAACTTTGAGGAAGCTTTATTGTCGATTGTGTGTTGTAGAAATCAATCGAATAAATAGTTCTCTTAAAATGCACAGGATGAAATATAGAGGGTAACATGTGGAGTTGTAAAGTAAAACTCTAAACAACCCGAACGTGTTGATTGAGGACAATAAATCTTCTGGACTTATTAAAACAATAACAAATATTAACATAAATATGAGCCTTGATTGTTGTCGTTCTGCAGTCGCCATCTTGGCTGCTGAGGCCTGCACAGTAAATTCACATGAAATATTGCTTTAACGAAATGTGTTATTGTTTTATTATTTTTAATGCTGCCTCGTTATAATCGTCTTTGTTGTGATACTAAATATTCCACACGACTCAATGGGTGTATGGTGCATTCGAGATTTGCATTTTTGCTTGGGAAAAAATATGTCTGCATGCACGATGAATTGAAGTGTAAACATCATAATATTCATTTAAGGAAGCAATTGATGATCATTGAAGCAATCTGGCCTCATTGATCAAGGGAAAGAAAAACATCCCAACAATCATGTCGTCTCTAATGATGTCATTGATCGGCGTGCCTGTTAAAGACGTGATTGGGATGATTGGCGTGATGAGCGATGATTTGACGCCGATGATTTGGACGGAATTTTGGGAGTTCAACGCGTGATGATGACGACGTCCTATACGCTAACGACGGTGCGTTTTCCACGCACTCCATTTGGAGGCACCCAGGACCCGGTGCGCGCAACAAGAGCCCCCCCACGGGCGCAGCCGTGCACGCGCGGACGCCGGTGATTGGCCAGAGGTGGATCAGATGGTACGTTTCCCCTCTGTGTTCAGTGGCACCTCACAACCACCCCCCCTCCTCTCAGCAAAAGGCAAATCTCCGATAAAGTAATGGCAAAAGCACTTGGACTATAAAAGACAACAAATCATTTTCCTCCGGAGTGCGCCCCGTTGTCCACCCAATGAGTTCCTATTTTGTCAACTCAACTTTCCCCGTGTCTCTGCCGGGAGGACAGGACTCTCTCCTGGGCCAGATCCCCCTCTACACGTCGGGATACAGCGACCCGCTGAGGCACTACTCCGGCGCGGCCACCTATGGGGGCGCCGCCGCCGCCGCCGCCGCCGTGCAGGACAAGGTCTACCCGGCCTCCTACTACCAGCAGACGGCCATCTACGGTCGGGCCGCCGGCGGGGCTCCGTGCGACTTCAACCCGGCGGGGGGCTTCTATAAGGACGCCGAGGGCTCGTGCGCCTTCTCCGGCCGCGACGACGCGCCGCCGCCGCCGCCGCTCTTTGGAGCTCAGGAGCACGCGCAGCGCAAAGGCGAGTGCGTGGGGGAGCAGGGCGCGGGAATGAGCGTGGACGACAAGTCCTCCGCGCTCATCTACCCGTGGATGCAGAGGATGAACGCCTGCTCGGTCGGTGAGTGGCACCCGCGCACGCACGCATCCACGCACACGCTCCCGCGCGTGTTTTGCTCCGTTCGGTACGTTAGCTATGCGGGCCAGGCTGCGCGCACACGGACACGGGCCTGCAAGAGCCAAACAAACAGTTGTCGTGGCTACTACAGCGCGAAAAGTTTTTTTTTTTTTTTTTTAAAGTAGCTGGAAGCGTGAAACGGCAACGCGTAAAAAATACTGTTCAATCTAGACTGCAACTCTGTTCATTAACATAAGACATAATGTACGATGTCTTTTTTTACATGCATGCAAAATCATCTATTTTTGAAAATAGAGACATAGAACGTGAGGGTTGGAGCCCAGGTTGATCTATAAGTGTGTGTGTGTGTGTGTTTATAAAATGGAAGCAGAAGCACCAGGCATGCGCACTAACACACATTTGCCTGATGTTGCATGCACGTAGAAATGTTTACATTTTATATAGTTTTGCCTCAGCATACCTGAGTGTTAAATGTTACTAATAGTGAGACGATTGGATTTTTTTTCTTGTTTTTCATGTTATAACAATTCGACATGCCTACTTTTGCCTTGCGTTGTTTTTCATTGGCTCAGTAAATTTCGCATGTAGATGAATAACGTATCGATCACCCTTTTAGTACTGGGTTATCTTTAACTCATTGTTTTTTTTTATCCATCCATCTATCCATCTATCTACCTATCTATCGAAAATTGAAAGATTAAATGAACAAATCCCTTACACGCGCGTCAATGCAAATGTTGCTGTTGCGGCACGACCAAAACGGCGAAAAGCGTAACCCAATCGTGTGCGTGCGCGCGTGTGTGTGTGCGCGTGTGTGTGCGCGTGCGTGTGTGTGTGTGCCTGCACGCAGGCCCGTTCGGCACCAGCGGTCGCAGGGGCCGCCAGACGTACACCCGCTACCAGACGCTGGAGCTGGAGAAGGAGTTCCACTTCAACCGCTACTTGACGCGCAGGCGCCGGATAGAGATCTCGCACGCGCTGTGCCTGACCGAAAGACAGATCAAAATCTGGTTCCAGAACCGCAGGATGAAGTGGAAGAAGGAGAACAAGCTACTCAACCCGCCAAAGACGCCCGAGGAGGAGGAGGAGGAACAGGCGGAGAAGAAGAGTTAAAAAAAAAAAAAAAAAAAGGACACTCAACGTGTACAAAATATGCTGTAGATATTATTCATGTGTGGCGTGCTATCTTCTAGAGCTGCTTTTAGACCTCTCTGTGTGCTCTGTCTTGATTTAGGGACTATGCAAACATGTACAGAAATTTGTAGTGCTTTTTGGACCATGTTATTCCCCGTATGTACGTCTTGTTGTATCCCTCCGTCCGTGCACGTGTTGTACTTGTTCTTCCAGCTTGTACATAAAATGTCAACTTTATTATCACAATGTCATTATTTATTGCTGTAACGTGTTTGATGCAATATTTTGTTCAGGAAAAATTGTACATAGAAAATAAAAGGCCTTTTGATGTATAACTGCACGACTGCTGGTGTTTTGTTTTGTTGTAAATATTAAATATGACAAAGCAACAGTGAAGATTGAAACAATCGAGGTGTAGCCGCAAAAGTGTCAAATCGGATGACGGATGACTCCGGAGGCCTCCGTGACAAGCTTCAGGGCGCTTCCCCATCCGGCCGCGAGATGGCGCCCTCGCCCCGCGCGGCCGCGCCGGTTTGCGCAGCGGGGAGGCACCATTGACTGGAGCCTAACGACCATTATTTCGTCATCATTTGTAAGCGGCGAGCATGAATTACCTCTTGAAGTCATCAGTGAGGATTTACGACTGGTCAACAAAGGCACGTGATTCCCGAGCGCGCTCCCATATTTGGCGGCATACCTGGCAAAGTACAGTAGGGCTTCATTGCTTATAATTCATGATTGCGTCCATAAATCGTGCAAGCACACAAGGATTATAGCGACAAAGATCTACAAATCGAGGCTTTAAAAAAGCAAGCAAATGAGCTCGTACTTTGTAAACTCGTTCTCAGGGCGCTACCCAAATGGCTCCGACTATCAGTTACTAAATTATGGGACTAACGGCGCAGTGAGCGGCTCCTTCAGAGACCCTGGCACCATGCACTCCGGGTCCTTCGGCTACAACTACAATGGCATGGACCTAACCGTGAACCGAGCCAACAGCGGCGGAGGCGCAGGCGGAGGAGGCGGCGGAGGCGGCGGCGGCCACTTCGGGGAGGACGCCCGGGGCTTCGGCTACCGCCAGACGCCCAACTGCTCGCTGTCGTCCCCGGAATCGGTGCAGCCTCAGCCGCCGTCGTGCGCCACCGCCGGCCGGGACCCGCGGGAGGTGAAAAGCCCCTCCCCGGCGTGCGAGCGGAGCGCGACCTCGGCGGCCAACAAAAGCGCCAACAACGGCGGATTCACGGACATCGACGACCCAGCCGCCGCAGCTGCCACCGACACCGAGGACCGCGGTTCGAGCTCGGGCGCCGCTCAACGGGCGCAGGAGCCCAGCCTCGCCACCTCGTCCGCCCCCGCCGCCAACGAGTGCCACGCGCCGCAGATCTTTCCCTGGATGAGGAAGCTGCACATCAGCCACGGTAAATAACCCTGCCAGCTGTTGCTCGAGTCAAATCGGAAGTCCAACTCTTATTTATCCTCGCAGATATGACCGGACCGGACGGCAAGCGCGCCCGGACCGCGTACACCCGCTACCAGACGCTGGAGCTGGAGAAGGAATTCCACTTCAACCGCTACCTGACGCGGCGGAGGCGGATAGAGATCGCACACGCTCTGTGTCTTTCCGAGAGACAGATCAAAATCTGGTTCCAGAACCGCAGGATGAAGTGGAAGAAGGACAATAAGCTGAAGAGCATGAGCCTGGTGACGGGCGCCAGCGCCTTCCACAACTGAGCCGAGACCGCCGTCCTCCGCCCCCGTCACGACCAACCTCTACAGCCGCTGCTATGGAGGTGAAAGCGTTCTAATAATATTCATAGTGATCATAATAATAATAATTAAAACGGAGGGGGGAAAAAAAAAAATACTTGTAACGCTTTGAAGCGCAGCACCTTGCAGCATGCTATTGTGATAGAAGACGAAAAAAGTATCCTGTGGTTCTTTTTAGTGGTAGCGTGTAGGTGTCATGTCATATTGATGTAAATATTCATATTTGTCTCTTGGACGTGAGCTCTTTATCGAAGTGGAGTGTTTTAAGAAAAAAAAAGTCAGAATAATAAGAAAAAATAAAGCTGCTGCCATTTGAATGTAAACATGGGCCCATTGACAAGGGTTGTTGTGCATACTCGGATTGTAGTGTGTGTGTGTGTGTGTGTGTGTGTGCGTGTGCGTGCGTGTGTGTGCGTGATGTCAACTTTGTTTTCTTCTCGCCAACAAGCTTTTTGTATGTGAACTCATAGCGCTTGGAAATAAAACTTTCTCTCTCATGCTTGACTTTTCTGACACTTTTTTTTTCTCCCCGTCTGCTCGTATTTTATCAGATAATATTGAAATCGAAGTTACTTACCTTGTGGTGGAAAGACGTTTCTGTGCGTGTGTTTTCCATGATTCTATATGGCGAGAAACATCCCCAAACGAGAAGCAGAGATTGTCTTATAAGCGAGTACAAGTAAAAAATCCCTCTTTGCAAAGATTGTAAAGGCCCTATATGACATACAACAGTCGCGGCAAAGTCACGTGAGCTCCATAAAGTTGCTTTTATGGTTTTGGGGAGTAGACAATGTTCAATATAATTCACGCGGGCTTGAATGAGAGTGACGGCTTAACGGCGTTCAGGGGACCGAGCGCGCACGGACGCTCATATATGTGGACTCGCAATGTTTCAATAAATGTATCGAGAGGGCTTGCGTTTTTATTGCCTTTTAATCGCATCTAATTCCATTTCACGTTACATCCTGCTTGCGACCACATTTTACGTCACTAAATAGCAATTATTTGACTTTTTATTTGACCGAAAACAATATTTTTACCTTTAAAAAAAAATCACTGCTTTGTTTTGCAGTGTAACAATTCTATTTTTTTTATTTTTGGTGGAGAACTTGAGGTTCTGCAGTGATTGATGCCCACCAGGCGAGTCACTGGGGGGGCCAAAGGTGGTGCACGGGCCGCAACCAAGGACGTGACACATATAGGCCTGTTTGTATATTTTCTCATTTCAAGAAAGAAAAGTTGAAAACTGAAAAAGTGGGCTCAACCCTCGACATTTTGCACATATTCATAACTATATTAAGTGGCAATTTGGCCTTCCTATAACGACTATTGCATATTGATAGGGCTAATGTGGAGCCGGATGTCATGGATTATTCATGACGGAGGGATCATCCGGGGGTCAGGAGACCAAACGTTCTATTATAAACAGCGAATTTTGGCAATCGCGTACAATTGCAGACAAAATTCATATTGACCGTTTCCATGCGATAATTAACTCATTTACTGCCATTGACATATTTATTACAGTCCAGCCATTCAAACCCAGGAACTTATTTATATATATGTATATATTTTTTTCAAACGTTAGGGTAAAATAGGGTATAGAAATGTCTTTAAGTGAATGAGTTAAAGATAATTTAATCCTATCAATGAGCTTCGAATGATTAATTAACACTGTTTTCATTATGATGAGGAAACAAGTGAAATATGTGCTTGGAGTTTGTTGATCATAAAAGAGAGGGAAGAGATGGTGTAATGAGGCCTGGCTGGCAGCAGAGGGCGCCTCAGACCGACTTGGAGGATGATGGATGTTTTTTTTTTTTTCCTGCTTCGGGTTCTTATCTTCCCCAGCAAAAGTGGGAGGAAAGGTGGTGTGGGGTCATGTAGGTCAGAGAAGCCGAGGCTTTCTTTTGTATTAACATTTGGATCCTTTTCTCTGCCCATGCAGAAGCAGAAAGAAATACTGGGTCAAAAATAACCCAGTTATGGGTAAAAAAGAGGCCAACTGCCACTTGGGTTGATTTGATTTTTTTTTTTTTGGGACAAAACAACATGTAAAAAATAGAGGTTCTGTACTGACACACACACAGACCCCCCCCCACACACACACACACAGTCCTCTTCAGTCACTAAAGTACCTCAAGGGGTTGAGTTTTGTGAAATGGTGCACATTTTTGCAATTCATTTTAAAAGGACAGTTTCGGATTTGATAAACACTTTGTGCCATAATCGTTGTATTCACTTCATACATTAGTGCACTCGTTTTAAAATGAGAAATAGCAATGGGAAATTATAACATTTAAATTCAGGTATTCAGACATTCAGATATGTAAAACGTCTATTATAAGTTGAAAAACAAAAGAACACATTGACGCACTGTCATTTTAAAATGGCTTCTAAAATTAAGATTAAGAAGGTAGAAATGAAGGCTGACAAGCAAAGTTAAAAAAAAAAGAAGCACAAAAATCTTCCCCATAACCCTCAGTCAGGAAAATGATGAATCCAAACCATATTCTCACTGCGTTAAAACACATTTGTATGAATTGGCACAACATCTGGAATTCTTTCAGTAATTTGACCTCAGATAATATTGGCATGTCTAACATTGGCTATGTTGCATTTTTCAAACTTCTCCACATGAATTCCAAAAACTGAAGCAATTGATTTCTTTTTTTTAGGACACCATGGGATACAATGTCTTTTCAGGAATTACGAATCCATTCATAATGATAATTTCACTTTTATGATAAGTTTGGGTTTTGCAAAGCAATTTTGATCAACTGGGAAGCGTCATCAGTGTGGATTCACACATTCCAGAATTGCCTGCAGTACACTTGTGGCAAACATTTTCCCAACCTGCTCCCTGAAGGACTTCATTACATTTAATCAACGATTCATGGAGCAATTGAATGGCTTGTAATTACAAAAATGTGTCTTAAATAGCAAGTTATAGTTCCTTTGTATTCAATTTTGTCAGGGTAACACAAGAACATCTTGTTAGCATGTAGATCCGATTTCTTGAAGCGTGTTTTGTATGACGTTTTAAGCAGCTGATGACCTCGCCAAGATGCAAATAGATGGAAGAATGATTTTTTGTTTTTAAATGTTCCAAATTACGCAATTACGTACTGTGATTTGCTGGGTGCGCTGTCCCTTTAAGGCAAGCATGATAGGTGCGCTAAGCTAACAATGTGAGCCACATCAATTTTCACAGAAAAATGTCAATTCAGCGACCAATTGAATGACAAAACATACAATAATATTAATAGAGCTTCCGACCGTAGACATTTTAAGTATTTGTGGATTCGCATGGATTCGGATTTCAGATGTCAAAAAGAGAATGTAACTTAGTGGTTCTCAAAGTGAGGTACGGGCTTCCCTTTAGTGGTACGTTAAAGGATCACTGAGTTAAACACGGACTGCATAATAAGTACAATACATTTGTTGAGTACAGTTCAGTTATATTTAACTTGTACATTCAATACATTTGCATTTAATGCATAGGAACTTTGAATTATCAAATCTTGAGGTACATTTTTCATTTCAACTTTTGTGTGCAATATACACAGAATCCATTTGAAGTGAGTCATTATTTTCCTACGTTTCCTATATTGAAGTGCATGCAGTTCAAACTGTGTATAATGTAACAGTGTTTAACAATAATATTAAATATGTTTTTTTTGAACACTTAGGTCTAATATGTTACTGTACTTTAATATTAGCCTTTATGCCACTAGTGTAAAAAGTTTGAGACGCAATGTACTAGCAATATATTTTCTGCCTATTGCATTTGAACTTTTCCGAGTTGCGCGCGCTTGATACGCTTTCCTGGATGGCAGCCTTGCCTCCTGTGTTCCGTGAGTGCAGAAGATGGCGTGTGTGAAAGTTGCCTTGAATGAGGCCATTGTTCTCCGCATCATTTGTCACCTCCTCCATTCACGTCTGCACTCCACACGAGCAGTTGGAGTGTGCAGGGGACACTCACGTAGGCGGCGTGGACTGCCTCTGCACTCTGCACCGATTATGTGCGTGCGTGTGTTTTCCAGTTGGGGGAAATGAGAGAACCAAAAGGCATAGAAATATATCGCGTTGTTTGAATAGTCGATCAAAAATGAGCATTTTTGATCTTTGCAATGGTGCAATTGATTAACACAGCTCATCATTGGTCATAGTGTGATGGCCACTTATGCACTAAAAGCGCGTTTGTGTTTCTATTATATAATTTACTGCTGTTAAAATGAATGTCACCAAGGTACCGTGCCTGTGGACATCCTGGGAAAACATGACTTGGAGTAACTTGTGTGTTGCATCTTTTACCAACATGATTTTTTTGTATTCTACAAGCTTAATTAATTCAAACCAACTTCATTTTAGTTTCTAATATATATATATATATATATATATATATATATATATATATATATATATATATATATATATATATATATATATATATATATATATATATATATTGTGTGTGTCCACTGCAGAGACAAGATCAGGCAGTTTAGATACTGAAACAGAGGGAAAGAGAATTTATCATCACTGGGAAATCAACAATTTAGGAATCTAATTTTTGGGATATTTATGAACTTAATACAACTCCTTCCATTGGTCACCCATGGTTAAAGTTATAGCTGGTTAGTATTTATGTGTTGGCCTAAGAAAATATAATGAAGCATAATTTATGTAATTTTAAAAATTGTGTTAATATATTTTTATTGTGCTGTATTTTTTTAAAAAAACTTTCTTGGCTTAAGGGAGAAATCATAGTTCTTATTCCAAATATGGTTCCTTGCCCTCCTGTGGAAAACATAACTTGGGGATTTTTTTTTCCATACGTTATTTTCATAACGGCAACTATTATTTTTTTCCATACATCACAAGTGTTTTATGGTTTGTTTGTTTACTTATCAGCGTGGACTCAAATGAGATGACCTGAGAGCAATACATCTAATCACGTGACTACTGGAGGCCCTTGGGGGTGGGGGGTACGCCTGTTCATTAAGTGACGTCATACTGAAGCGTTTGTTGTGTTCACACTAGGATTAAAATCTGTTTGTTCTTGTTGTTTTAAACATATGTCCTGTTTTTACACGACAATTGAAATACAGTATTATTATGGGCAGGTCACACCTCGGAGATGAAAGTGACTCGTTGTCCATTAGTTAAAAATTACCTCGACCAGCCAATCACATCCATCGACATGCACAGCGTGAAGACGAGAGATCAAACGAGTCCCGAATCGATGTTACGTCACTAAAGCGCGTCGTGGCCTCCTTTCGTACTCCATCTGTGGATGCCACCAAGTCTTATCATTATACTTTTATTATTAGACAAATATATATCCACGCAAATGTGGAGATAGAGTTATGAGGTCAACGCTAAATCCGATAATTTTGAGAGCAGTAAGAAGGACCCCGCAGTGCAGGTTGTCCTTATCTAAAGCCGCTTAAATAGCAAAACAGTCCATCTTGATGGCTCTGGGTGCTGTTTAATTTCCACAAAGAGGCCATTGGGCGTTCATTACAATAAGAAAAAGCTCCGTCTTATCATTGTTATCACGGGCTACATTAGCGCGCTCGCATGGATGATGACCACAAACGTTTTTTTTCTCCCCCTTCTTCTTCTCCCGTCTCGTCATACATGCACGCGCACCACTCACGCGCAGACAGACGGAGCGCGGGGTGGTGTGTGTGATAAGGCTGCATGCGCAAACACTGTCCACTCCGTCCGCATGCACGCAAACATCCACAAATGCCGAATCCAGCTCTGCAGCAGGATTATTTCAGTTTTATCTTAAGAAATATTAAGAAGTGTAAAGGGTGAGGAGAGGCGCGCGCGCGCGCACGCGAGGGGATGAATGGAGCTTTCCGAGGTAAGGCGGCCGCATGCAGACGCGCTGATGTGTCTTTATGATTTACGAGCCTGACTCGAGGCTGCTCGGTTCAAGCAGAGTTCATAAAGCTGCATGCCTCCACACTTCTTCTTCTTCTCCTCTTTTGCTGCTGCTTCACCTCATTAAGGAGACAGTGGCGATCGATGCATGCAAACATGTTTGTATTTTTTTGTCTTACCATGTTGGGTTAGAACAAAAGCTGCCCCGCACGGGGTCTTGTTGAAGGTTATCATCAAGTAACATATTATTATTACTCCATTAAAATGCTATTGCTAATATTTCATAGGCACATAATGGAAAGAAAGGCAGAAACCAAAACGATTCTCGTTTTTTTTGTTGGCATCTTGTCAAGCGTTTATTTTTTCTGAACCAAACAAAAACGGTTTGTACTGCTCCACTTAAATGTTTTTATGTATTCATGAATTTAGTGAACGGGGACAAAGCACAATTATAAACATTGCTGTAAATGCTGCAGAGTCAGGCAAGGGGCGAATTACGCATCTTTTCAAATAGAAAAATAAAAAGTTACCCCCAGTGACCCCCAAAACTGAAAATAATCAGAATATCAAAATATCCAACCTTTGTAAACATACAGAACAATAACAAAAACAAATTCTGCTTGTTGGGTGATTCAAATTGTATTCCACAGAGGGCCATATCAAAAATAAACAATGAAGGGTATTTTAAAACATTTTAAAACGAGCATGTTAAAAAAACAATATGTGCACCTTCATAACTGCTGGGGTAAAAATAACCCAAATTGGGTTATCGTTAAGGGTTAGGGTTCAACCCAGTTAGGATTGGAAAAAGTAACATTTTAGATAACCCACGCTGAGCTGTTTTTAACGCATATTGGGCTATTTTTTAAACCCAATTATAATTGAATAAGTGCAATTTTAAATAACTCAGATTGGGTAACTGATATATATATATTTTTATTCCATATTGGGATGTTTTTTAATCCACATTGGGACACAATTTTTTTTGCCCAATTACGTTTGGAAATAGTCACTTTTTAAATACCTCATATTGGGTTGTTTTCAACCCTGTTATTCTTATTGTTTTAAACCCAAATTGGGTTATTTTTAAACCAGTAGTTTTCAATTTGCATGGAAACCTATATGGCCCATGTAGCCTGTATCAATATCGTGCAGCCTGTGTGCAGGCTATTCATGTCAGCACACTATTGAGTTGATAAGATGGATCATTTGGTCTCCTCCCTGATTCTGCCTTCTTTCAGACTCTCTGCAAAGCTGCCATGTGACATTTTGGCTGCCGGAGCCGCGTCACAAGGTCAAAGGGCCTCGCTGTGCGTGTCATGGAGAGCAGCCAGCAGCAAAGACAGACGCACAAGCAGCAGCAGCATGAGCAGCAGCAGCAGCATGAGCAGCAGCAGAACTTCTCGCTGCGTGCTGCATTTGCGTGCAGCAAGCAGGCCAAGCAGTCAGCGGAGCACAAGTTTGGCGCGAGTAAAAGCATTTTCCCCTGGATGAAAGAGTCCAGACAGACCAAGCACAAACTCGACAGGAGGCTAACAGGTTTGTTATAAACCAAACGTCATAGTGAACATAATCGAGAATGCAAGACAATAAACGTAAATATTTACAAACCATGCATTTACAACAAATTCAAACATTCACAACAGTCTTTTGGTACATTACTATTGGAACAGTTTTATGACGAAAACGAAAAATAGGCTGTGAGACCTTTTTCATTTTTCTTTTTTTTCTTTTTTTTTTAACGCCATGTCGCTATAGTCACCATGCAGTTTAACATCAATAAAGGCAATAGTTTAATACAAGTCAAATAATTCAAGTGTCGCACAAATAAAGTCAACATGAAATCAATGCAATATAATACACGTCAAACTAGTAAGTATAGGCCGATAAGTAATAAAATATTTAAAAAAGAAAACAGAATAAATTCTGACTGATATTGCCACTTCAACTCCAAAATAAAAACACAGAATGTTAACTAAAACATTAAAAATAAATGTATTCATTATAAATAAATGCATGGAAAAAATAATAATATAACTTGTAAGCTAAATAATAAACTCAACTTTAAGCACTTTAAAAACCAGCCTAGCAGCATTTTATATACATAGATATATAAAGTGCTGGACAAAAAGTACAAATCAGACATATAAAAACTAAGACGTCAAAACAATAGATTAACAACATAAAAACAGTTAACACACTAAAACAATGCCAAGTCTAATGCTGAGTCGAAAGCCAAAGAATAAGCATCTGTTTTAAGACGAATTTTAAGGACATGAACAACGCTCATAACAAAGCTAAAACCGCAACACTCTGCACTTACACACTTCAATGATATTGCCAGTCTGCTTTGAAAAGAAAAAAACGTGAGTGTGCGCGCGTGTGTGATATCATTGTAATTCGTGGTCTTGTTTGCACTGTTGGTCTGGCAGACCTTGGAAGCGTGAGCAGCACCACCGACTCTCCGAGCTCCAGCACGCCGGCCTGCAAGCGCACTCGCACGGCGTACACCAGCGCGCAGCTGGTGGAGCTGGAGAAGGAGTTCCACTTCAGCCGCTACCTGTGCAGGCCGCGTCGGCTGGAAATGGCCGGCCTGCTCAATTTACAGGAGCGGCAGATCAAGATCTGGTTCCAGAACCGCCGTATGAAGCAGAAGAAGGACGAAAGGCTCCAGCAGCAGCAGCAGCAGCAGCAGCTGCAGCAACCGCACGGACTTCCTTCCGCCTCGCCCTCCTCACCCGGCTCATCCCCCTCCGAACCGGGCAGCCCCACACTGTCCAGCCTTGGCTACGTGCACCTGGGCGGGGACTACCAGCCGACTTCGCTTCGGCCCCAAACCCAGCAGCAGTGGTCCGAGTATGCCGCTACGAGCACCACGTTTGACGCGCGCTATGACACGCACGGTACCGCGCACGCGCGGAATCCAAACGAGGATTTTCAGTCGTCTTATTTGTCTTCGTGCAGCCCTCACGAAAGAATCATGCACGCTCCTAAACTTACGCATTTGTAATTGTATACGTCCATCCATGCATGTACTTTTATATGATTATTATTATTATTATGATGATTATGATTAATATTATTATTATTGCAGCAGCATTCATCTATTGCAGAGGTGTAAAACTGTTTTTTTGTACATTTCCTCTCAGAGGGCCACAACACTGACACTCATCACATTACGAAGTTAAGGAACATAGTTTAACTATACTCCCGCTTGCAACATCTGAAGTTTTGAAAAGTGAAGGTAATTTGCATTTTTGCTACAAATTCCCAGCAAGAAACAAGAAGTAGACACGTGATTTACTTAAGTGGACCATAAAATCATTTTGGGTGGGGGATGTGTGAATTTGACACCTGTGATCTAATGCAGTGATTCTTAGACTGTGATATGAGAACGAGCCCCCTAGCGGTGCATTAAAGAATCGCCAGTTCAGTTGTATTTAACTTGTTAGTATTTGCATTAGTTTAATTAATTGATATTTATTTGGGTACAATTTGTATATATATATTATGTGCAATACATTTTAATTGAATCATTGTTTAAACATCTTTTCTTTGCAACATTGTTCATCAGGAAATGTGACCCGCTCTAATGTTTAATCATCAAAACAAATACATGACGCAATTCAATTTTTTGGAATGTTAAAAAAAAAAATGACAGTGAAAAAATTGAGCCATGCAGACTAAGTTAAATCCCACTAAATTGTCCAAACGGGTCAATTTGACCTGCATCATAATAGGAGTGTTAAGTACAGTTTTTATTTTCCTATAAAGCATTTTGTCAGTGTTCCAACTGCATTATGTTACAGTGGCTTAAAATAATATTAAACATAGTTTTTAGGAACAAAACCTCTGTCACGGATTCGATGAACACTTAGGCCTACTACACTATTAAATGTTGGACAAGATGATTGGAGAACTATATATTTTTGGTGGTGTTGTATAAAAATAACCACTGACCTAATACATTTATTTCCTTTGATATGGTCCTAATTTCTTGGTAAAAATAAAAGGATTAAAATTCGTTTTCTAATATATCCCAGATTACTCCTTACAAGGCCCCAAAAGAGAACTCAGCCTGTGATAAGAATACATTTGACATGTGAGAAGAGTGTCATTGTTCTTTTGAGGGTCACAGAGGCTGTCTTCTTTTTTTTAAAGAGCACATGATGGATCACTATGCGCTCTTCTGGCACAGTCAGTCCAAAAAAGGAAGCCCCCAAAACACGTACCTCAATTCTTCCCATATAAAAATACATTTTAAACACTAAACACGTTCAATCTTACATTTCTTTGACAGCTTTACGGCAGCAAATAGCTCAAAGGCCACATTTAAAGACATGATTTTTATCACTTGTTTAGAATTAAAAATATGAGGGTAAAAAAATCGTAGCACGATGGCGAGCTCAATCAGAGTTTGGAGGGGCAATTGCTTGTCATTTGGGCTGCTCAACGTTTGTGTTCTTATCAGATGGATGAGCGCGTTTGATTGAAGCGTTTGTCATGCAAATACAGCTGCTTGATGGACGAGCTCCGTGGACGTGACAGAGAGGCCGGCGGGCCGCGCCATTGGCCGGCCGCGGGTCACGTGGCGTGTCAGGAAGGTGATATGAGGGGCGGAGGGCACTTTTTACAGCTTTGACATACTACCTCTGGGGTTAGGGCGATTAATGACTCCTCTGCTGTGAGCGTTCGAGATGAATTCCTACCTCGACTACCCGCTCTGCAACCGCGGGCCGAACCTTTTCAAGGCCGGCTACCACAACCTCAACCACGGATACGTGACGCCCAACGCGGATAACTACGGCCAGGAGGGCCACCAGAACCTTCCCTTGCACCACCACCACCACCACCAGACGCACGTCAACCTGGACCTGCAGTACGCGCCACCGCCGCCGGGAAACACCGTGTACGGGTCCCCTGTGGAATACGGACATCATCAGTACGGCCTAGCCCCAGAGCAGGACCGGGGCTACATACACGCACAGGTCTCGCCTCTCGGAACCAACATGCCGCCTTACACGGGGGACAGCGGCGCACAGTACGTCCACTACGGTGGCGCAGAGCAGAGGCAACCGGAGTATCTTCCAGAAAGTGTGTACACGGCCCAGCACAAGGACAGGGACGCGGATCACGTGGAGGAAACTTCGAAAACTTTCGACTGGATGAAAGTGAAGAGAAATCCTCCCAAAACAGGTGAGCTCCTCCACGCGAAGCCACGCGTAAGAAGTTGACCCGCAAACTAATATTTCGCTCATGTTCATTCATTCCCCCAAAAAGTTTCACGTCTTCCATTCCATCCACCTCTTCTCTCCCTTCCCTCCCAGCAGCGGTTCTGTCCGAGTTTGGCGTCCCGGGCCAGCACAACGTGATCCGCACCAACTTCACCACTAAGCAGCTGACCGAGCTGGAGAAGGAGTTCCACTTCAACAAGTACCTGACGCGGGCAAGGCGGGTGGAGGTGGCCGCCAGCCTGGAGCTCAACGAGACGCAGGTGAAAATCTGGTTCCAGAACCGGCGCATGAAGCAGAAGAAGCGCGATAAGCTAGGCTGCTTGGTGGGCGGCGGGCCTGCTGAGAAGCTATCGGGGCCTGACACCCCCCCAGCACCGCCGCCGCCCCCCAAGGCCGGGCCAACCGAGTGAACTGAAACTACTCGCTGAAGAGTCGGCATTCCAAAACGGGGGAAAAAAATCAAATGCACGTGGACTTGTGGAATTTCAGGGTATACAGCAAACTGCTAAATGTGCTTTTTTTGTTTCCTGCTTTTTAAAACAAAAAAAAAAGTCTTGTGAATGTTTGTGTCCAAGCACTGAGCTGTTCAGTGTCACTGTTTGCACTATTTATTTGACAGGGTATTTTACAACAATTGTCCAGAGCTTTTAGATGAATAAAGTTTATGAATTTAAAATAAAACACTGACATTACTGTTCGACACTGTAAAAAACACATTTTGTATTTTTGGGGGGGCTAAAACAATTATTTAAGTTGGAACAACTTCAAATTATAAATTGACATTTATGGCAACAATGCGAATTAGCACAACAAAGTAAGCTAGTTGTTTGCTCCAAAACAATTTGCTGAGTTGTTTTTGTCTTAATTTTGATTTAATTCAATTTTAATTGTGAAATGAAAGAAGCACATTTTCACAACAGAAAAACTTAAAATATTATGTTGACTTTCACAACTTAAAATGTAATTGAAATTTGTAGCCTTGAAATTTTGAGTTCACTGAACTTTTTTTTGTAGAGTTGACAAAAGTGTGGTGGTCTATATTTATTCCCCTCTTGCATAATGTGACAAGAGGAATCTTTCACAACACACGGGGTGGTTCCTGGTGACCTATTCACCTCCAAATACCTCCAGGGGCTCTAAACATGACAACAAACTGCAGGGTGCATGCAGGTCTCCATTTTTGTTACCCAAATCCTGCTGGATGCAGCTGACAGTCAAATGCATTGCTGTATTTTTATACTCATAGAATTTTTTGGGGGCAATTCACAACATTTATGTTTTTCAACTGAATATGCAAAAGTACCAAGAACAAAAGTAGCTAATTAGGATTCGTAAAATAATGTACATTGACAATATTTAGACACAAAAGATTTAAAGACAGTGACAGTTTTTTTAAAGACGGTGACTGCAAGTGTTTACTACCAGCAGCCATCTTTTCTATATTGTTAAAATCAATTACCTCAGTTGTTTTGTTTTGTTTTGGTTTGGTTCAGCTGAATCAAATTTAGGTTCATCCGGTTAATTTGCTTTAGACACAGCACAACATGTTAAATGAGCTGTCATTTGGGGAAATTGATAAATATTGCTGCGTGTCATCTGCATAGCCATGAGAGTCAACATTGGCATTCTGAAGCATTTGGCCCAGGGGAAACATATACAGACTGAACAAAACGGGTCCAAGTACTGACCCTAGAGGGACGCCACATGTCACGGCCAGTCACAAAATAACTTCTTTCCTTCAAGTAGGACAAGTACCATTTTGGGACTGTTCCGTTTAATCCTTTATTTAATCGTAAAGCTCATGAGTCAACGATAGTCAATAGCATCCCCACAACAGACTTATTTATGTCAGGAAAGGATCAGGGGAATCATTCAACTGAACAAATGTATGGTGCCACAAAATTATGCACAAGAAGTAAAACACACAGAACTTAACATGAACACAAACAAGAAGTAACATGAACACAAAAACATGCAATTAGCTCGGCATGCTGGGAAATTCCTCCTTCTTGTCAATTACAAATACTGTTGACAAATAGATTGTATTACCGCTGCATACTGGAAATGTGGAGTATGTCTAACAGAAAGCAGTTTAATGAATTTTAACTAAACGAATCTTTGTTAATTCACAGCCTGCCATATTTAAGCTATATTCATGTTTTTAATGATGCCTTTACATTAGTTTTAAAATTCACAGATCTATGCTGATTTGAAGTAAATATATTCAAAAATTGGATGGTTTCAATAAAATTAAATAAAAATCCTAGATTAATTTTTCTAAGTACATTTACAGATTTTTAGGGACCCTACATGACATCAAAGTGCTTATTTGGGCATCTGCCTGACCTGAGCGCCTCGTCGGGTCTGATGGTGAAGGAGGGGCAGGGAGTTTCAATATTTGCACTGGGTGTTGGGTTTGTGCACAAACACCCACAGGCTCATACTGGCCCAGCAGCACCGGCCTGTCGGCGGCCTTCTTTCCTAGCGCCCGAGGTTCACGCAGAGTTCAGCGACAAATGAATGCAGAGTCAATCTGTCAGGACACCAGGGTGGCTGCAGGCCCTCTCTCGCAATTCACAGCTTTAGCATTTGAGGGATCTCTCATCAAAGTTCCACATAAACACTGAAATTAGCGACCACGTTAAATATAACAGCTGGACTTAATTAGATTTAATGGGGAAATTAGCCAATTGGAGGTAAAAGGACACCACTTGACATGTCAGACGTTTTTCAGCGAAAGACGATTTTTAATTGTAATCAATGTTTTCTGTCTTGGCTTGTAGGAAACGCAAATGACTGGCATTATTCAAAAAAGTTCTACCTTTTTGTTTTTTTTCTCCTTCTGACATTTTCTGCCAGTATTTATTTCTAATAGGGCTGGATGATTTTGAAAAATAATCTGATGAGATTCCCCCCCCCCCCCTCAATTCTGCAATTGCGATTTAATTTGCGATGATTTTTTCCAGGTCCTTTTCCCATGTATTTTTAACAAACACAAACAATAGATTAATCTGTGTTACACTCAACAACTTCAGATCTATTTTACGCTAAAATAAAGGAACTATGAATTAAAATGAAACAGTTGATGTATATTAATTAAATGAAATTTTATTAATATGTACTTCAATTAGTGTTCTTAATTTACTTAGAACTTTACTTTAAACGGGTGCAACTTCATTTTTGTGGGCGTTCTGGCAGACAGAGCTGGCACGCCACCGCTACACTTGATAATTTCATGACAGAAAGTAGTCTGTGCTAAGCGTAAAAACAAATCTTCATTTTCGTGCCAGTTTAAGTCTAGTTTAACATGTTTGTGAGTTTGGTACACCGTGCTACACCTCAATAGGTGTTCTGACGTATTGCACGGCCCGGCAAATCTGGCAATTTGGTGAACAAAAGTAGACAAAGTTTTAGACTAACTAAAAGTAATTCTAGGTTTTGGTGCATGAGAGATGTGCATATAAGATGAGCCACCAAACTGCATTGCTCGGCTGGTCCATTTTACTGTGTATGTTTTTTCTAACTTTTTTTTCCCCCCCGTTTAGAGTTGAACAAGCGAACTCAGTGAAATATTTGAACTGACATACCTCGGGTCACAAGCTTCCAACGTGGATAAATCACTGCTTTTACACCGTATAAATACGTACCATGATTTGAGCAACATGGTTATCTTCTTTTTGTCATAGATTGTGAAAATGATTCCATTCACCGTGTTCATTTCTTATGGGGGATTAAATTCACAAGTCATGTTTTTGAAATTTGTCATTGCCAATGGGTCGGAAAAGCTTCTAAGTTGACTGAGTGTGCTTTTTTAAACTTAGCTTCTAGTGGAAGCAATGCATGCCAGCAAGGCTTTGTTTTAAACAAAACGAAACAAAACAAAAACCAAATCAATCGGCTGGCCCTCCCTATGTGAGAATTAAAATTCAAATTTCAACTGTGAAGGAAATTACATATTGCTAAGCTGTTTCAACTGAGTCACAAGGCCAAGTACTGTGGTTGTGGGTAATAAGGGCCGAGGGGGCATCATCCATACGGGTCAGGGTGGCACATTTGACAAGAAGGAAGCGGCCGGCGCTGAAGACAAGTGTGGGATTTCATTCCGGAGGTGTGATCCCTGCCATCTCTGCGGGTAATACCTCAACGCTCCCAGCGGGCTCTCCATCTGGAGGTGTCAGAGTCGGCGCTGTGGCCGACGCCTCCGAGACAGATGTTCACCTCGGGAAGGGGGAGGAAGAACTCAGAAGACTTCCGCAGGACAATGCAAGATGAAGAGGGGGGAGAACCTGAACAGAAACAAACAGCCGAAGCCCGTTCATGCGAAATGCTATGGCTCGGGTGACAGAAATTAGCATGGAAGTTAATAGGGATGTGCAACACCACTTTTTTGCAGACAGATATAAGTATGAGTATTCATTCTTTGAGTACTCACAGATATCGAGTACCAATACCAACATCTCTAGTACTTTTGACATATCAAATGTCATTCAATACAATGACAAAAAATTGTCAGGGGGCAGCCATTTTGTCACTTCTGTTGACAGAAAATGACATCACAACTATTCAGGGATCAGGCAACGACCAATCACAGCTCAGCTTTAGAAAACAGGCGAGCTGTGATTGGTCATTCCCTGAGCCCTGGGCAGTTGTGATGTCATTTTCAATTGACAGAATTGACAAAATGGCCGCCCCCTGAGATGGCTAAAAACAGGTGGATTTTGCTGCTTAACTCATATTGCACAAACGCGCTATCAATCAGAATGCCGTGTTTTAACTAGTGGGCCTGCTGGGAACATATTCTTGAAAAAAATATGTTTGGGTTGATTCTTCTTTAATTAAGTATTGGTGGCTGACATCAACAGCCTCCACGAGTACCCAATACCTTAAAAAAGGGCCAGTCTCAGCCCGATACCGATACGTGGTGTCGCTACTCGCCCATCCCTACTTCAATCAGCTGCTACTTTCAACATAGCATAATAGTCTCTGCAACACTGGAACACCAAATATTAAAAAGGCAAAACATGGTATTGTACTAGAGGCACAACACTAAATTTTGACTTTCCTGCATAATGTAAAACCCCCCCAAAATTGATTACATAAAGATCGCCGATACAGTGGGAGTGCGACCAATGAGCCACGTCATAGCGGGGGAACACTGTCCAACATTCGATATCTGACATATCTCCAGATGACCCCCCCGCCCCCGAACTGACTTTGAGGTCACGCCAGTGCTGTTTGTACCCCATGCTGCTCGCAGTTGTTGCCGGCTCTTTTACAAGTCTATTGCCAGGCTCACTTCCTTGGATTTCGACCAGTTCCTCTGTCGCACGTCACCCGGCAGGGACCCCCACCTTCAAAGGGCCAGCCGGGTCCAGTATTCATGGGAGAAACGGGCGGGGGGTTTCTCATCTCGCAGATGCCTCAGAGGGCTTCGCGTTTTTAGGCAAATATGGTCACAGGTGAGCATATATGCTGCATTGCTTACATGTGCTCAATTTAAACACTGAGGACCGATTCTCATTTAGAATCAATTGTTTTCATTGCTCATACAAAAAAGGCATCCCTATATTCACGTAGTACACGTTACAGAAAACAAGCACATTGTTTAAAGGTCTAAACATGGAACATGAACCTGTAAATAAATCTGATTGATTAACAAATCCGATCCCACTTATTGACACCGTTTCATTAGAATCATTTCTTCATCTCGGACAATTAACCTGCAACTCGACAGTGAAGGAAAGCCGCCTCGTTATGATCAGCACGCTCCCTTCTTCCTTTGTTGTGGAACTGAAGCTCCATTTAACTGGAGACCCTCCCCCCATCCGTGTCAGGCTCTAATGGATGTGCAAGCCCCAAGGCCCGGCCTCTCGGATCCCCCCAGCGGCCGCATCCTTTCTCCGCCCCGTCAGTGCCGTAACTGGGAGAGACAGGTGACTTGGCCATGGTTAACGTCTTAATGCTCGCTGGGATTGCCTCCAGGATCCGAGCGGCGGGCGCTAATAGTTTTCCTCCTGTCGAGCCGGCAAGAAAAACAAGACTAGCAAGGAGGCGGCGCAGCCGAGCGGCGCCGTGGAGTACCGAGAACATGAAACGGTCAAGTGGTAACGCCACTGATTTGTTTGCATTAGTATTGTGTCGTGATATACGTATGACTTACTGGCTTATGTTTACGTCGCACTTGTTGGCCAGAACGCTGTGAAGTTGCTGTCGTGAAGTCAAATGGCCTTATTTTTGTGCCCAGCACAAGCTTAACACAAAGTGCAGTCTAACTGTGCACATGGTTGGAGTTTTGGTAGACGGGCGCAGGTAGAAAGGTGCCCGTGCGCCGTTGTGGGGGTGGACAAAGCGATCTTTTTTCCCGGCCGATGGAAGTGGCTCGCCTCATTCCCTTTGAATTCAGCACAGGAGAAGCGCACACAGTCTTTGACATTGCGAAAGAAGAAACAGACTGACTAACTAGACTTCAACTTGGTGACCGCCTTCCACCCCAATCGTGCGTGTGACAAGGCCCCAGCCACACAGGTGCTTTTAAAATTATACTAAAGATGATAAAGCATTCAATGAATTGATTTCTACGATGATTCATCGGGTTCGATTCATGCTAACATCATATTCATGAAATAAATACAATGATACCCACCCCACATATTAGAGGAGTTTAGAATTTGTCTGCCTTGATTAAATTCACCAAAATCACGTTACGCCACCTGCTCCGCAATTTAGACCTGGTTTTACCCGGTCTAAAGTCTAGTCTATTTTCTGTCACCAAATTGTCCAGTGCGTCAGGTTGTGGAAACAAAAACCCCTTCATATTAACTTAACGTAAGCCTAATTTATAAGACCAAAATGTATAATAAATGTGATATTGTAATACAGGTTAATTCATTGCTTATGTTTATTAAAAATACATGGGACGAGGATCTTGACAAAATAATTGCATATTAAATTGCCATCGCAATATTGATATATTTATTTATTATATATTAATATTATACATTGATATATACATCTCAATTACATTATTTTCCCAAAACATTCAAATACATTATACAAGTGTATAAACAAAATGCAGTCGCAAAATGAAGCAGAAAAATTGCAAAAATTGCAAAAATTACATTCGGAATTTAATGAATTGTTCAGCCCTACTATACAGCGTAAAACCCGGAAAAAAAGCGATCACTTAAAAATCTGCGACGTAACGCGGGCGTGAAAGACGAACCGCTATATAGCGAGACTCCACCGCAACGCTGAGGCGGGAGGATCACGTGTGGATGCTCCTCGCGTGGACACTCATGGAAATTGGAGCGGCTCCTTCCAGAACTCAATCAGTGTCACGTCACATGGTTCAAAGCGGCCAATTCGCCGGCGCCAGCAGGTTGAGAAATGCAAGGTGACAGTTCATTTTACCGCTGACAGTGTGTCGGTCTCGCTCGCTGGTTCCCCAGTCGATTCCCAGCGAGGAGTGAAGGTTGCTGGAGACAGACAGCACACCGCCCCCCGCCCCCCCCACTACCCAACCCCCTCTCCCGCACTCCCCCATTCTCTCTCCTTCTTCCTCAACGCCGTTCCCTCATCGACCTCGCTCTGCTTTGTATTCCAATTAAGTCGACGGGGAGGGAGGCGGCAGGATCACAAGTGCAGGCAGACACGTTCTCCTGGCGTCCTTCCAGTATCTCAATCCCACTTGTATCAATAGCGTTGGCTCACTTGTTTCGGCGGGATAATTCATGGATTCTTCTGGAGCGACCGCCTCTAGGGACAATGTCTTGGCCGTGAAAAATAGGCCGCTCTCATGCGTGCATACATCACGTGTAATGGAGGTATGTCATCACTCAGAGAGCAAACCGGAATCGCTATGCTTAGCGGACACTTCATATAATGCTGGATTAATATTTACACATGGCTCATATCTTCTACAATAATACAATCTCGCTTCCTATACGCCGAGGCAACCACAAGGAACGCTGCGCACGTAGCGTTAGCTCTTATTGTCTTTCGTGTCCTCAATCTATCATCGCTTCTTACCTTTGCCACCCCCGCCCAAAACTCCCCTTTACACTGACATGTGTGTGAGCAATGGGTGGGCTGGGAATACAAGTATTGTGAGGAAATCCGAAAAGCAAACTGCCTCTTTTTATCTCCTCCGGCAACACAAACATTTGCCCGAGACCCTCGGAAGTGTCGGACCGAGCGCCTCGCTGCCGAGGGTTTGGAATTAAAGGGCAGTGGTGGGCCGTCAGGGTCAGCGAGGCCTTCTCCGCTGCCCGAAAAACTATCACAAGCACTGACCTACATTCATCCATTTCTGTCTTTTCTTGTCCTCATTCCAATAAGTAAGTGGAGTGCCCTGGGTCAAAAGTTCAGTTTGTTAATTTATTCAGACATAGCTTCACAACAAGCCGTGTACTCAGAAAACACAATATAGGTTGTCTGAAAGGGAAAAAGACAGTAAAGTGTCGCTGCACTGTCAAAAACACAACTCGTATTTTTTGGGGGCCTAAATCAGTAATTTAAGTTGGGAAAACTTTAAAATGTAAATTAGCCTACTGGCATTCATGGCAACAATGGTAGTTAGCGCAACAAAGCAAGCACGTTGTTTATATCTTTCATTTGGGGTTCAATAAACTCTTATTTCTTTGTTGTGAAACGCAGGCCAATTTTCACAACAGCGAAACTTTCAACATTTTGGTGAACTGCCCAACTCAAAATATTATCAAAGGTTGTTGTCTTGAAATTCTGAGTTCACCCAACATTTTTTTAACAATTTGAAATAATAATGATAATAATAATAATAATAATAATAATAATAATAATAATAATAATAATAATGATATGCACTTCCTGCTTTCATTGTCCACTCTCAAGATAAATAACCCAAATTGGGTGACATAGCTAACCCAGATTTGGGTCCAAAAGGGACTGAGCCAATTATCAAGAATTTGATCCAACTAGTGGTAAAAATTGCCCATAATGATACCAAGAAATGGATTGGCATGTTATTGGTATAACTGGTTAAATTAATTTAAAGAAATTACCAACATTTTCTAAGACGAGGAAGCAAGTTTGGCGACCAGTTTCGGCTTTTCAGCACGCCAAAATCCAATCTTCAAACCCAATATGCTGGGTCAAAATAATTAACCCAGCCTTGGGTTAGGGAACCCAATCTGCTCAAAATCCACAGAAAGTAAATCAGGAAAACAACCCAGAAACTGTACTTTCCTATCTTGAAAACACTTTGTGATGAGCGCGCGTGTGTGTGTGTGTGTGCGCAGCTAGGACAGGACACAGACACCCACTCCAACACCCTGTGTGCCCTGAGGAACCTCCTGACTCTCCTGGCGCTATCAGATCAGAGAGACCCGCTGTCCCTCCCCACACCGCAATGCAAATGAAAAGGAATGCGCTGATAAAAGGCCAGATCCCAAAGATGAGAGGGCAGGAGGAGGACGGAGCTGGTGAATCCTAAATGGGGGGAGGGAGGGTGTGCTGGGGGAGCCTCTTGGTGAGATGAGAGGTGGCCAAGGAGTCAGTGTTGGTAGTAGTGGGAGATCATAGCCTCGCTCCCCCTCAGCGGCGTTTGATATAGGGCTTTTGTCGCTCTTTCAGCGGCGCATTGTTGCCTGGTGTAATCCCCGCCGGATTACAAAGGGCTTCCCTTTTCATATGGGGCTGACCCAGCAGGCAGGTGGCTGCGGCTCTGTGGAGCTGTCAAGGGGAGGGAACCTCTTTTCCAAGGGAAGGGACCCCAGTTCCTCTTACCTTCACAGGGGCTTTTTGCTGGGAGGCCAGTCAGGCGCAGGTCAGCGCGGGGACAATTCCGACGCGGGACTCAACTCGGCCTGACCCCGCAGCTTCCTGCGGGGACGCGACAGGGAAGGAGGCCGTCATCGAACCGCATTTTGCATGAAAACCACAAAGTCACAAAAGACATGTTATTGGGAATAAAAAAAAAATAAAAAAAAGATAACATAATAGTGTCAGCCCCCCACTATACAGAATTTTAAGAAATTGTTTTTTTTTTTCAGAGGCGAGGCTGAATTAAGAGTTGCGCAACTTCAGTGTAGTACCTCATTGTGCCACAACATGCCAGGCAGCACTGAGGTCTACTGGAAAGCATGCTGCATAATTTACTTATTCACTGCCATTGACGAATTTATTTGTCTTTTCACAGTCCAGCCATTAAATCCCATCAATTTATGTATGTTTTTTCTTTTTTTTTTCCAAACCTTAGGACAAAAGAGGGTCTGATAATGCCTGGCGGGTCAAACGGCTAATGGTGATCGGCACGCCGAGCACAAAAAATAATCACCTGCAGCTCATATTTGCATTGACGAGAGACCAGCCTGTGTAGCGCTCCCCTGCCCCTTTCCTTAACAATTCACATGTTACCATGTGTTACCAATTCCTGCACTGTCAATTTGAAGTTATGTCCTGTTTTTGTATAATAAAGGCATGGAGATTTGGATAGAATGTTTTTTTTCACATCTGATTCATCAACCAAAAATTTGTTGATATTATTCAATTATTAAAATAATCGTTAGAGAGCACCTTTAAAATTGAAAGATGATGATCGGAATCAGAACAGCCCTAATCCTAACATCTATGGCAATTTCCGTCAGCCCATCTACGGCATTCCACATTATATGTTATATGCATTAAAATAGCGCACTTTTGTCAGATTAAATTATTTGCTTTGTTTGAACATTTTCATGTTTAAATATACAATGTTTAATTCTCTTTTGTTTGAAATATCAGTTTTACTGTAAATTCCAACTGGCAGAGACAAACAGCTTGAAGCAAGCACACTTTACATCTTAATTGGAGAACTGTGCACATGAGAGTGACAAAAGGCACAAAAACAAACCTTAAAAAAGCACGTATTAATATTCACAAGTATGTCTTATTAAGTTCAAATATGTTTAAAGCCTGTGTGAGTCTTTTTTTTAATATAGTTCCTCTATATTGTGGATTTTCACCTCTTGCGAAAGCCAAAGGGTTTGGAACATATCCCGTGGTTCAGTGTTTACATATAATAAAACACCAAGATGATGCAAGTAAAACCACTACACTGCACGAACAAAAGCCTCAGAACACACCTACTCATTAACTAGTCAATAAAGGGGTTGGACTAAAACCCTAATGACCCTCAATCTTCAGTGTTCATTTTATTAAGACAATTGTATGCTTCCATTGGCTGCGAGAGTAGTTTTGGGATGTTGCCTCTCTGTTCCCAGTGCACAAAGCAAGGACAAGCAAATCCAGATGATTAAGTTCCATATTTAAAAAGGAAATTAAAAGCTCAGCCTGAGTTGGCGCCGTGAGCCACGTGTGATTGAGCAGCAGCCATTTGATGGCTTTCCTTGCTGTGTGTCAGTTGTGTTGCACGATCAATAAAACGATAGGCGAGGCCCAGCGTGTGTTCTATTCATTTTTTACACTCCCTGTTTGCGTTCAAACTGTTTGTGTTCTGTCACACATCTACTGCTGTTATAAATCATTGTTCAGATACTGGGAGGGACCAATTTTGAGAAGCTTGTGTTGTCCCAAATATCCTAATTAGTTGCTCTGCCCACATCGGAGAGCCATCAAGATGGTCAATACGATGATTTAAACCCAAGGAGAGGGAATTAAATCTATTAAAGCATTTGCTAATATGTGCTCTTCTCGGTGAAGGTAATGTATGGATCCTTTCAAAACCTAATCGGCTAAGACGGAGACCAAACAACAGTTGCTGTAGTGTAATTTCTAAACACACACCAACAACCATGATTGAATTTGAAAGAGAGTACGTTTGCGATTAACACTTGCAGACCAGCCAGCTCGCAAATCTGCATGGTAACTTGATTTGAGCATAATAATACCACTCCTAAATTTCACTGTATGTCTTGTATGCATGCTCAAAGTAGCAGTATTTTCCCATCATCATAAAAACACAATGGGAAAACACATGCAATAAATTCTGTCTTTAAAAAAGCATCCAGTGAGCGTATACACTTTGCATTAAACATACCAGTTAAGACATTCTATAGTGAAAGGTTTTAGTGCAGTTATGTGTACAAACAAAAATTGTGGCGCTTTCCCATGTCATCCCGGGATTTCCGATTTCACTAAGGTTCCTGAATGCAGCATCAACACTAACACGGAGGCCAAACCCCTAGTGCGTTCGAAGTTCGACATTTTAAAAGTATTTTAATGGCCTAATGCAACTTGTTCAACATATAAGGTTACTGGGACTAACACAAGCCTTCATATTCGACTATTTTAAAACTAGAGTGCAGATTGTCGGCAAAATTCACCGCCGATGAAGCAGCTAGATGTTTAGACAATTATGACACATAATTTGGATTTTGTGTAACGAATCGAACTAAAGATGAGCAAAAACGCAGCAGCAATTGTGATTGCGTTTTGTGAGAAATTGGAAGGGGGGGAACTTTTTTATTTTTATTTATTTAACTCAAACTAGGGCAAATGCTTCCGGGTTAATAAACAAGGTCACCTGGTTGGCAGGTTAGCATTTGCGTCAAGTTGGAAGCCCGCCCCCTTTCCTTTCCCTCTCCTCGGAGCAAAAACCCAAAATGGCGTCGGTGCTGAAGCGATTGCCCAGAGCAATTAAGCTATTAAGGTATGTACGAACTTATTGGAAGTAAGGAGGAATTGATACGTGGTTATACATAGCAAGATATAATTGTTACATCTGGACAGACGACCTAAAGTTTGGTTTCGTCAAATATAGGAGTTTTCTTTAAATGTGACGTCACAACAGTGGCTTCGTTTGTCAAATGCCATATTACAGTTTAATGTGTTTAGTAGTGTGATATACAGTATATCTATCTGAAAATGTGTAATAAAAATGATAAAAACATAACAATAATTCTCACGAGTGGCCATAAGTGATGTACTGTAATTCTTTTTGGGTCTATTTTGTTTCTTATCTGTCCAATTCGATTTCATTCCGTAAGTTTGAACACTGAGCTATTCTTAGTGGAGGTCTGTTCTGCAGTGTATGTTTAGTGCTTTGTACTTACAGTATATATGCGCAATATGGTATAATACAACAAATATAATAGAGGCCTAAAACCTTTTTCATAGTACTGTCCATATTTTTTTTTCCGTAATCATCCTTGACTTTTGTATGGCTGTATTGCTGTAGGACAAGCTGGGGCCTCCACTTCCTGTCAAACTTGTCGTCAGCATCAACTGAGAAACCACAGGAAGTTATCATCTTGTGCGCACGCCTAGCTACCTCCCCCCCCATAACCTATCCTCGCGTGTGCACCTCGATGCTACTGGCACGGAAGTTGTGTTTCAGAGCGCAGGTGGTTTTTGTTTCTGTGTCAACGCTGTAACACGACGTCAGATCGGGTGTGCGAGTTAAAAGCAAAAACTACACCTGGACGAGCACAGTCGGTCTCGCAAAGTGCGTTGCACTAGTGGACATCCGGAATGGGGACCGTTCCAAACGACATCAGGAGACTACTAGATGGTAATTTTTTTCTTTACTTAGTCAACCACACTCCACTTTATTTACTTTTTTAAAACACAGCTTCAGTGGTTTGAAGTGGGCGAGTGAAAACTCACTACATAGGGCACTCTGTAGTGGATTGGGAGGGTTTCAGAATGTAGCCATTATCATGCACAGCCAGGCTAAAGCACCAGGCCTTTGGACACACATTTGCATGTGTCGAGATATGAGTGAGGGTTTGATGGAGACAAATCAGATTTGTGATGTGGGCCAACCTGTTTGTTCGCAGCATCACAGAAATGGCTGCCACACTGCTCAGTTACAGTCTAACATTTGCAGTCTAATATATGGCATCATTTAGCCTGTATTCACATTTCACACTGAAGATAATGTCAGCTTTTTTTTTTTTATTTGCCCATATACACTATGACTTGTAGCTATTTTTTTCTGTAATGTGAACAGTTATGTGGCGATCAGTCGGACTTCACAGATGCATTTGTTCATATTAACTCATTCACTGCCAGACGTTTTCAGACCCTCTTTTACCTTAATGTTTGAAAAATTTGAAAAAAAAAAAAAAAAAGTTCCTGGGATTGAATGGCTGGTCTTGGCAGTGAATGAGTAAAAAGCCACATTTTTTTGGCAATGTGAATGCCCAAAAAATAAGAATTGTGCAGTGTGAATGAATCCTTAGCAAAAAAGCCACTGACGTGTTCAATCAATGCTTGTACTTTGATGGTAATCAAGTAAAACATATTATAGATTTAATTATGATAGTACTCTGCTTTTAACTTTACAGCCCCAAGTCTTTCATGAATCAAAAGAGAGTCTCATTCCAAATATGAACACAATAAGCACCATTTTCTCATTTGCCTAATGGATCTAAGGTCTATTGAGTACCATGGTTGGTGGCTTGCTACTATTTTAACATGTAAGCGCTTCACTTATTGTTCTTTGTGATTGTGTTCAGACTGCGAGCTGTTTGTGTCGGAGATCCTTCAGGACGAGCAGCTGAGTGAAAATGCGTCCGAGACCCGCAAAGTCTTACTGAATAATTTCAGGGTGGTGCACGTGAGGTAAGTGTCGACTCGACATCATCAGTGTTTTGCCTTTGCCTTCTCTCTCTTTTTGAAAGGTCCATTCAAGCGTCACAGTGTAATTTCATGGCCCAATTATCTAATGTTTGTTGCTAATACCGAACAAGAATTCTAATTGGTGCTGTAATTGCCTTAAACACAGTTTGCTACATTCAGATGAACTCATTGAGTCTAATGGCTTGTTGCTTATTGCTGTTATCAGTTTTTAAAGGTCTCATGCGAAAGAACCTCTTTCTTATCATTTCCTTTTAATTTGATTCAATTTGTGGATGTGATAGTGACAGAATTCATGGTAAAGAAGAGTCCGGAAACAACATGATAAAAAGCGCATGCACCCGTGCAGAAAAAACTGCTGGTTTTGTGGTCTTTAACTTAAGAAGCTGACTTGGTGTTTTTTCTTTGTAGAAACCCTCAGGAATTCCCCTTCCGCTGTAAGTAATCATTCCTTGCCTCGCCAACACATGACCTTTACATGCACACGCCATTAGCAACAACCTGATGGTGTGAATGTTTGTTAGCCTCACAGAGATGAGAAGATTAGATATTGACTGCCAGTGGTGGGAAGTCACAAAGTACTAATACGTCATTACTGTATTTAAATACCAATACCGTGTAAAGTAACACAGATTTTTCTACATGTTGACTATAATTGCTGAAAACGTGGAAAGACTGAGAAGTTTGTAGTACTCAATTGTAGAGCTATAGCGTTAAACTGTTTTTCAGTTTTCCAAATTTCTGGGAGGCGTGGATAAATTGGCCCCACGTGACACATTTTAAGGCCTCTACACACCAATCCAACGTCAGCACGTCGCATCGGAAAATGATTAAAGAACAAACTGCAAAAGCTGACGGAGACACCAATCACTCCAGAGCTTTTGCGCATGCGTGAGAAGGATTACACTGCTCATGCTCAGGACTTAGGTAACCAACCAATCATGGCTCAGCTTCAGAAAACACGTGACAACCAATCATCGCTCAGCTTCAGAAAACAAGTGAGCCACGATTGGTTGTTATAAGCCCTGAGCAACTGTGATGTCATTTTCAGCTGACAGCATGTGGCAAAATGGCCGTCCCCGAGATGGACAAAGACAGGTGGAATTTACAGTTTAATTTATATTCCACAAACGCAATATCAATCGAAATGCCGTGTTTCAGCTGCATAGAACATATTCTTGTAAAGAAGATTTGGGGGTTGACTTCCTGTTTAAGTATTGATCTTATCTATCTGTATCTTTGATGACACCATCTAAAAAAGACAAAGACTTGAAAGTCAACCACTGTTGATATTTAAGTAAACTGTTTGATGTTGATGGCAAGAATAATTGGTGGCAAATATGTTACCATCTTATGGAATTGAAAAGAAATCCCCGTCTAATCAGGAAACACACAGTCAAGTAAGGCCCCTTTTTTTTTTCACTTGTTACCATTAGCTAATTTTGCTGTTGTTTTCTCAGTTCCTAACATTAGCAAAGCTATGGGAACATGTTTTGATGGCATTAAAGCCTGAGCCAACACAGCTAGCTTCCCCCCACCTCCTCAGTACAGACACGAGTGTTTGTTGTGGCATGATATGAAAATGAGTATTTTAAGTAAATGACTGGGCCCAAAAAATCTTTTCGGAGACTGTACTTTTTTTCCTCAAATTTAGTTGAATCAGTACTCTTACATGAATCTTTTTTTTCCCCACGCAAGTATCTGTACTTCTACTCAAGTACAGCGTGTGAGTACTTTAGCCACCACTACTGCCGCGCTTGACTGCCCTTTCATCCATTGTTCCATTCAGCTGACTCCAGGGAGGAAGACGGTTCTGACGACAACCGCAGCTCTAGCCTGGGTCGCTCCGCTCCGTCAGATGACGCCTCGCTGGCTTCCGACTACCAGGAGGACGGACCGGCTGAGTGTGAGTGCCCTCTGTCTCACTCTCTCCGTGCATGTCTGTTGTTGATCGAGCGAGGCAATTAAATGGAAGAGTTATTGTTTGTTTCCTCTGAGAAAGCCGCCTGGCTGCACTGTTAACACCCTCTCAGATGGCCTCTTCACTCCACAGGAAGCACACATTGTTGTCCTAATTTGAGAAAACATATCACGCCATACCTCCGTGACATCACTGACTCCTCCCTCGAAAGCCCCCCCTCTCTTGATCATTGACCAGTGAGCAGGTGGGCTTCTGCTGCTTCCTCACAGGGCTGATTGGTGAGCTAGAGCGTCCCCCGGTGGTGGTTGCGAGCTGTCGGCAGGCCACACAGGCAGGAGCCGGTGTAGCTGCGGGCTAATGCCGTGATTGATTGAGCCCCGGCCCCTCTATTCTTTCACAAGCGGGTTTGAAATACAACACTGTACCTGAGGGGCCATGTGTGTCCTGTCCCTCTCTGGCTTTATCAATCTTTCCCTCCATCTTGCTCCCTCCCTCCTCTTCAGAATTTTTGTATTCCCAACTCGCCGCACCAGCTAATCGCCCTTGACATGCCGCAGGTGGGCATTATTGACTTGGGTGCCTCTGGTGCCCATTTCTTTTTTTATTTATTTTTTGTGGGGAGCACATGTAGACTATTCCGTGCGTAAAGGGGAAAAATGTTTACGGTGGTTTTAGCGCGCTGCTCATTAGTGCCAGCTGGTTGTCGTCAAATATGGCTACGTGAAGTCTTGCGTCTTGCGGCAGATGGCGGGACGATCATAATTATTTTTTTCACATTTGCTTTAAAATAGGCAGCATGGTGACTGAGCGGTTAGCACATCTTGCCCCACAGTTCAGTGGTCCTTTGCTCAATACTTTGACGACGCTTCTTTGGCAGCAATAACAGCTTCACCGTCTTTCGAATGCGATGCCAGAAGCTTCTCAGCACCTTGCGAGCTGCACCACGTTGGATGTCGATGTACAGCCATTTTCAGATCTTGCTGTAAATGTTTATTTATTTATTTTTAAAGCTCTGCCAGTGTGCATCACTGCTGTCAGTGTTAAATGTGAGCGATAGCCAATTAGGCTTTCAATGTGCAATTTGGTCGGGATCAAACAGCATCAGATAGCCGGACTCGAAACGTAAACATTTTAGAGCGGCATTAACAAGCGCAACCTTTGCTTCCCGGAGAGGAGCCTCTGGCGCTGTGTGCTTCTTTCTCATGATGGTGTTAGCGTAGTGAATGGCTTGTGTCCTCAGCCAAAGGGCATGTGGAGTTCAAAGTTCAACCTGTGTTCACTGGGCGCACTTTCTTGGGGGGGGGGGAACGCTTAATGAAAATCGGTGACATCATACGTCAGGCGCTGCTCATTTAAATTCCCTCAGGATGTGTTTGATTGGACTAGTAGGAGTCATGGACGTCTCTTTGGCTATGGGTGGAATCATTCACTCATTTCCCTCTCCTTAATCACGATATAGAGATTTTTATGTATAGCAGACTATATGATTCACTCATCAGTCGAATGAAAAATAATTTTGAAACACGCTGTTAATTACGTCATTGCTGTTGCACAATTACAACGTACTGGATCAACGTCAGCTAGATTACCAATCATAATAAATATTGAACACATTGGTAAATTCTAATAACATTAGGTTGTTTTAAACTAAGTGCATTTTGCAGAATTAATGCGAGATGGAATGAGTAATTGACAACTAAATGATTATCAAATTAATCTAATTTGGATAATTTATTTCATTGTTTTTGAGACCTTGTTTCATTTACTTTTGTTGTAGATATTTTCGCAGCACAACTTGAGTCTTGTGCTGAAAATCAAACAATACCCCAGAAACAGAAACTATTTTTCTATATCGCAATACATCAAGCACTTTACATTTTTCACAGAGCATCCTTTTCAAAATTCAAATATACAATATAGGGGATAACATATATTCACTATTACGCATTCAAACAGCACTACAAAATGGCGAACTGACTATATGGTGCACTTTATAGCAGATAGGCAGTGACTCCCAACGCAGCCTTTCTGCTTATTTTGGCCATCATTTTATTGTATTTGCGAGCTCCTCAAGGGCGAGGATGCATCATCCTCGGTAATCGCCGCTCTCTCGTCCCTAACCGGAGAGTGAGCGAGTGCCAAGTGGACGGCTGCGTTTCCTTCGCCTTGGTTTGATGAGATGCGGTGGGCCGTTGTCTTCGACGGAGCGGCTGACACCAGATTTGTAATGGCTGACAGGAACAGATGGAGGCTCCATTGTTAGGCCGGCTGTCTGCATGCTAATGTGAACTGAGTTTCACCCGCTGACCGCACCGCTGACCCCTCAGCGCGCCTGCGTCCTCACCGCGGCCTCGTCTGACGCCGACCATGCCCTCCACCTCGCGCTCGGCTATTTGGCGCTCATGCACCGTGCACCATTTTTCACCCACACGCACACACACTCACACACACGTGTATATATACACAAGCCCCTCCTTTTTTGCATGCATCACATTCCTGCACATCTAAATACATAAACACAGAGGCACAATGTTTTGTCCTCTGACACACACAGACGCACGCAGGGCACATCGATGGCAACAATCTGGTGCAGGGGTGGAAAATGTTTGATTTTTAAAATGGACAAATAGGCCTGGCCATTCAAAGAAAAAGTTAAAATATGGAGGATACTTTATTTTTTTGTAAAATAATATTAAAAGTAAATGTTATTAATTGCTATTTTCTTTCCAATCAACTAACACTTACTGAAGGAAATAATGAGTTTAAAAGAAAATTTCACCATTTAAGAAATGTTACAAGCTCTACAAATGTGTTATGTGTAAAATGGTTTATTTTATTATTGTATTTGAATTTATACACAATAACAAAAGGGGTCACAACCAGTTATCCCCAAAGGACCACGAGAGTAGCCTGTGGGCCTGTTCTAAAAACAATAAAATAAAATAACCCACCTGTGATAGGACATTGTGATTTCCTTGGAATGTTGTTGAAGTGATCATTTGAAAATGTAAATCTAATCATTTAAAATGGTCAGATTTCATATTTCAAAATCAAGGAACCTTTATTTCATGAGATGAATGACTAAAAAAAAAAGAATATAGTTGATGGCCAAAAAAAGGCTGAATTATTTCAGCAAATATTACCAGACCCTTGCTAATGTAAATTTAATTATATCTAATCTCATATCTAATTAATTGAGAAAATAACAATTGTAGAATTTACACATTTTCAGTTGTTTTATTATTTTGCATTTTCAAGCTCCAAAATGCCTTTTGTTGTTTTGTTTTTATTTTGTAACTAGTATAGTGCAGCTGTCTTTTTTTTTTTTTTTTCCACGCCATTTTCAGGTCAAGTTGATTGTTGTCTTGTTGTCTCCGTTGTTAGCGTCAGTGTGGCAAGCAGTGTTGCTCAGGTGTGCATTGTGATTGTGTCTTAATCTTAACCAAACCTGGGTTTGCCGTAGCAATACAGCAGCATTGTGTTTATTAAGAGTTAAGAGCTCTAAAGTCACATATTTGGTGATTGAGTAAAGGCAGGTGTGTTTTCTGCCTATTTAAGGAACGCCAGGCTTTCCTCCAGCAATTACAGTATTGGCAGAGGAATTTAGCGGCATTATAACCCGTGTGAAGTGATGTCTCGTGGCTTGCTCATTTGAATACGAGCAGCCAATCTGCAGTAACAACATTATTACACCGAGCTGGCAAATGGAATATTAAATCTAAAGGCTGTCAGTTTGGAACGGCGTTCCGAGGGCCAGTGCGCTTGAAAGCGAAATGTTCTCCATCAGCAACCTTCTCCATGCCAACTGGCTCCTGGCGGCGCGAGGCGCCAAGTTAACTCACAGGGAACTTTGAAAGCCTGAAAGATTTTCAACAGAAGTTTCTAGTTAATAGTCTGATTTCAACTGAAATACCTCTCAGGATGCAGGTATGACTTCCTCATCCACGTTGCGTCCTCATTTATTTGCTACTTAGAGATGTAGCAGCCATTTTACATGCAAAAGCCCAATCCACTGGGATAAGATTAAACTATTACTTTTTTTTATCTGAATACATTGCTTTTAATACCTGATCTGTGTCCCAAATATATTAGTGTGTGTATATTTGATAAGCACCAAAAACATGCTTTTGCTGGAGTTGAGCAGAATCCTCGCCTCTCAAAAACCATTCATTTTCAAGAACCCCCCCCCCCCCAAAAAAAAAGGCATTTTTGTTGAGCCATTAATGTTGCATCGTCAAAGAGAGCAAGGCATTTTCAACACTTGGTCAATAATTTGTAAAACTAACAGACTGACAAATCGTATTTATTTAAAGAAAAAGAATATGAAATTGACCAAATTTGGACACTGGGTGGTGTCGGCCCGATAGTGACGATATCTATTTTTTCTTGCGTAGTGCTCATAATGGGGAAAAAAATTATGTTACATGTCGAATGTTAATTAAAAGCTATAGCTTTGGCTCAACTTTCATGCCATTAAAATAACGTTTTGTTATACCTTTGCTACTATTGGAAACTGAATGAGAATTTTTTTTTGCTAAATTAGCTATATTTAACTGAAAAATACACCTTAGTTTCGGGTTTTCAGGCTGGCAAAAGACATTCACCACCAATAATTCTTGTAGACAAATACGCCAAACAATTCTCTTCAAGCCATGAACGGGAAACACGTTGCTATTCCAAATTTATTGCTGCTGTCGTTAACACTGCCTGGTTTATGTTCCCCTCCTCAATATTATGATCATTTATTTTCAAGGTCCTCTGTGTCTTTTATATAGTCAAATGTATGGCTTGTTTTAAATTTTTTGGAAAATTGCATTTTACTACATTGCGATGTCGATTTGAATTTGAAAAATTGTTCCGCCCTAATCTCAATTGCTGTTTACTGGAATTAAAAAAAAACAAACAGTAATGACGTATTTGTACTTCGCTGCACACTTGCTGTACGCATCACACCAACAGGCACAACCGTTCAATGAGGAGTCCATGTTTCTATGTCTTTGTATCGGACCACCTTTTCAACTTTTGAACTTCAGTCAACCCCCGTGAGGTGCCCGCGTCCAGCGTCGGCTTCCGCTGTGAGAAGTTTGCGACTCGATCACAGCTCCGGCAACGTTTGGCGGCGGCTCGTTTACGACGGAGGCGACAAGTATGTTAATGACCTCCACGTCGGCTCGTTCCCCTCCGCTCCCCTCGCCCGCCGCTCTCCCGGCGAGGCGGGCGGCCATTACGAGGCGGCGACAAGCGCTTTGCATCGCTGCGACTGTTCGCCATCAGGGTTCAAAAGTTCACCGCGTTCCCCCGAGGGCTACTGTGCTGCTGCTGCTGCTGCAGATGCTGATAGTCTTCTCCTCCACGCACCCCCTCCCTGCGCTCTCTCTCTCTCTCTCTCTCTCTCTCTCTGTTTACACTATTAATCTTGTGCTCGCTCTCTCTTTCTCTCACACACACTCATTCACACTGGCTGGCAAGACGAGAGCGGCTTGAAGGGGGGATTTGGACGTATTTAACCAAAGGGCATCCATCACTCTCATCTCGGTGTCCCCCCCCTCCCCCCTCAACCGCTGTGCAGCGGTTGCATCCTCCCCGTTTGTCTCACGCAGCCTCGGTCCTCGTTTGCTTTGTTTTATTGTTGCGCTCGTTCTAATTACAACCGGCGCTCGCCTCCGGTGTGGCGCTCTCCAAGCGCTTGGTGGATGGCGGGGGGGGGGAAGAGAGAGGCAGAGGGAAATTGTGCTGCAGTCCATCTGTAAGGCGGCGCACGGGCAGAATGCAAAGTGGGAAGTCCTAATCTCCCCCAGAGCTGTCAATGTCACAGACAAATAGCAAAACTATCAGATGCGGCGGGTTCACGCAGAGGTTAGCGTTCCCAGGTACCCTCCCTCGCGCTCTCTCCTCCTTTCTCTGCTGCCTTGCTAATGAGAATTTGATTTTGCCCTCCACTGGAATCCATTTCTGGAGATGAATGAAGTTGCGATGCCAAGCCCAGGTGGCCTCACTGATTTCTTAGGGAAATAAATGGAGGTGGGAGATGTGCGGCGGCCCGCTCGGTGCGCACACTTTACTGACTCCCAAAGCCTCTGGGATCCTTGTGTTTAATTGTTGCTCTAATGAGCACTTTAGGCTCATTAACATGCCCTTGTGGACTTATTGGAGGATGTTGTCGACGCATCCCTCTTGACGCCGCCGGCCCGAGTCAGCGCCGCGTGTCCGAGCCAAGTGGGCCAGGGCGGCCGTGCCTTTGTTGTCTTTACTCTCCTGTTTTTGACACCAAGTTAATGGATGGGGATTACAAAAATTCTTTTGGCACATGAAAATGTCTTGTGTAACGGGAATTACATTATCACATGGTCTATTTTAACAAAGCTGTGTGTTTACTTTTTTGCCTGTTAAACGTTTTGAATGGAAACTCACATTTGAACTGGCTTGTGCTCAAGAAATAGCAGATGACAAACCCAATGCATTTTACAGAATTAAAAAAAAATGTATTTTTCATGATCATAATACTCAGTTATTCTTACATTAAATTGTGTGAGCTATCGAATTGACATTCAACAATAATTACAAGTCATGCTTGGGGAAAATCCCCAGTTAATTAGCATGGAAACAATATTTTCTGATGATCGTTTTTTTTATTATGTAATGTATTCTATTTATGTTTAGTCTCTTCAATAGAAATTACATAAACTTTAAGTGTGTGTGTGTATGTGTGTGTATGAAGCTATTATAAGAATTCACACAAATCATTCAATTCAGTAAATGTATTTTATTTTTTTAGAGCATTAATAGTACAAATAATCACCTTTTAAATTAAAGTGTAATAGTGTCATTTAAGTATTTACATTTGTTGTTATATTAATTCCAGACATGTTTGAATTTGACATCTCAAAAGTAATTTTAGCTAAGTAGGAAACAAAATATTAACGGTAAAGTTAATGAAAATAATTAGTTCCATAAGGGACACATTCAAAGTTATAATTAAACTATTAATTACTTTTATTTATGAATAGGAACCGTGTGGAAAATTCAAACAATATAAATGCTGTTTATCACTGCTACATCCTTCTAATTTTTAGGTACTTTTTAAAAAAAACAAAAAAACAAGTTAAACATATATAAAGACATTTGTGAGGAAAAATGAAATCAACGTCTTTTAAATGGAAATATACAAATTAGAATATTTTTTATCGACTAGAAATAACAAAACAAAATCCAACCATTTTAATCCAAGCAAAATGTTGCCACCAGCTGTATTATCAATATTGGTGTTTAACCTATCTGTTTGTGTAAATAACAATAATTGGACATTGCTTAAAAAGTGACAGCCATATTACTTAAGAACCACAATAAGAAAATATGTGCTGAGTGTTAGTGCCATTTGAGTGGAAATAAAAGCAAGTAAAATTGCCATAACCGTACGTTTAAGCGTGTTGATTTTTCCCAAAGTGTTTTAGCCTCCGGGCTGGCTTTGACGGCCCCGTGTCGCGTTTTTATCGCCCATCCGCCGCCTCTCCTGTGGGCCCCGAATGCCTCCGTTGTTAGTATTTATATTCCTTTTTTACCCCTCTGCTGTCCAAGCGGCTGAAAAGCATCCCCAGCGATTAGAGGATCATTGTATCTGCACTTAAGCATTTGAATGGTGGTAGTAAATCTACAAAAGGGAAATTCAGGGTCACCGTTGACGCCGCTTATGGCCGCCCAGGGGGAAGCCCGTGTCACGTAGTAAATTTAGCCCCTTAGTGTGCTTCGCGTGTTCTGTGCGCGCATTGGAAATGTCATCTGCAGTTATTCCATCGCCGAGATCAAGAACTTTTGTTCTTTAAGTTGTGTGAAAGTACCGTAAAATAAAAGATATAACATGCACATAAAATGCTAAATTGTGAAGTGTATTGTGGCCATGAAATAGGTAGAATGTTCAAAATACTAATTTGTGGTGTCAAAATACTAAATTCTGGCCTCAATTTATTATAATTGTTATGATGTATGCGTGAAATTTGTGAGTTTACTATCATGAAAAACGTGGACATCTAGGTAAACAAATGAAGCGCACCCTCACTTGAAACTGCAATTCAAATTGCTTCTCAAGAAGGTGTGCTCCATTTGCTCACCCAACTGTCCAGGTATGATATTAATTAGTCGTTTGCATTTTGTGCAAACATTTGTGGTCCCAAATTTCTATTTTTTGCTCTCATTGTGTCTAGTTCTTGGCCACGAATGAACATTTTATGTTAATGTTTTAGCTCTACCGTGTTGAGACAATTGATTTTTTTCCCCTCATGTCATAACCAGGGTTGTGGCCACAAATGACTTAATTGTGGCCACTAAACAGGTATATTATTGCGCATGCAATATTAAGTTGTTTGTTGAATCATTCACATGAACAACGTAGCTTCCGTTAAGCAACTTTCACGATCCTTAGTTTCTTCTCCCTTAGCTTGGACAAATGTTTAGGAATGATTTTAATATTTAATTTTTATTTGGTAGCATATTATATGTACTTTGTGGCCACAAACTAGTATTTTTTTTTTGCCATGTCACGTCTACGGCTGCATATGAAATTGTTACTGTGATGACTGGAAAAAACAAAAAAACCCAGAAAACTTCCTATATCCAAATTGGAGCTGAAAGAAATTGCCCAATCAGTACTGCTTTGTGTTGCGGCCTCCATTGGCTTTTTACCTGCAGAGATTTGTGACTTAATCTGATTGACGCGCCTGATCAAAAAGCCCAACATAAATTGCCGGTGCCATTAAAGCTGATTAGATGACGACGCAGGCATCTCCCCAGCCTGCCGTAATGCGCCGCATGTTTTGTGTGCATTAGGAGCTTCTAAACACGCTCTCTGTATCGACGACTTCGGTCCTAATCACATCAGGCCGAGGGAGGAGGCAAAGGGAGGACGCGGTGCCCTTAACCTCAGTGCCTGTCGGTCTGCTCGCTCGCTGCAGGGACGCGCCGCAAAGGCCTCCCTTCCGTAATGAGGAAAAATGCGTCAATTTGGCCTGGGCCCGTGCGCAGATTGAGCGCCGGGCGGGTGAAGGTGCACCCAGTGAATCCTTTTTCCTAATCAAGGACGCCATCTGAGAGGCTCTGCGGTCGCTCGCTCGCTCCGTGGAATCAGCAGCATTCCACCCCGCAGCCCCCTCAGGGCCGAGCCGCCTCTCTCTGCCTTCTGTTTCACCTCATCAGCAGGGTTCACGCGGGGGTCACGCCCCTCCCCGCCACCCCAAAACACTACATTCAATGCAATACCTCTCGCATCCAAGGACTAAGCACAAGACAGAGGGAGCATATGACATCTTGATGCCTACCTGTGCTTTGTCACCTCCTGGGCTCATCCCACTAAGTGCATATTAATGCTTGCTCACACAAAATGCATGCCAAAAGCCTTGTATTTATTGAAACCCAAGATCATAGCCAACTTGTTTGACCGCTGTGGCAACAAGAGTTGTCACCTAGACAATTGTTTTTCATTAAAACATTGCTGTATTTGCATATATACACGTGTGTGTGTGTGTGTGTGTGTATATATATATATATATATATATATATATATATATATATATATATATATTAGGGATAGACTGATGATCAATGTTTTGACGAATGTCGGCATCAGCCTTTTTAAAAATTCTAATGGCCTATAATTAATCAAATTAAAACTGTGTTAACGTCAAGAAAGTATTTATTTACATTTTTTGCTAACTTTATAAGAGATTCTACTGACCCTGGGATCACGATGCACATTTTGTTTCTGTCTGAAATCAAGTAGTACTGATGAAAAATAAATATTACTACATAAGTCATAGGCAGTTTCTTTACTAAATTTGCATCCTATTATATAATACACATCAACATAGGGAACACATAGCATTTAACTTCCATGTTTGGCTTCCTGCAGATCCAGTGAAACGGCCTTTTCCTAAGCATGACCCCCTGCTATGTGAACCACTACACTTACACCCCCATATACTCTTCTGCATTATCTCATCTGGATCTCTGCTGCTCTGGCACGTCGTAACGGGCATCAACGCTGCATTATGACCACCGTTAGTTCTAATGCGGCGTATTAGCCCTGCCGCCCGAGCATTTCCTTCCATTCCTGATTGACTTTGAGCTCGACCGGAGTGGATTTTAATGAGAGTAGTCATTAAGTTCCTCTGCTGCCGCCGCCGCCATCCGTCATCCATCAGGCTTCAGTCTTCTGAGCTCGTAACGTCACGCTGAGCTGGTGTGAGTAACCACATGAGAGACGCGCCAAACAGCTGGCCGCCCCATGCATTGTGTGTAGACTCTCCTCAATGCTAATGTCTGTTCAATTCAGCCTTGACCACGATACTTGTACACACAAATACACAGTGGCTAATTCTCTTTGTTTTATGTTTAGTTTGACAGTAAACTTTAACTGGGAGTGGCAATAACCAGCTTGAAGCCTTTTTTGTTTAGTTGGTCTTACAGCTAGCTGGCAGCTAGCATACAGTGCTTGTGTCTTCAATTAAACTTAAAGTCCCAGGTCGGTCACTCGTATCTCAAGGCATCACTGTATCTCTATCTCTCGCTCTCGATCTCTGTTTCTCTACCTGTCTCTCTCTCTATTGCAATGCAAACCTGTTGTTCATGTCTGCTTTTTTGAAGCCTTTTGTTGCTACTACACATCACCTCCATTTAGCAAACACGCCGCATCCGTCCGCTTGTCTCTGCTGCTAATTGCGCTCCACTAAATAGTTTATGCGGGAAAGATCGATACGTTCCCATCAAATTAATGTCAATAGCGGAGCTGTGGATGGTGCTAATTAAAACTCAAAAGGGGATGAAAATGAAGTCGTGCTATTGGCCTGAATAATTGATTGAGCAATTTATGATTTGTATGAAAAAGTGCAGCCGTCTGCTCGCAGATTTTTGATGAGGCCTTAATAACATGCATTAGAGGGCAGTGCTAGGTAAACTATAGCCCGCGGGCCACATATGGTTCATTCTGTTCTGTAATAAGCCCCGCTGTGGCTTTGCATTGAGAGTCCTGTAATGTTTTGATTTGTTGCATTCCTTTTTTGTTTTTTTCCCTTCCTGTATTTAGTTAACCCTCCTGTTAGGTAGGTTTAGTGGGTCAAATATAAACAGTGAGCAGCTAGCTGTTATCATCTGATCATCTCTGAACTTCCACCTCTGCCAGTAGCGATTCAGTCCGAAAATACAATTAGGAACGATTAGGCGTTTTTCAGCCAGTAGTTTGTTCTACAGAAAAATTTGCAAGTAGATGACTTAGCAAATGGCAAATAGTCGAGGATTTGCTGTGCAAATAAAAGCCCATTTACTGTGATTGTTTCCTGTGCATGCCGCCCCCCTGTGGAATAATGTAGAACAATCCCATTTTCTTGAGGTGGCGTGAGGTCAGGTGACTCAGGAGTGTACTTTGCGCCTAAATGTGTGATGTTTATTGACTCAAGCATGTTGCACCTACTTTGCCGGGCTCGACCTCTTGAGACGAATGAAGAGCGAGGAAGCAGACGGATGAGGGGATTAGAAAGCGGGCTGCCGGCGGATAGATGAGGTGGGAGAGCGTAATGGCCGCCGTTTGTTATGATGGACCGATTCGGGTTCTTTGACAAAGCCGCCCCTTCTCGCACCTCCGTATTTATAGTGTCGGCGGTCAGTCCATCCACAAAGGCGAGATGGTGATACGTTAACGCCTGTGTGTCGCGCTCATCTGTCAGAATCGTACACCCGGAATGCAGGAGACATCACTGAGACTCCGGCTAGCTTCCGGAAATTATCATCTGCACTTCACGTGGCCCCTCCTTTTCAAGGTTTTCAATTAGGATCATATCATTTATGATACTATTTTCTGAGCGATAAGACATGATTGGTTATAAACAAAACAATATTTACCTGTTTAAAAACAAAACATAAAACTAATTTAGAAGGAAAATCCACCATTCTTCTTATAGCATCATAATTCTTATATCATTATCTTATTTTTCTTTTGGTTTTAAGACTGCCCCATCAATGCGGTGCAATCGCAGTTTAATACGACACTGGTCATAATTACACCTACAAATTTCCTTTGCAGGAAAACACTGTTAACCCTTGGCTGGCTTCCCACCGTGCGAATGCCAGGTGACGAATGATTGTGGAGGAAGCTGAACTTTGTTTTTGACACGCGGAAACGACACATCACAACCTGACCCCCGAGGCCCACCTTGGGTCAGTTTCACCATTTTTCCCGGCTGAAGGCTGAAAAAAGACACCAATGTACACATTTCCCCACCCAGAGCTTCAATGCTAATGTAAACGAGTACTTATTAGCGTGTTTGTCAAGCAGTCACGGATGTAAACATCACACTGAAGATGTGACTTTGCAAATGAAACGGGTCGAGTCGGTGCAGCGTGAGCAGATGAATGGCTGCAGAGCTCAGCGGCACTGTAAATGTATTGATCCCACTTCCCCAAAGCCTCGCGGCTATGTATTTGATCCATAGTGTGGAAGTCTACATCGCCATGATGACTCGCCTCGGGAATAAAGATCATCCTGGAAGGAACCGGTGTAGAAAAGATGAATTAAAAGCTACAAGCAGCAATGAATCCACTCTTTTTGGGCCAATCCTTGAAATAATCATCAAACTTTGACACATTTCCCTCCTCCATTGGTTGGCGTAGAAAAATAAAGCTGCAATTTGGCCTCGTTGTTGAGGACGTGAATTGGCTGCTTCAAACAGAAAACGCCAACTTCCTGTTGAAGTTTGGGCATATGTCCTTGAGGCTTTTTCCAATTTCCTGTCAGGGAGGCAGACTTTTTTTTTTTTTTTAATTAATTTTTTTTATGCCAAGTTTTTTTTTATTACAACCTTGCTGCCATGCCCCACCCATATTAGACTGTTTGATGTCAGCCATCTGTCTGATTGCGGCCTATTTTTGGCGAATTTCCTAATAGGGGTTCCTCAAAGTACAGGGAAAGACGGCTTGTATTTCTTTCCAACTTTCCAGGGTGCGTGACTACTGGGGTTGCTGTAGCTAATTAGTTGGCCACTGTGCAGCCCTATAAGTAATATCATGGAATTCATTGTTTTATGACTGATATTATCTTTATTTTCAGACTTTGAGGACATCCCCTTCACCGCAGCTCAAGACCTTAGCAACATCCTGAAGCAGGGCTACTTGGAAAAGAAACGTCGAGGTATAAATAACGGAGGCCATCTTCTGGTGGCAACAGAGGTGGAGGCCTTGATTCAAATTAGACTCAATCCCCTTATTTTAGGACTTGGAACTTGCTAGGCTCAAACTTGTAAAAAAAACAAACGTGTCTGGTTGCTTGCTAATGCAAAATGGATGCTCCGTCTACCTTTTTATGCAGGAACAGTTTTTCCTTGCAACAAGGGAGTTTGATATCGTCAATGTCGGTCAGGACACTCCCAAGTCAAAATGTGGTCAATTTAATATTTGTTTACAAATCAATACTGTGTGTCAGTCCACACATGGGTCTGTTAATTTTCCAAGTTATGAACCAACCTCAAGTGTTGAAAAGGGCTCTTTGACAATGCTACGTTAAATACCCAACAAACATGAGTAGCGAATAATAGGGAAGGACAGGGGTAGTGAGCCAAGCAGTGCGACCATGAAAGACTCAACTTGACTTTGAATTTATGAGATTTGCCTTGACCTCGACTCCCACCCATGGCCATTTCCTTATCCGAACAGAAATGGTCAAACCTGCCTTTCTCTCCAGATCACAGCTTCTTTGGCTCTGAGTGGCAGAAGAGATGGTGCGTCCTCAACAAGTCCATCTTCTATTACTTCGGCAGCGACAGAGGTTGGCTGGCAAACACACAAGCTGCAGGTGAGCAAAATTGGTTTGTGTCCCTCATTCGGCAAGTCTTCCCTTGCAGATAAGCAACAGAAAGGCTCGTTTTACATTAACGACTACAGCGTTCAGCTCGTCAACAATCTCAGGAAAGACTCCAAAAGGAATGCCTGCTTCGAGCTGTCTGCTCCCGGACAGAGGACTTTCCAGGTTGGTAATTCAGGGCAATTATTATTCTGATATGAAGAAATCAATTTGATGCACTTAGTTGGTGCTAAAAAAAAAATGAAAGCGAGGCTTCCTGCATATACAACTTAGGTTCTTTAAATGCAATTGTGTTTTCCACATCAAAATATTGGCAGGCTGTTAAGAGCACACCAAAGCAACTGGTAGTGTAGTAAAGATACAAGGCTCACCAATCGAAAGCCTGAAAATTCTTTCCAGATAAGGCCCGAGCGACAATGAATTCGAGGAAAGGAATCTCGTCTAATGTCAAATGTTTTCAGTTATCGACATGATCATGAACGCACTGGATATTTACAAAATGTCTTGATTGAATGTTACTGAAATTGCAGATTGTAATTATAGTTCAGTTTAGATGGGGTACATTTTGCTGTGATTTTGTCTGTTAATCACATTGTCAATCTGTATCTCTCCAGTTCACGGCCAGCAGTCCTCAGGAAGCTCGAGAGTGGGTCAACTACATCAGCTTTGTGCTCCGAGGTATGTGCTTTCATGAACACACACTTGAGCTGGGTGCTATCGATTAATTTGAGTTTATGCACTGGATTCAGGATTTTTTGTTTTGATCGTTTTGGGTCTTCTTGAATTCAAAGTGTTTCCCTGCTGCTGTGCACTGCTTGCACTAACAGCATAGCTGCAAACAGATGAGCGAGTTTACTAAAGCGCAGTCAGTGCAAAATGTTGGTAATTATGGGGCGTAAACATGCTGGGGGGGAAAAAGAATCATAGCTTTTTAGCTATTAGGAAAATCGACGAAAAATACCATAAAGGGGTGAGGAAGAGAGAATTAAATGTGGAAAAACTGTATTAAAATTGGAAATCTGGGAAAAAAAACTGAGATGTTATTCTTATTTAGCTATATCACACACACGCCTACGCACACACAATCTGTAATCTCATCTCAAAAATCAAACAAAAGCACATAACTTGCATGTCACTCTCCGTCTCTTACGTACATTATGTCGAACCCCCCTGTTCCCCTCCTACTGAATTCCTGCTTACAGGAAATTGATTTGTAGCTGTTCTGGTTATCCTCCCGTGACATTGATTTCTGCTCGGACCTGATACCCCGTGTTGCAGCGGCCCCCGTCGCCCGCAATGAGGCCGCTCGTTCATCTGGAGCGAGCAGAGGGCCGCCGTGCCCTCCCCGTCGACGCTAAAACGGGCTCGGGCTCGGGCCGCGCCACTTGCGGGAAGTAACGGACACTCAGCAGTTTGTCTTACTTCCTTTTTTTTTTTTGACGACAAAAAGAAGTCCGATGATGGATGGGCCTCCTCAACTCGAACGGGCTGCACTTCATCTTCAGCAGTATTTCTTCTCTTAAGAATAGCAGATCAGATCCGAGCAAATGTTTCTACTCTGAGAATCACATTGGAAACATATGTTTAATATCAGTAGCACCATGTTTAGTATCTGAAGAGGCGTATTTTTTACTACCCCTAGACAATATTAGATACATGTTTCGTATCAGTAGAACTATATTGTTAATGTCCCCCTGTAGAACCATGCGGGAACTATATTTTCAGTACCCATAAAACCATGCCAAAACATTTTTTTGAACCTTAGCCCCATATCAGAACCATATTTGCAGTACCTATTAAACCATATTTTAGTACCATTCAAACCATATTACAACCATGTTTTTAGTCCCCACAGAATCGTTTTAGAACCATGTTTAAGCACATGTAAAACCATGTTAGAACCTAAAACATGAGTACTAGATTTTTAGTACTCATAGACTCTATTAAATCCATACTTTTTAGTATCATATAACCATGTTACAACCATATTTTTGACGACATTTTTCGTAATCCTAGAAATGTTTTAAAGCTGTATTTTTAGTAGCTATAAATCCATATTAGAATAGCATTTTTATCACCCATTGAACCATGTCAGAACCATACTTTTAGTAATCCTACATCCATATTAAAACTATAGAGCACATTTTTCGTGGCCATATTGAAACCGTATTTTCAGTGAGCATGCAACCACCCATGTTGTTTGTGCCAATTTTAGTCATTTTCTGTTTATACCAGAACCATGGAACCACTTTACTCCTGATTCAGCAGAGAAAAAAATCAAGAAAAAAAACCTCAACAACTAGTATACTATAATATATATTCTACTATACTATACTATATACTATACTTATAATATAAGTGCAGCATATTTAGACAGAAAAACAACATTTGTCAATCATTGTCATTGTGCAACAATGCATAAATCAGATGATAGATTAAAGTTAATAAACATTTGAGACTTTCTGGACGTGGTTATTAGATTTTTGTCCGCGATGACGAACTAATCAGAGCCAGATGGAGCCTGAAATCCAAACACAAGCTTTTTTTTTTTTACGAACATTCTTCTATCATCAGATCTTAGGTCCAGCACCATTCCGTTTGACGAGGACGAGAATGATGAAGAGGGCGACAAGGACGAGGAGACGACCTACGACGACATCGAAGGGACGAGCGATCCGACCCCACCTTGGCCCGCGGCCCCCGTCGACAACCGGGTGTCTCACAGTAGCGCGGGAAGGCGGGAAGAAGCTGACGAGGAGGACGGCAGTGACATTTACGAAGTCCTGCCAGGTATGGAGTCTCAACTCCACTTCCCTTTTGTAATTCGGGAAAAACCGTGGAGTCTAGTCGAAAGTGACTTTTCGCCTAAGATGCGATTTGCGTTTGTGTGTGTGTCTGGATGAAAGGCCAAAAGAAAGACAAAATTGTTCCCACAGGAAATAATATAAAATGAATTATTTTCTGAATGCTTGTGTGTCTGAAGGCCTGCGATTGGCTGGCGACAAGTCCAGCAAGTCTTCCTCTTGCCCAAAGTCCAGCTCACACGCAAACGTAATGAGGAAAGCTGCATGGAAAATGGATGGATAGATTGATGAAAACTTCCTTCCTTTGTGTTGTAGCACATCCAATTAGCTGTTGTTGCCAGGCAACAAATGGCTTCCCATTTCACCCCACAAAGTAGAGTTTTGGATGAAATTGCCTAGCAACAGCAATTTACTAGTAATGAAGACCCGTCTGGGAGCTTAAAATAGTTTTGCAGCTCTTCATGTCAAATCTGGGATAGATTTGAAGATTTGTTATAGTTTTAGTACCTTTGACCCATAGGAACTATAATTTGGTACCCAGAGAACCTGATTAAAACCATATTTTAAATCCCCTGTACCATATTACAACCATATTTTTATTCACATAGAACCATATTTTTAAATACCCAAACGGTGCTCGAATCACATTTTAGTAGTGAGCACTCAAAAGACAAGTAAAAGTGTTTAGTAAGTTAACAACTATAATTGAAGTATGGTAGATAAATAAAGTGTATTTCACATGAATGTATTTTGCCTTTATTTAAGCCTAAATCTAAGACCAAGACATTTATGTAAAATAAAGCTGGGTTTTTACTGCTGACTCAGCAAATGTGTGGCATATTTGGATAGACGGAAGGCTTGTGTCCATCGTATGTGGGCATGTGCGTGTGTGTCCACAAAGTAGAGTTTCGGGTAAAACTGTCCAGCAACAGCAATTTAGTAGAAGCAATGAAGGCTCGTCTGTGATCTTAAAATAGTTCTGGGTCTCTTCATGTCAAGTCTGGGATGGATTTGGGGGAAAGTGATGGAAAACGTTCCTGCAAGTTTTAGCTGAGGGCACACGCGCCCATGTGTCCGGGAGAAGAAGGACAAAAGGCACGATCCGATCTTCTCAAGGCCATCGTCCATCACTGCTTCTATTAAATAAGATACATCAAGATTCAGTTTCACTCAGTGAGTACATTACCTATGCCAAAATCTGTGCTGAGAGGCTGATCAGTCTTGCGTGTGTCACGCCGCCGTTCAAAGCCATCTGGGAGAAGGTACAGGGCCCGACCACAGATGGCGGATCGGATGACGGCCTCTTTCGTTCACATTCTCACCCCGTCACTTATCAATCACCGCGCGCCGCACTTTGCTCTCTCGCAGCCCGCACGCGCTCATTACTTTCTCCCCAATTCGTATTTATGGCCGTTTTCATGCGGCGCGATCGCAAAGACTAATGAAAGCGGCTGGGCTTTGTAACTCAAGAGTTTACCTTCGCAACAACCACACATTGTCCTCAGTTGTTGGCTTCGTCCTTGCTCATTTTCTGGAGAGATTTTTGGGGGAAGCAATCATAGAACCCACAGACCATACTCACAACAGCCATATTTACTAGGGATGTTCAATATCACTTTTTTTTTTTCAGACCAAATCCAGTACACATATTCACTCTTTGAGTCCTCACCTATAGTGAGTACCGATATCTCAAGTACCTTTGATTTATAAAAACTCATTTAACACAATGACAAAAAACTGTGAACTAGACTTTTCTTTGTGACGTAGATGATGATTCGCTGATGTGTCAAACTGCCGCAGCATAGTGCCAATTACTGCCAAGGAAGACTTACTCAATGTCAGATTATTATATTTTGTTTTGCCTTAAGGATCCGTGGCCAGTATCGGCAGCCTCTAAAACTACCCGATACCTTCAAATAACACTGGTAACACCCCAATACCCATCCTTGGTATTGGTAATAGTCTATCATCCATGCCAATCAAACCAAATTTCCCATAGAACCATGTAAGAACCATTAAGACCTGTAGAACAATGTTAGAATTGTATTTTTGGGACCCACAGCACGATGTTTAAACCATATTTTTAATGGCCCGTATAATCATGTAGGAACTATATTTTTAGTAACCATACCCATTTTAGAACCATATTCCCAGAGACCCATATTTTTAGTCCCAATAGAACCATATTGGAGCCTCATTTTAAGTTCCCAGAGAACCCTGCAGTATGTTTGTATATTCATCTGGGGACCATATTTTTAGTGTTCTGTTCAGAGCACAAACTGCTGACTGAGGACAAAGAAACCGCAAAAAAAAAAAATCTAACAGCACATTTGGACCGATGAACTTGTGCCAATCATTGGCATCGTGTGACTTTGTGGTGTGTGCATGTGCTTTTGTGTGTGTGTGTGTGTGTGTGTGTGTGTGCGCTTCTCTTCCTGGAAGCACGGGTCCAGCTTGCTGGCAAAAGTATTGTATTGCCTGGCGCTGGCGTGGCTGTCACCCGGCGAGTGTTGACGATGGATGTGTGGGGCAGACGACGGTATCACTGTGTCCCAGCTCAGCACGGCGGGTGCGCCACGCCCCCCTCGGCCCCCTCGGCCAATGAGGCGCGGCAACATCCTCTTCCCCGTATTGATCGTCACGTGGGAGGGCAATCTGCGGCGAGAATAACAATCATCCCGCGCCGCATTCACATGAATCTCACATTGACTCCAGATCCATTTTATGTATTTTTTAACGACTCTTTTATTGTCTACTTCAATGGATGCACATCAGCAAATGTTAGCATTGAGCTGCGTCACTGAATGCCCCTTTTTAATGCCAATGTAAAATGCCGCACTTCAATACAAACTGTCGATACTCTTGTTTGTTTGCTATTACACATTTTAAATGCCATAATTGAATATATACCAATACATATTTCAAAGTGGGTGTAAGCGTTTGAGGTTTTTCATGATTACTATTGATCTAAACTCATATTCCACTAAATTAGATTAGGAAATATATATATATATATATATATATATATATATATATATATATATATACTTAATACACACAAGGTATAAAAACGTTTATTTGTAACATTTAAAAAACAAAAGTATTCTTCATTTTACTTAGATGAAGATTTTCCAGATCCACCAGCCGACTGTTTGGAGTCACCCAACAAAGCAGGTGAAAATGTCAGATATTTGATTGACTCATTGATTATTAAAAAAATAATTAAGATAAAAGCACCGTTTTTCTTTCTGTTGCGTCCTCGGCAGTTTTGGATTATGCCAACTACTACCAAGCCGTGTGGGACTGCCATGCTGACACTCCAGACGAGCTGTCCTTTCGCAGAGGAGACCTCATCTTCATCCTCAGCAAGGTCTGTCTGGACTCGCTCGTGTGTCTGTGTGTTTTGTTTGAAGGGTTACACTACAGCATTCAACTCGTCTCCTCTGCAAGAATGAGCACAGTGAAGATCTCCATTAGAGAGCAGCAAGGTTATTATAGTTCACAAAAAAATAACTAAAACACACACTGACAACCTCCCCAAAATAAAATCAAAATGAGTGCTTTTAAAAAATGAATTGAATATACATTTTACGTTTCTAAAACTATAAAACAGCAACAATGTACTTTTTAATTTGAAGAAAACTAAAGCTAAAACTCATAAAAATGAAACTAAAACAAACCTTTTTGAAACAATAAAAGCTAATGACAACATAAATTTTCAATCGCAGCAAAACTTGTGGCCAACATTTGACCAATCGTGAAAACTGGTTGCAGACGGGCGCACGATGCGCGACAGTTGAGCAGCGTTCGGTCGCGGCGCTCAGTGTGCGGCGGCTATTAGCGCTGGCATTACCTGTCAGAGAGCAGTGAAATTCCCTGTTAGAGAGCAATGAAATTCGCTGTTAGAGTGCAGTGAAATTCCTTATTATGGTAGTGACATTCCCTACAGAGCATGCGAGTGCCAGACAACTTAGCGGTGGCATCATTCTCCTCACAGGCTCGATGGTGAAGTGCCACGGTGGTGCTGGGTAATGGCGCTGTTGTTCATTACGGCGGCGCCATCTCAAGGGTTAATTGAGTCTGCGAGCAGCTTCTTTCTTCCTTCCTTCCTTCCTTCCCGCTTGAAATAAACCGCAGGTGATTCCATTCTCACACCTCCTTGCAGCACCCCCTTCTGGAAATATGCCTTGCCGTTGGACCGGCCTGCATTCTGTTACTTTGGGCGCCTCTAAAATGGAGACATCATTATCAATGTGTGTACTGTGTCTCCATTTGAGGAAATTACAGCTTGTATTTTTACAAACTATGCATCTTTAATCACCAGATAATTGATAAATAAAATATACACATAAAGTGAATACATTTTACACAAATATAACGCAAACTCATAAATTATGGAAATATGTTCCGGGGGTTACTCTTGCTATCATACAAAATAAATATTATTCAGGTCATAAAATAGCAATGGTATGTGCAAGACGAAGCTGTACAAGTCTCTTGTCCAAACTGCATGGAAACAGACGAGCGCGAGAGTACACATTTAATCAACATTTAAAGACACTAGAGGGTGTTTGCTTTGTGGCTGACGTGCAAGCAGGTGAAAATAAGTTGGCAGCTCCCCCTGGCATTGCCAGATGAATGAAATGCTCATCTGTTTTGACATTTTCGTCCTGTCAGGTGCTGCTGATAGCCTGAAAATGTCACACGGCCACCTTACATTTGTCTCTTCAACGTATAATAACAATGCGTTTTATTTAGGGAGCCTTTCATGTCTGTCACGCATGATATAAAAATAAAAAAGACAAAATACAGCCAAGTAGTATAAAGCGTAAAAAAGCAAGATAATCCAAATTTGCTCAAACAAGCACCTTTTATAAAGTATTTTTTCATTTTGTAGTTCTTGAAAAATTGTTGCCACCTCGTGTTGAAATATAGTCACGTTTTTTTATATATATGATTTCTGAAAAGCACAAAACGTGCGTAATTCTCGTTTAAGTTTTCTGTGAAATTAAAAAAAAGTGTTAGCTTCATTGGCCATAGTAAAGAAAATCCGTTGATGGCTGAAGTGACTTTCAATTCTGTCTGATTCAAAGCCACAATTGCAGCCAAGAATTACATCTAGTCTAATATTGGGCTGATGATAACTGTTTATATGATGTCAGAGATGGCCACCTCCCAATTTTATATGTACAATGAATACACCGTTTAAGAGGTGTGTTTTGATTAGTGACTTAAAAAGGAAGTCAAGTCAAAAATGTTCTTGACAATATGCGTCCCGACTATTCAGAAAACGGTATACTGATTAATATTGCATTTGTGGAATATGAATTTAGCAGAAAAAAATCATTAGGTTTTATCCATCAAGGACGGCTGACTTGACATTACGTCGCCCTCTGCTGTCGGCTAAAAATGACATCGCTGTGCCTAAGGGCTCAGCTTGTGAACGTCAGATAATCAAACTCAGAAAATAGACGCGCTGTGACGATCGTTACCTGAGCCCTTCGACGCTCTGATGTCATTTTCAGACAACAGCGGAGGGCGGTATAATGGCAAAATGGCTGCCCCCTGAGATGGATGAAAAAGGGTGCCTTTTTTTAATTCTATCATTTCACAAACGCATTATTCGTCAGAATACGATGTTTAGACATACTGTACATATTGTAAAGAAAAGTTTTAACTTGACTTCCCCTATAAGGATGTAAAAGTTGAACGGCTGATGGAACTCAGCCTCAAGTCAAAGTTCACTTTCATGCGTGTTTTGGAAGATGCTGTCGTAAATTGCATGGAGACAATCTCCTGACGTCTCCTAAGTGTCTGCTTTGATGACCCACGTCCGTATAACACCCCCGCTGAATAGCACCACGCCGATTATAGCCTGGAATCGCCTATTTACTTTAACGAGCCCTCTGGGAGGACTTCGCCGCGTCTTGTGCGAGCCGTCGACTTTTACGGCAGGATTCCGAAGAACCTTGACCTCTTGCAGTGAAATACGGGCCCTGGGCTTGGACTCGAGTCTGTCGACTATAAAACTGGGAGCCACACACATGAAATGAGTGTAATAAAAGCTCATAAATTGTGTGCCGGGTGGGGGTGGCCGCTTGTCCATGCTGTTATGTCAACACAGAGCATAATTACAAGGTAATAAGGACACGCGCTAACTGCTAAATCAATGGCGCTAACAACGTGTTGCGTTGAAGACTGAGTGTTGGCGTTGCGGAGTGGACACACGGTGTCATGTGGCTGTGAACTGAGCGCAACGTGCCCGTTGTACACAAGACCCTCGTCCATCATTATTGATCCTCCACTTACTGTAAAGTGTGCGCATTTTTACTGTATGTGTGCGTGTGCGCGCATATCAATGACAAAGTAAATAAATTAGGAAGCTCACAACTCATGTGAATCCCATTAGTTGGGGAGAATTCATCTCTCGGTCGCCATGTTGGCCCGCCACTGGTCCTGATGCATGCGACGCGGGTCGCTGCCAGATCCTTCATAGAGTTCTGGCATCTCATTTAGGATCATGTGCGTTTTTCTTAACGTGTCACGGCTGTGTGCTGATGTTTAAAAAAAAAAAAAAAGACATGATACTGGGGGTGGGGAATTCAAGTTGCGGCCACAATATAGATAAAGCATGCATACAAAATTAAAGCCAAAACGATTAATAACAATGGTCAACAATTTTCTCATAATTTTTTAGTCAGAGATGCAAGGGAGATGCAACGTTTTTTAAATGAATTTTTTACACTGATTCCAAATCTGCCCTTGTTTTTTCTCTCTAGCACATCAGGTTTTCAAAATAATAATAATGATAATGAATTAAGGGTTAGGTTCAGCAAAAGTTGGAACACATGGTAAAATCTATATAGCGCAAGCTTTTATAGGTCAAATTTTAAATACAAAAAATGAAAATATCGCAATTGATGTGCGGCAAAAAAGTTGACATTTTTAAAATCTGCATCAAAATTACATTTAGGGACTCCTAAAGCCAGCTCTCATTAAAAAAAAAATGCAGTTCATCACTGTAATTTATAAAATTGGCTAAAATAATAAATTTTTAATTTTTCCTTTTTTTTTTCTTTTGACATTTTTTCAACACATCATAACATTGTAGGTCAAAGACAATGACATTCAAACATCCTCCCACACTCCCCAAAAAATCTGCAAATTTTTGCAGATTTTTCTCTCTGTTTTTTTGATTAATCGTCCAATTGATCAGTTATCTGCATTTTATCCTGCTAAATACCAGAATTGACCTAAAAAAATCCATATCAGTCGGGCCCTGTACAAAATGAACATTTGTGGTTACAAAATCCTAAATTGTGAGCACAAATTAGTATTTTGTAGTCTCGATTTAATATTTTTGTGCCAGGAAGTAGGTGTAATGTGCGCACAAAGACTCATTTTGTTTCCACGAATACGTATAACCTGGACCAACAGGCTGCAGACATGACAAACACATACCCACAATATAGAAATGAAACGTACACAAAATACTCATTTGTGGCAACGGATTAGTTACAACGTGCGCATGAAATATTAATTTGTGGCAACGAATATTAATTTGTGGCAACGAAGTGAGACAAAATATAAATGAATAAAATTGATGGCGTTCATTGTGCAGGTTATAGCAGTTTTGTGCCCACAAATTAGTATAATTGGACAAAATGTAGTATTTTTGGGCCTCAAAAATGTAACTTATGGTTAGGGAAAATAATTTGGATGAGACCTTTACAGCAAGTGATGCAGTGGCAAGGCAGCGAGTGCAGACAAAAAATCCCCAGTAAAATTAATGATCGTAACAATAAAAAAATGACAAAATAAGTTCAAGATACGACCAACAGTCTATAGAATATAACTTGCTATGGAGGTGAGGGTTTGTATGACTTTTTCCTAAAAGAAAAATATGACTTGGCCACCAATCATTACGTTGAAGACTATAAATGCTAATTTGTGCTCAGAAATGAGCAATTTGTGGATACGAATTAGCATTTTGTGCGCACGTTATGTCTTTATTGTGGCCACAGTTTCATTTTTTTCCCTCACATCAAGTCTGGGGCCCCATAGCCCGCTGCTCCAGTCCCGATTGATTATTGATTTACACGCGGTTCTGCTATTGCTTGAATTTGTCACACTGGCTAAAGGGCTGTTGTTTCACATGTGCCCCTTGCTACAACATCAGCTTGTCCCTGCATTCTGCCCCTCTAATTTATGTGCCCGGCGACGTGGACTCCACAGGTCAGCTGTCACATTCCAGTATTCCCACGGGCGCTCATGGAGAACGGCAGGATGGACTGGGAGGAGATTTATAGCGCAAACCCGCCTCTCCTGCCTCTCCCCGTTTTTGCCGCCATGTCTCCCCTCTTCCTCATAGAGGCGGCCAATCAGAGCCCGCGTGGGCCGAGGGGAGCCGACCAATGGCAGGCGAGCCCCAAAGTGTCCAGCTGCTTGTCAAATGAGACGAAAGAGCATGGACAGCAGCGGCACCTCGTGGCGCCTTCCAACGAAACACTCAAATGGGAATAATGAAGTGAGGAAAGATCATTTAAGTCGGAAAAAAGATGCACGCAAAACACAAACGCACAAACGAAGATTTATATGGACACAGAGATTTACATGGACACACAACATATATACACATTTGCACACTACTATAACTTACTAAAACAGATACTGATGGCAATTTGTCTGATGCTGTGTATGGCAGTGGTCTGAAAAGCTTTGAGAAATGATGCAATGCGGAAAGAGGACATTTCGAGCATTTACGAAATTAACTGTGTCCAATAAATGTACAGTAATTTTAATAGATGTGTGCAAATCTAATAAATTAAAACAGCGAAACCCCGCTATTCCCGCTCTGCCACAAATAGTGAAAAAATGCAAATAAGTTGTGCCACCCTATTATTTCTAAAAAAAAAAAAAATAATTGTCATTAGTAGTTAAAACCATAAATATGCCACAAACAACCCAGACAAAACTTAACTCCTCCCTGGCATACAGTCTCATACTTCCTTGACACCAATTATTTCTTTCGGATTATCAAAGATTTTGGCGCCATGTACATAAAGCCCAAAAATACACAAAGACTCCGGATGTTTTCCAGTAAATAACTGTTAATTGGCGCCACAAAAAAAAAGTGAATTTGTGAATAGTGAACCACAAATAAGTGCAAGTTCACTGCCAACAGTTTACAACACATGCACACAAGATTTGTAAAATGCGACTTGCTGCAAATTTTGCAAAACTTTTGTACAATTTTTTGATTAATCGATGAATCGGATTAAAAAACCTTTTCCATCCCTTTATCCAAAAACTGGATGCTACTTGAAATTGGCAGTGAAGAAAATGATGATGATTCTGATACTGGTTTGGTCCATAATGTCAGAAAATAAACTGTTAATCATTGTTTTCCAAAGCAAAAGCAGATGTTTGCTAATGCAAATGCATTACAGTACTTGTGCAATGGAGATTTGACCATGTGTTGTAATTTATAGCTATGACGTCTCAGAAAAAAATTCAACTGTTGCTGAACCTAACCCTGAATAGGAAAATATATTACTATATTACAAATTACATTATTTATTTATTATTGTATTATTATAATTATTATTATGAAAACCTGATGTGCTAGATTAAAAAAGGGCAGATTTGGAATCAGCACTAACAATGTATATACAAAGGTTTACTTGCATCTCTGATTAAAACCTTTAGTAAAACAATGTTGACTGGTGTAATCGGAATATTTACTGTTGAGAGGCTGAAAATTCGTAGAATTTGAAGGTCTAAATGATGACTCTGCTCTCAGAATGTTTTTTCATTAATTCTGTAATCGTGCCAATTAATCGATAAATTGCACCTCTTGCATTTTGCGAGGTCAACTTGCTCAGAGCTTGCTTGTGTCTCTTGCAAGCGCGAGTGATTCCAAACACCCGCATGCGTAAGAAATCAAACCCGTTCATGTCGTCGCCCGGGTTCCGTAAAAAGTCAGATGTGGGAGACAAAAGGGATGCTGAGGTCTCCCTTTCTTCTTTTGTGTGAACTCTGTCACACCCCCTCTGCTCTGTCACACAGCCATTTAAGGACCCCTGCTGCTATTGTGGCCATAGACACCAAGCAAGACATCCTATTTACCACCCCGAGTAGCAGGGGGTGAGTCTGGGGTCCGGGGTCACGCAGGAGGCAACGGTCACCGTCCGGTCAACTACAGTAGGTCATTATTCAGCCCGGCCGATAGCCCGATCCATTCCGCTTAATTATTATGAATGCAGGGGGGGGGGGGGGGCGGCGTAAACAGCCGTCATCATTACAGACGCTCAGTGGCATACACAAATGCTCTTTAAATGGCCATTAGCTTAAGCAGCCGCGCGCCGTCCCAAAGCACACTTTTCTTTTCTTTTCATCTCATCCCGTCGTGCTGAGATCTTCTCCGAGCTTCTCCTTCGTCTTTCCGAACAATTCACCCCACTAATTAAAAGCCCTCTTGGAACAAAGACGAACACTAAGTGGCCCTTTGGATGTGCAGAGGTGCACGAGTGGCATTCATATTTCTGAAATGCTTCGACACCTCATGTTTTGATACACAGTCAATGCCACTTTATTGTGGGGGATACGTTTCAGACCCACATATAAAAGATGAAAATGTATATGGAGACTTTAATTTAAAAAAAAAAAAAAAAGTAATGTAAGGTAAGTGGTACTCATGGAGGCTGCCGATAGCAGCCACCGATAAATTACAGACAAAAAAATCTGATCGAGTAAGTCCTCCCCAGATGTAGTTGCCGCTATATTGCAACAGTTGGACACCACGGGCAATTGTCGTCTGCATCAGAAAGAAAGCTGCACGATTTTTTGTCATTATGTTCAATAAAATTTTACATATAAAATATATAGGAACTGAATGCTCATAACGGTATCGGTCTGAAAAATATGGTATGGAACATCCCAAGTTTTAAACCTCCCACAGGCTTTTAACATATTTATTAAAACACGCTTAAACATATTAAACATGTAAATACATTTGAACTAAAAACAATTGTAGTCATAAAATGGGGTGAAACAATCTGTCTGCTTTGTATTATCTGGTTTTTGGATAAATGTCTTTAAGAGGCAGGGCCTGGTGGGCTGACGTGTGCCGTCAGTGAGCCTGCATGTGTGTCTGGGCGTGAGCTGTGGCCAACAGCAGCTCCTGTGTGAGTGTGCTCATTGCATTTATGTGATTAACTGTTATCAAGGCGATGGATAAACGACATTTTTTTTCTTCTTAAAATATAGAAATATAGAAATTAATTTTTCTTTTAAAAAAAGGCGTAAAAAAACCCACTAAGTACTTTGGAAATTAAGACCTCTCTATCCAAAATTATGATTTTATTTATGATGATATTTTTAAAAATGTGACTTGTTCGTAGACTGGTAGTGTATGACTTTTATTTGGAATTAAAAAAATATAATCATTATAAAGACAACTTTTTATTAATCAAACTTTTTTCAGAATAGATTAGAAAAAAAAATCTCAAATTACTTTTTCTAATTAAAAAAAAAGTTTTAAAGAAAATGTCTTTTTCTTGATCCCTTGGAAAATATATCTTACTCTCCCAAAAATGTAAAGGAGACAATTTCATTTTCCTTCTGGAGCATAAGTTGTCAGCACCTAGCTTGGCATCCGTATTGTGCCTGATTGCAGGTTACAGATGATAGGCTTCTCCCTGCCTGCCGAAGGCCTCCTCCATGTTTCTTTGTTAGCGTGATGGAGGAAGTGCAGCCTATCTGAGCGCAGGCGAGGAGGAAGAGAAGGTGGAAGAGGAGGTGGGCGGAAGGGGCGGGGCGGGGCGGGGGAGCGTTAGGCGGCGGGTTCAGCGGCGGGGCAATGAGAGACTTCCTGCGCTCCATCACTCCCAAGGCCTGCCTCAAGTCAGCTGGTGGCCAGCGAGCACCTCTCATGTACCATTATTAGCGCCAAAATCGCTTTAGATAGATAGATAGATACGATAGATAGATAGATAGGGGGGGGTAGCAAAAATAATGATGTAGCTAAACACTATTTATTCATCATATAAATAGAAATACATATTGCACACATACACCGTAAAACCAAAAACGAAACTACAACTGGAAATAACCATCTATAATTGTCAAGTATTAACAGCCAAATCTTTATAAATGGCAAGCACGAGGAGGAAGGTGAGGTAACAACGGCTGGCAGCGATGACGCCACGGGCTCACCTTCCTCCTGGCGCTGAGCGATGTGACTATCATGGCGCCGCCATTACCCAGCCCCCCTGAGTGGTAAATAAAGGACGGCGGCGGGCACACTGCTGCTGTTGCCATGGCAACTCCCTCCTCGCCGCGAGATCGTTCCCTCGATGGCGGAGGAAGGAGAAGAGTCACCGGGAGGTCAACCAGTCGACGCGGCGCCACCGCCGCACCGCGTCGCTGTTGGCGACGCTGCATGTTCGACTAGCAGACCCCCGCCAGTTGACGCCATAAAAATATAACCTAGACAGGAGGAGCATGAAGTTTTGGCATGAAGCTTTGAAAACACACGTGTTGACATTTTCCTCGAAAAATATTTTTTAGTAAAAAAAAAAGTGTGGATGTTCTCAGCTTTTACTGTCATTTTCCTAAAGAGGAAGTCATATTAAAAACCTGACCAAACCCAGAAAATAGTTGAACAGTGACAGTCGTTCCCTGAGCCCCGAGGCACTGTGATGTCATTTCCAGTCGACAGCACTGGTGTGCTGTATAATGCGGTATAATGTCAAAATGGACGCCCCCTAAGGTGGATAAAAACAGGTGGATTTTGCTGCTTAATTCATATTCCACAAATGCATTATTAATCAAAATGCCACGTTTAGTGGGGCCGTACAGAACATGCTTTTGTAAAGAACATGATTGACTTGGCTTCCTCTTTCAAAAGAAAAAATACAATTTTAATTTCCCTTTTTCAGTTGAAAATCAGCTTCATACAAGACTTTGTTTAGCAAAAAAATATTTTATTGTTCTAAAAACATGCCCTTTTCCTCTAAAAAGTAATTAAATAAGAATGTTTTCTAAACAAATACTTTACTTCTTTTGACTTTTTTTCCTCCCCCCAAAAGATCTCTAAAAAGTCATTCACAAAAATGCAACTTTGTGGGATATAAGTTGGTACATAAAAAATAAATTATGAAAAATACGAACTATGACGCGCTTAAAATTTGACTTTTTTTTTGTTTTTTTTTCTCAACTTTGAACAATCACTCCCCCCCTCCAAAAAAGGACTTTTCCTAAGTAATTCAAAATATTTTCCATCCAAAAAAAAAAAAAAAGGAAAAAGACTATTTGAGTCATGTTTGGTCAGAATGTCAAGCTAGTCGCTTTATGACCGCCCCCCCTGCGTTTGGTCGAAATATTTAGCGAGTTGCTCAATCACCGCCCCCCCCAACTGGGCCCTCCCTGCCATTTTCCCCTTAAAAAAAGACATCAAACAGAAGGAGGAGCACGTAGTTTTTGTCATTTGGATAATTCACTCAGGGATGTGGCCATTACAGCAGGTGTACTCTGGATGAACCCGTTGCGAGTGCGAGGAAGATGGACTCTGCACGCCTGACAGACTCCCACCGCCATTGGCTCTGCCACCCCGCCTCGCCGCTTGTATTAAAATGGTGCCGCCGATAATCCAAAAGACCTTTCTGAGGGGAGAATTTGAGTGTTTTGCACAGATGGGCGGCGCAGATAAATACAATCCTCTTGTCACTGCGGTGACTGCGAGAGTGCTGCGACACCCCTTGGGGGAGATGCACATCACAAAAAAACAAAAAAACAAAACTCATTCCCTTGTCGTCATGACTCACTACTCTTCTTCTATATGTTGGGCACGATGATAGAGAGAGAGAGGTTCAAGATTTAGGTTGATATTGTCCAGTATGTGCATGATGTCACTGACGTTTGCTACAAGCTGAGTTTGAAAGTAAACAACTGTTGCAACTTTAGTTTTCTAACAGTCCAAAGTTCGCCCGCTGACGAGAAACACGCGTACAACAGAAACATTGGCTCCATCCTCCAGTCCGATTTAGCCATCTCTCTCGCGTCACTTGATTTTTTTTATTTTTTTTTTTAGCATTCCTCTCTACATCTCCTCCTCTCAAATAAATACAGATATTAATACAGTACAACCAATCAAGAGTATTATAGTTCATGAGAATTAACAAAACTAAAATTGAGAAAGCATTTTTCGTTAATGAACTAAAAATGAAAATGCTTTTAGAAAAATGAAATCTAGCAAACTACATCTCACTTTGATAAAACTAACTAAAACTCTAATTATAGTGCAATGTCCTTTGTTTTCATTTCTGTCAATTACCATACATGGGCTTTCTGGGTTCATTTTAAATACCGGGTATATTTATTTTGGTATTGCTGTACATCCGTAGCTACAGATAAACCAAGGTCAGTTGGTTGGGAATTGTCGTCTACTTTATTTCACAAAACTAAGTCATTTAGTTATTTATTTTTTATGTTGCACTTGACAAATAATCCATATGTTTTAAAACCTAAACCAAAACACTTTTTCCAAAAAATAAAAACTAACTTGATCCAAAAACGAGTAAAAACGAACTGAATTTAAAAAACAAAAGTCAAAACGAAATACAAACTAACTATAACTAAAAAGTCAAAACTATTATAACCCTGTAACCAACAAAACACAAAAACAAAGATCAGAATTGAGGAGGGAATAAAATACGTTTCAGTCTAATGCAAACAATGTTGCATGTTGGTATATACAAGTAATAAATGTGGTCTAATTGTAATTGTACAGTAAGCGCAAAATGGGAAATACTGCATGAAATTATTGACACTGGCAGTGGTATAACTATAAATATGTAAAGTGTATATGCACTGAAAGGTCCACATTGCATTTTTGTGATTCTTCTACCCGCTTCTACTTCCCAAACAGCTCCAACAAAAACAACAGCAATCAAACTAAGTTATACAATAAAGAGCCAATTAAAATCTGTTTGTCCACCTGCTGGTTGCTAAGTTGTTTCATTTAAAGATAATTTGTTCATATTTTGCAGCACAAACATAATTAACGACTCGAGGCAACTGTAGTTTAATCATGTTTAAGTCAGTAAACAACAGGCCAAATGCGTTTAGATTTTTTTTTTCCTTAGCTCGAAGGTTGGCTCAGATGCCCGCATTTATTTCATTTACACAAATATGATCCTTGGATGATTTAATCATTTTTAACATGTGTAAACATGAAGTCTTTTTTTTCAGTTTTTATCTCATTTAACAATTGGCGGGTGTGGGTTGATAGTAGAGTTACAAAAATGCATACATTTTGTATTGTTGGTTGATTATAGTTTATGAATAAGACAATATAAAAATGAGAATTATTTTTCGAGTAGAATAGGCTATTTTGTGTATTTAAGTTACTAAAATTAATTTAAATGTACATTTAACATTTTTAAAGTGTTGTCTTAATTTTAATTAAATGAATAATTGGTTGATTTTTTTTGTAAGAGAAATAAAAAAATGGTAAAATAATTTAACGATTTATTAACAAGTAATTTTATTTCAAGAAATAATTGGCTAGGTCACTATAATTACATTAATTCTAAATAGTATTTCTCATTTTTATATGAAAATAAATTTAAGGTATTTTCTATACTAATTTGTAATTTTATGAATGAAAAAAAAAAAATTAAAAAATGACCATATCTACTTAGACTTTAAGAATGAAATGCAGCCCTTGATCTTAAAAATGTGCCCAACCTTATTCATGTTTAATTTTGAACTGTTCTGAAAGCTCCATTCTGGACTTCACAATGACAGTGATTGACAGCTGTTATGTTTCCAGGAGTACAACATCGACGGCTGGTGGGTCGGCGAGCTGAACGGCATTGTGGGTATCGTCCCCAAGGACTTCCTGCACCCAGCCTATATCCTGTGAGCTGCAGCAGGTACGGATGGAGAAATCCACAATCCAAAAGTGACATTAATTCTAACAGGTAACATAAGCAGAATTGTTCTGTAAATAAAATGGCATTATTTATAAATATCGCGAAATCATATTGCAGATTTTCATCAGTCATTAAATAATTATTTTGCAAACTATGAAATATTAAGACGTCTGGTGGAGATGTTAGTTGCAGGTTTCTATGTTGGCCACTAGGCGGCAGATTTTTTTGGGAAGTGAAGAGTGCAAAGTCAAGAGAGACGCATTAAAATAGCAAAAAATGTTTATTTCAAATAAACTACAAGAGGATGAAGATAGTTGATCACATTAACAGCTGACCTTTATTGAAAACTAAAATTGTGCATTGTGAAATAAACAGCAATGAACCTCACTGAGAAACATTTCAGCAAAATAATCTGTCAAACAACTAAAAGAAAAAGACTCATTAAAAGTCAGTTTTTTAATGCACAACGAGATAAAGTCAATCCCTTTTTAAACATGATAATCACAAATCACATTTAAGTGGATGCGATAAATTTACCTACATGGGGAAACTAATAAACGGCACAGATTAGTCCTTTATTTTTGTCTTACTGTCACATTTAAAATGTTTTGAATGGATTTTAATTTTGGACAGCATAGTGGCTAGCACTACTGTCTCACAGTTGCGGTTCAGTGTTTGAATTTTGGGTGCCCTGTGCTTGCGAGGGTTTTTGCTGGCGTCCTCTCTCACATGATAAAAACATGCAAGCTAGGTTATGTGAAGACCCGAAATTTCCCATAAGTGTGAAAGTTAATGCTTGTTTGTCTAAATATGAGTAATTGACAAACCAGGTCCATTCTGGTCCATGTGCCCCAAAAACGCTTCCGGAGAACTTTGGCTCCCTCTGCAGTCCCAAGAGGGACATGACACCATTTACAACTGAGAAGCCTGCTATCAAAGTGTTCAAATGAATGTTAAGTTTTTAAATAAAAGGCAAAACTAAATCTTTAGTCTGGCAAGGCTACAGTTGTTGGGCAAATTGGACGCTCAACGAGTTTGTGCAGCATATATTTCCAAAAATTGGTTTTTAAAAAACACTTTCCCCCAAAATTTATTTCTATTTCCAAAGTCGCAAAAAAAAAAAAAGTTGTACATTTCCTTAAGTGCCGTCCCTCAAGAGACATAACAGTTCAGAACTGAACTTGAAAAAAGCGATTCTCCTATTTGGCAGATTTTTGGGGGGAGGGAATCTGTCCTCCAATTCGCGGTGTTTGCCATTTCTCCAAAATATTGCTTTTGTGCCGTAGAACTATGTTGAAATTAAAGAACAAGGTTCAATTCGCTATCTTGTTGCAACTAATGACAATTTTAAAATTTTTAAGGTTGGGGGTGTCACAGTTGTATGTTTTAGGGGGTTAGGTTTATGACATTTCAGAACTGAGGAGTCTGCCATAAAGCACTAAAATAAATGTTAAACATCCTCTTTAGTCTGACAACTGTGAGTGTTTTCCGTGAGCTAATTCTGGAGCTGAGCTGCTCCCCAACACGCTGAAGTCATTCTCAGCAAAATTGACATCCAAAGAGTTACTCAGCTCCCGGTCACCGCAACCGTTTAGTTGGAGGTCCACAGCGGTCTCGCCGGACACGTGCGGCCAGCGGCCGTCATCCTCGGGGGACATCTTGGCGAAGCCGTTTGGTGACAAACGGTCGCGACTGACCACGTCGTCTTCGTCGCTGACTTGTACGATGCTCTCGTTGGACGACGAGAGCGAGGCGGCGTCCTCCTCGCTTACCGCTTCCTGTCGGGACCCGACCGCCTCAGCCGCAAGTTCCTCCTCCACCTCAGAACTGTTAACCAGGACCACCAACTGTGCTGCCTCCTCAATGCCAGGAGAATGGACCTCCACGGGGGTCTCCATGCAACTGCTCCCAGATGTGGCATCTTCAGTCAGCGTCCGCTCGTCCTGGCCATCCCCCAGGTAGAAGATGGCCGGCGTGGCTTTGTCCCGGGCGGTCAAATCGTGAGGTTCAATTATGTCGTCGTCGTCGTCGCCACATGAGAAGAGCACCAGGCTATTTCCATCTTTGTTGTGAGGGCGAGACTGATGAGGAGCCGGGCTGTGGGGGGGAGATTAGTTGCCAATAAATGTAGATGGCAGGAATTCATATGTACAGATATACATTATTCAAGTCAAGTCAAATTTATTTATATAGCCTTTAATCACAGGAACGTCTCAAAGGGCTTCACATGCCGACAGCATATACACGACATCTCCTACGAGAGTATGCTTCCGCAATAAAAAATAACTTCATTTTAAGGCTTTTAACACATCTATACCAAGGTTGTCAATAATTACAGAGGTTGCTTTATGTTCTACCAAACTTTAGATGAGGTGGCGAATGACTTTAAACCGAACAGGTGGTTGCTACGGCGACGCCCTCACCTTTCCATGGACTCGTAAGACACGCTGAGACTTGGCTCTTTGACTACAGCGTCCTCCTCCTGAGCCTGAGCCCAGCCCCGATTAGACGAAGCGTAGGTCAGGATAGCGTCCGTCACCGAGTAGGGGGTGTGGCCTTGCACGCAGTCCAAAATGTGACCCACGGGCAGCTGCGTCTGCAGGAACAGGTGAAGCTGGCTGTCCGACAGGCACACCGTCATGTTCACCACCCTGGAACATGCGCACCAAATCAAATCAATGAACATACAAAAAAACAAGTCATTAAATGCACTGAAAAACACACAATAAATAAATCACACACACCAACTGCCCCCCCCAAAATAATTAAAAATACACAAATCAAAGCCAAAAACAAACATCACACAAAAATGCACACTCAAAAAGCACACGCTACAAAAACAAAATATGCGCACACAAAGTACACACTAAAATCCACTAAAAACAATATACACACACAAATTAAAAACAATAATAAAAATGTATTCAAACAAAAAACAATGTGTGCACAAACACAAAATAAAAAAAACAAGAAAAAAATATAAAACACAAAACTAGGGATGGACGAATATCAAGACCAGCTATCTGTATCGTGCCGATACCGGCCTTAGTATCATAAGTACTAGTGGCATCAGTACTTGGTATTGGTGAGTACTCAAGAGTCAATATTGGCGGTGAAGACAGGGACTGACTTGTCCAGGAAGACTTGAAGTCCTTGACGCCTCCGCTCCAAGAAATCCTCATTGCTGAAGGAAAAGAAGGACTTTCCAGGAAGGTCTGGAACTGGCCTATAGGAACATGAACAGCTCTGTCAAACACTAAAAGCTTGACACTGTCCCTGCTGATGTGCACCGCTTACACGAACAGCATAGCTACGACCAGACTGAAGCCTTGCTTACAAAAGCACAGTCACTTCGGCTGGATGCAGGCGACAGAACCAGAGACTTGCGGAATTGACGCCACCCGGAAGCATTTGTAGATGCCACAAGATGATAGCAAAGCACTACTTTTGTCAAAATGAAAGTCCTCAACTTGCTTCAACACATTTTCCTCGGCACCAAGCTACCACCAGATGGTACCGAAGACATACAAATGATAGGAATCCGAAGCGTGAATATGCTGGGCTCAGCTTTACTCACACCAAGCCGGCGTTCTTCTGCAGCTTCTTCTTCAGCCACGCAAACTCGCTGTAGCGCCGCCGCACACACGACGTCTTGGCGGTGAACGCCTTGCTGTTGGTCTGCAACCGCACAAAACAAAACACACCTTAGCATCTACACCAGTGAGTAGTTGTCAGGTCAGATGCCCAGTAGACATTTGTTTTTTAAAAAAATGCATTAGCGGTCTCCTATTTTTCTTGTTCATTTATATTCTTGCTATAATTTGCCGGTTACAGTGTTAGATTTTTCTTTTACTGTGATGACGCATGTCAAATGCCTTGGTTACAGAAGTGGTGACTGTTTTGTCGTATTTTTTTTTCCGTTGGTGTGCAGTCAGGATTAAAGTGGACGCCGGTGACGCAAGATCACGAGAGGGGGCTCGCTGCTGACTCGACGGTGCTAAAGACAGACGGTTGCCACGACAACACCAGGAAACGATCCGCTAAAGTCATCTGTCTGAGATTAAGAAGGTGTGATATGACTGAATTAAACTAGAGACAAGTGAGATTGTAGAAAAAAGATTGAAGAGTATTTTAAAATACTTTTACTTAAATAATCATCTCATTTTTAAATTGTCTATTTTTGGTAATATTCTTATTTTATAATCTATACTTAATGTCATTTTCCCCCAATGAGATACATGAATGAAAATAAAATGCATGTTATTTCGCATTGATTTCATCAAATTGCAAATGTCTTAGTTCATGTCTCAAGTACTCTCCTTCACTCAATTTGATCGAGGATTGTGTTGTTCCACAGAACTTTAAGACTGTTTGGTTTTAAGAATGTTCTTTCAGTTTCAAGAAATGAGCCAAACCAACGGAGAAAAAAACTTGAATGAAAAAAGTCAGTTAAAATAAATCTACTCGAAAACAAATACTTTTTAACTAAGCAATTTTAGGGCAAAAGGGGCTAAATTAGTGCAACAGAAAATATTAGAGAACTCTTGATAATATGAATGTGTGGTGGGCCAACTGTGTGTAGTATTTCTTTAATCTTTTTGACAAATCATTTGAAAAGTCACACTCACATGGAGGAAGATCTTGTAATCCACGTACGAATTCCACAAGCCTTCGTTCTGCATGCGGGGATCTTGAACCCGCACGGCAACAAACTCCTGCATGGAGTTGGGGGGAAAAAACAGCATCCTTTAAATATTTCTATTGTATATATTGTCGCAGTCCCATATATTATATATTTTTACACTTTGTCCCTGGAAAAAAAAAGATTTCTATTGTACTAGTACTTCCTATGGGATAAAATAGATGTTGGATCTTAACGCATGCACTGGATGACATGCTTCATTATGAAGGACGTGGTGGTGGTTGTGGAGGGCGGGGGGGTCGTATAGGGCCTGTAAATATATGCATACAAAGAGGTGACTTACATCTTCGTGGTTCATGGTCATTGGTGCAATGATGTTGGCGTGTGTACGGAGAAGAGACACAAGAAGCGGTTTCAATTCACATGCTGCGCAGTGTGTCCATGACTCACCCTGTGAAGCAGGAAAAGAAGGAAAAGTCACTCTCGTTGCACTTTTATCAGTCACACACTAAATGACGCATAGCGTGAATGCTGGGGAGCGCTCACCTCCAGTGGTGCCTTGACTTATGAATTTCATTGGTTCCAAGACCACATTTGGAAGTCAAAACACCCTTATTTAATAACCATATTTACCCATACATGAATGGAAATGCTTTAACTCCATCTAGTTCCCTCAAAGAACACCAAGAAAAATGGAACGTGTTCTTTAGAAAAGATCACTCTACATACAGAACATGAGACTAAGCTGTCATGTCTGCTGAGGATAAAGAATAGATGCCTGTGGTGTTGAAATACAAGTTTTTTAAACTACTTCAATTTTGGTGCTGCTTTCTTTAGCCCGTCAATGGTAATTCCCATTAGTTTTAGTGTTAAGATAGTAGGAGACTAATGGAAAATGTGTGGTTTGGATAAATACACAATGTGTGATTCTCTTTTTACATATTGAGTTTTACTGTTAATGTCAAGTGGAAATGGCAATAAACAAATTGGCCTCGTTGAAAAAAAATGTTTACTATCTTTTGGTTGATGTGAAGTTTGCTGCCACCACGTAGAACAGTACTTCAACTTTTCGAGACACAACTTTTTTTTTTTTAAATAAATATTTGGCCAAGCGTCGGTTTTCTGTAGCCCGGTTCACACGTCAGGATAAATCAGCCCAATTTTAGCCTCGAATCTCCCTTCCCGACAATCGTAGATCTGGGACGACTCTCGCAATGGCTCTCGTAATCTTATCAGATTGTCCTGCCGTGTGTGGTGTGCTAAAACCAAAATTCTTAAATTGCTTTTATTATGATGCTCACTGTTTGCCATTATGATTCAAATTTTAAGAGATTTGCACACAAAAAAAAAAAAAGAAATCCCCCAAATTTAGGACACCCATGCTACAAATTTAATACTTTCCAAAAATCCAGTTTTTCCACACACAAAAAAAGTAAATGCGACAGTCAACAACAATAAAACACATTTCCCATCTTTCTTATTCCAAATTCAAACATGCAGAACATTTTGGAAATTTTTTTCCATAATCCAAAAAAATCCAGTTTTCACAGTAACATTCCAAAATTAAGGAATGCTACATTTATATATCTTTTTTTTTTTTTAATCTCAAACTTGCACAATTAACCAATTCAAACAACTCCAACCTCAAAATGTTCAGCTCATTCAAAAAAAACTCACAAATTAAGAAAATATATTTTACATAGCAACGTCCTTTACCCACATATCTCTACCGATCCCCAAATAATAATTAAAAAAAAAAATCTTCACATCATCCAAGACCTACTATAACACTCAACTATCAATTTCCCACAAAATTAAGATCTGTTATAACATATTTACCTCCTCGTTCCACATTTCTTCACCGATTTTTGAATCAGTCATCCGTTCCAATTCAAATTCCGAAAACACGAAAATCCTACAGGAACCTGTACCTTGTGGTTTCCATTTCAACACTGACAGGCCAATCAGCAGTGACTCAGCTGGCCATCACAAGGCCAGGGAGGGACACTAATCGATTGAGATGAAAAATTAGCAGTTTGTGTTACTGACATGTGGTGCATAAAATCAAATGATTAGGCTGGACAAACTCCACGTCTGATTACAAATGTACTTTCTTTTCTTTTCTTTTTTTGGGAAATATAAATGTCATAAATCCAATTACGCATCTGTTGAATGCCTCAACCTGTCTCGTTATAGTGTTGAGCATGTCAAACAGAAAACATCTCTTTAACTGTTGCCAAGTTGGAACGATTAAAAAGGTAATTAGTGAAGCCATCGTTCGCACTTGTTCACAACTGGTTGACACAACTACTACAAATGTGATATTTAACAATCACTTTTTTTTAACAGTCAAGAGAATACCTGAAGAGACCACTGGTTTAGAAAAGCTGTCAGTGTTGTGCTAAAGCAATCTAGAGCTAAAAGCTAATTGTACTTACCTTTTACGAAGTGACTGTAAATTTGCAAGAGGGCGTATTGGGTTTAAAGTTGGCTCGCTAGTAGATGATGGTGTTTATCTGAAACACAAGCCGAAAGCGCCCCGGTGTTTCAGTCTGGCGGTTTGTTGGTCCAACAAGCTCCAGTCTCCATTTCGCAAGTCACACGAGAACTGTATGCTAGCCTGGTAAGCCTTCATGACGTCAGCGGTTGGGGGGTGCTCCCCACCGCCCCTCTCCTTGACTAGTACGCATGCGCATTGGGGCAACCAACGAGTCATAAACGAAGAAACTACTCCTTGACTTTCACCCTGAAAAAAGAAAACAAAAACTAGCTTTGAAGAAAGAAAAACGAAAAACAGCACGGACGTCATGTTGGTGTTTCTGAATTGCGGGGGTCCTTGAAGTAACATTACTCGAGAATGGTGTGTGATTGGTGGAGAATAAGAAAGCGAGCGGGCTGAAAAAAACAATGGTCGCTGTTTTCATCGTTTGATAAATGAAATGCGTATAGTGTAGTTGCCAACGAAACCATACATCCAAACGAAAAAAATTGAATAGTATAGGTCTCTGCTGTATTTTATTTTTTTGATTTCCGTTGTTTTTTACAAGCAAGTATAAAAGATATTAAAAAGGGAAGATTACAAGAACAAGATTGTTTCTTCGACTTAACCGTTATACGAATGAATAAAGAAGCAAGGTAATTTCTATAAAGTCCGTTGTGCGGAGCTAAAAACGATAAAAAGGTATTAAAAAGCGTAATGACAGTGAAAGGCCATTGCGCATATGCGCAGAGCGCTTGCCTTTCACCTCCTCCACTCGTCTCAGACGAAAAGGGGCGGGGCCCACTAGGCTACATTTAGCACCAAGCTAGTCAAAAGCTAGCCGCGCTGTGTTACCTACCAGGTAGGGGGCAAACACAGTCAAACGCCGACGTTATTAGCCTACAATAAAAGCCTTGCGTGGCGCTGTGGTCATTTTCGGGCGGGGGTCTCCAAAAAAAGCAAACTGTGAGTTAGCGGTGAGTTGATTTTTTTTCCCTCCAAAAGCGAGTGCTTTAAAACAATGTGTGTATATATATATATGTGTGTGTGTGTGTGTGTGCGTGCGTGCATGTATGTATGTGTGTGTGCGTGTGAGAGCGAGCGAGCGAGTGAGATAGAGAGGCAGACAGAGAGCAAGCACGGCTAGTCATTAGCCACTTGAATTAGCACCTTTTCATTCAGCACACCACGGACCTCGCTTTCATCGAGAGGAAAAAAAATCACCTAAATCTAAAATAACGCTATACGACGCTGTGCGTAGGACTGGAGGCAAAGGCAGCATAACACAATATGGAGGATGGACCGTCCATGCTAGCCGTCTCCTGGATGCATGGCTTTGTCGTGCTACGCGTTGATTTGCCCCACGTTACTTAGCGGCGACCGTAGCGGCATAAAACGCCCCCAAATAGTCGCTGTTTTCCGTTTTAATTCTTTTCTCCTAAAGAGCTGCGACTGCTGCATCTGTTGTTGTTCTCATACAATCTTCTACAGGTGGTTGTTTGCACCCGTTTTGTTTTACATTTAAAGCGCAATTAATAACGTAAGTCATTTTTTTGCGTATCGTAATTTCTATAGTTTCATTTAAATAGAAACAGTAATTACTGCAAATATTGTACAGTGGTGCAAACACAAATATCTCAAAGCATCTTTCCCTTTGGAATGAATGGAAATGTCTTTAATCCGTTACACCATCACTCCAAAAAGTATTTGCAATGTGTTTTGTTTTTTTGAAAGAGAAATAGAACCATACTGTATTGTACTTGATAAAAAGCATAACACATTTAAATAGAATGTAAAATGTTAAACAGTTTGTGTGTAATGATTTCATGCTTCAAGGCCCATTGGCGTTGCCGCTTCTTCTGGTTTGCGTGCTGTGGCCACCAAGGGGCAGTACAATATTTACATAATAACTCACGAAGACTTGTTGTTTTTCACAGAGGATAAAGATTATATGCCCGTGAGTATTGTTAGCCTCAACATTGATGCTATTCATTAGTTGTCTGCGGTGTTTTATAGTGTGTATATTAGCATAAAGCTAGCTGAAATTAATTAACCAATGTGATGTAGTTTGCTTTAACAACGCAACATGTAATAATTTTTATGTTTTTGTTTTCTTTTTAATTAAAAAAAAAAATTTAGGACAGGACACCTCCATCGGGAGTGGCGTTAATCCGCTTGAAGCCTCCTTTCTGAAGGATTGTTCGCTCTCTGCAAATTGCTGCTTGTTGTGAAGTAAGTTGAGTCAAGTTTGCTGCCACTATGTAGAGCTCCTATAATTTCAATTTCAAGTACAAAACAGTCAAGTGTAATAAAATAATATACTGTAAATTCCATTTGATGGTTAATGGAGTTACAGCCTTATTACTAAACAAATTAAACTTGCATATTTTATTTCTTATATTGTTTATCCTGTTTGTCTACAACTAGACTTCTTAAATGAAACGGATTGATGAGTAACTGACGTGTGCAATGCCCTTTTCTCCTTTCTTACCACTTTGAGCAGGACCCTGCTGGTCTCCAGGTCTACCTGAAGAGTATGAGTCTGACTACAGAAACCCCCAACGATGGCCCCAGCGTTACAGAAGGTTTGGGCATTCTTTCATTCAAATCTTATACAAAACCATCATAATTTGGCCGATGTTTGTCATTTATTTATTTATTTAAATATTTTCGCTATGCGGCAATCACTACCTGACTTGTATTTTAACGTTTGAGTTCAGCACATTTGTATTTAATCTTTTAGAGTTTGTTTTTAAACACTTATTTTGGTACAATTTATTGAATGGATATGCCGGATGAATCATTAAATACTTGTTTTTGATTTCCCTATATGTGGCAATGTTTAAACTGCATGTTACAGTGGCTTACAGAACTATTATTAATTATACTTTAATTATAATTGATACTTTTATAACTGTACATTATACTTTTTAGCATTTAAAACCTCTGTCCTGATTTTTGATGGATTAAAATATAGTAGCGTAGTAGGCCTAAACATAGGCCTACTACGCTACTATATTTTAATGTTGGTCATGATAGTGGTACTACCTATACTCTCCAGTGCAATATGCAGTACCTCACCCTTCTGGTCAACACACCACTTTGTTTAATTATGTGCACTCCACCTTTATTTATGCGTAAGAACTTTTTTTTTTTTTTTTTTTTTTTTTTTACACATACCTTATGCAAAGTTTATTATTTTAGAACCTTTTACCTGTATATTTGTACGTCTCGAATTTGCACTGAATAAGGGAAGCGCTCCAATCTCATTGTACACCAAGCATAATGACAATAAAGGGTACAGGTATTCTGATTCTAAAACAATCACTATAGTTGGTATCCGTTCCACCGAAAAGTCTGCGATCTTGTGTGGCCACGGTAGGTCAGCTTTGATGTACGCAGTTTGAATGCCTAACTGTACGTTGTCGTCCGCCAGAGAGCAAGCAGCCCGCGGCCGAGAAGAAAGACAAGAAGGTGGACGATGTAGCCGAGGAAGAGGAGGAGGAGGAGGAATACGTGGTGGAGAAGGTCCTGAATCGGCGGGTGGTCAAAGGGAGGGTGGAGTATCTCCTCAAGTGGAAAGGGTTCTCGGAGTGAGTCTCTACACGTCTTTTGTTGTTTTTGAACGCCACTAAATTAAAGTACATATGTGTGTGTGTGTATGTCTAATTTGTACTTATTTATTTTTTGTGTATGTTGTTAACTCCTGTCATGTGTATGCGTCTCATTTGTGGTGTGGTTCTCCTTTTTGTGTGTGTGCACACGCGCAGGGAAGACAACACGTGGGAGCCGGAGGACAACCTAGACTGTCCTGACCTCATCGCAGAGTTCCTCCAGTCTCAGAAGTCTGCGCACGAGGGTAAACGAAAGGCGTCCGCAGACGGCGATGGCGAAGAAAGTAAATCCAAGAGGAAGAAGGATGACGTAAGCTCGAAATGCTGGATGAAATCCAATGACGTTCAAGTTGTTAAATTGGAGCAGTTTCAAGATAAAACTAGGGCCCAACGATTGATCATCTGAGTTTAGTTCTTTAAAAATCGGCGGATTATTTTTCATTCAAACATTTCCCCTCAACCCCAAAAAATGTACCAAAAAATCTGCAGATTTTTCTCTCTGTTGTATAAACAAATGTTTTGCCCGTAATTATCTTTATTGTTGTAAGCATTAAGGGACCAAGAATGTTATTTCATTCATTATAAATATATTTCTTTAAATATATTCAATTCTGTCCAATATCGGAAATCGACCTAAAAAAAATCTAAATTGGTCAGGCTCTAAAAGTTTTTTTGTTTTTATATGAAAGTTCAAAATCATCTCTTGCGGGTGGGTTTTGAATGTGTCCCCCACGATAAATGGAGGTTGACTTTATTAGAAAACTACTGAGAGAGTGTCATGTAAAGCCCTTTTTTTATTTTGTGTGTGTGTGTCAGACGGAGAAGTTGAGGGGCTTTGCCAGAGGTTTGGACCCGGAGAGAATTATCGGAGCCACCGACTCGACGGGAGAGCTCATGTTCCTCATGAAGTGGTACGTATCCACCGCATGACAGTTCAACAGCTTTATTTGGAAGTTGAACTTTAGCAAGTTTGAATGTATTTCATTAGTGAGAAGTTTCCAACTTTGAAAATTTCTGTAATTTTGCAACCTTATCGTCAACATCCGGCCGCTTTCCAATGTTCTCACTCCAGACTAACTTTAGGTGTTTTGTTTTTTTTTCTTTTTTAAGGAAAAACTCTGATGAAGCAGACCTGGTTCCGGCCAAGGAGGCCAACGTCAAGTGTCCGCAGGTCGTCATTTCTTTCTACGAGGAGCGGCTCACCTGGCACTCGTACCCCAGTGAAGATGAGAAAAAAGATGAGAAAAACTAACAAAAAAGTGTAGTTTTGAACTTGGTTGTACTTTGGAATCCGAGGGAGGGAGGGAGGGGTGGAATTGGGGTTAAACCACGGGAGTGGGGTTAAACACGGTTAGTCTGATGTTGGTTGTGATTTTATGTGTTTAGAGCGTCATCATTCTGCTTGACACAGTGTCCATGCAGTGTTAACTTTTGTCGTTTCACACCTTTTACCATCATGCTTATGTGCCATTTTGTACTTTTTTTGTTTTTGTTTTGTTTTTTCCTAACATCTTAGCCGTCGTGTTCTTATGATGATCCATTTGCCGTGATGACTCCGTGCTTGGTGATGGTTATTGTTGTTTTTCCATATTTCGCTGTCATTTTTGGACAATAAACTCACTTTTTGTTACACCTTTGTCTCAGTTTGGTCATCGGTTGCGCCACGGTAAAGCAACATTTTAACGTTTGGGTCCTTCTGTTACTGCCAAGAATATTGATAATTGATCATTTTTACACTTGCAATACAAACCCTCTTCAGCACTATAGTCAGCCTAATTGTCTTTACAGTCCGCGTCTCTTTTGGTCATTGGACGTTTACGTTATGTTTGAAAAAATATATTAAAAATGGGGAAAGTGAGTCCCTTTTCCATTTTTAATCTACTTCCAAACAATATCCAATGACCAAAAGAGACACGGACCTTTATGGTATGAGATTCATTTTTGTGACGTGATATTGAACCAACAATTTCCAATGAAAGACAAAGCAGTCATCGTGACAGGTCACCAGGTGGTGCTAATGTTTTTTTAACTACTTTTATTTTATTATTTTATTTCTTTAACAGTCCTCCGGTTTCCTCCCACACTCCAAAACCATGCATGGTAAGTTGATTGGACTCTAAATTGCCCCTAGGTGTGATTGTGAGTGCGGATCTTTGTCTCTGTGTGCCCTGCGATTGGCGGGCAACCAATTTAGGGTGTCCCCCGCCTACTGCCCGAAGACAGCTGGGATAGGCTCCAGCACGCCCCGCGACCCTTGTGAGGATAAGCGGTATCGATAATGGATGGATGGATTTCTTTAACAGACGATACCAACAATTTTCTCCGCGTTACAATTCAGTTCACGATATCGTCTTCAGACGCTACGCTGTCGCCATCTCCTGGTCAGTAGAAGAAATGCTGTCGATGACAACTTCCGGGAATTGAAAACAAATATATGATCCTTATTTCGATTTGTCTCGTGATTTATATTTTCGTTGTAGAATTAAACAAAATAATCAAACAGACTTTTCCTTACTCGTTCGAGACAACTAACTAAGCTGTATTTAAATTTTGGCGTTTGTATTTTAATATGAAAATCAAATAGATAGTCCTTTTTCCATTTTTAATATCTGCTTCAAAACATAATACAGGTATCCAATGACCAAAAGAGACACGGACTCTAAGTCCCCGGAAAGCTCGAGTCATCGAATCCGGACGTGTTTAGCGGTAACACCGGAATTCTCCTTACGCGGAAATATTTGTTTTCCTTCTGGGCAGGGACCTCAGTGGGTTTGTCAAGAGCTGGCGGATGAACAGTAGCCGGCTTTTTCTTAAATCCACCACACCCTTGGTTGGGTTTGTTTGTTTGTTTGTTTTGGAAATGAATTAAGTCATGGCGTGTTGATTTACGATTACTGCCCCCCTTTATCCGTTAATCTTCTTTTCTCTTCAATTTTAACACCCCGCTGCACTCTCCGGTCGAGTGAGTTCGCTTCTTCCCGACGGTGTCTATGCTCAAGTGTCCGATTGCTCACAAGAGTTGTTGTGCGTTATGTGTCATCTACAGCTGAGGACATTGATTTTTGTGGCGTGGGTGCTGGGTTACGTCGTCTTTCTGCACTCCATCAGGATGATATGGACGGCTAAGTACGCGCGAGGTCCACTGGCACGCTCACTTTTAGTGAACATGATGAGCGAAGGGGAAGGAACAGCGATGGAGACACAGGAGGTAGGAATGTCACCGCGTGGCGCAGTAAGGCACGCTCAGTTACCGCCGTTCGTTCGTTGCGGTGTTCAAGTGAGTTTTATAATGTTCTGTACTAAAAACTGGCATATTATGCACGAGATTTTTGTACATCAGCCATACAGATCTGATGTTGGCGGTTCAAATCCGGTCTCTGGCTCTCGCTCGGTTCTAACATTTCTTCAGCTGCAAAGTAGTGAACCATGTGTGGTTTTGAAGAACTTACATTACCATCTTCCTCATTTCTTTTGTCCAGTGGTACAAATGCCGTCCCGATCTGCTTGGGGAGTCTCTGCGACCTCTTTTTGTTCAGAGTCATCTGGATTCAGGCACCAAGGCTTTCCTCAAGCAAAGCATTGAGAAGTCGAACTGGTTGTTCACACAACTCTATCACTCCTTTGTTTCAAGTGTTCTTACCCCTCTGGTGTCACGCACCTCCATCAATGGGTGAGTCACTGAGTCCATGAGTAAAAACACAAAGTTGTCCATTGTCAGATGTAGCACACTTTTCGACCCGTGTACCCTCCTGCTTAGGTTCCTCGGTCGTGGGTCCATGTTTGTGTATTCCGTGGAGCAATTCCAGAAACTTCTTAAGGTCGGACCAGACTGGAAGGCAGAGAAACTTCTGGACCTTGGAGCCGGTGATGGTGCTGTCACAGAAATGATGAGAGGCCATTTCAGAGAGATTTATGCTACTGAGGTCTCGCCACCGATGAAATGGCATCTGCAAAGGAGGAATTTCAAGTAAGGATTTTTTATACAGTGGTCCTCCACCTCTTCGCTCCTCTATTAAATTGACCAAGCGAATAGTATCTTGAAAAACTGGTGTGTGTGAATTACTTGCAAGCTTTTGGGAGTGAAATAGTGTCGTTGACAGTAATGCTCACCATCCTCCATGGAGTGTTTTTTTTTTTTTTTTGAATTGATTATTTATTTATTTATTTTCAAACAATGAGAAATCAATCAATGACACACTGGTCAACAAAATTTGACTACATTTTTTAATCAGAGGTAGGAAGGAAGTAAACTTTTTTTAGATTACTTTTTGCACTTTGAGCGTTTTTTTTCTCTAGCTCATCAGGTTTTTATAATATCAATATTATTATATGTAATACATTATTAAATAATATTTATGAATGAGTTAAGTTCAGCAACAGGGGATTTTTTTTCCGTATTTCGCAGGCTTTTATAGGTCAAACCTAAAAAATATATATGTAAAAGTTGAAAAAAGCGAAGACATTTTTTAAAATCAGTGTCAAAAATGTATATAGGGATGCCAGTGTTATTTGTATAATGCATTTTTATCACACTGCATAATACTTTTTTCAACAATGGACTTTTCCCGTTTTCTGGAAAAGTCCAGTCGCCACATTACTACCTTTGATTTTAATTGTAATGAATTGAGGTAATCTTGTTTTATTTATATGACTTGCAAATTTTCACCAGATAAAAAAATAGGATTATTTGTTCAGCGGTAATTTTAATTAAAGCATATGGGTTAATTTGGCATAAGTATCCACGGAAAGCACAAAAGTCAAAAGCATACTGTACTAGACCAATCTAAAATGCTGATTTTCACCTCACCTTGTTTTAAAAATTTTAATTAGTCTTGCTATTGTGGAAATGTGAGCCAATGCTGCTAATAAACCAATTAGAAAGTAACACCTGCCTATCTTTGCCTTTCATCCACAGATTGCTGGGTATCGACGAGTGGCAGCGGGGCGGCCTGCAGTACGATGTGATCAGTTGTCTCAACCTGCTGGACCGCTGTGAGGATCCTCTCCATCTCCTGCGGGACATCAGGAGATCGCTCGTTCCTCACACTGGACGCCTCATTCTGGCTGCTGTTCTTCCCTTCCAACCCTACATCGAAGTTGGTCAGTTCAAGACAGTACAGATTACACTAGTACATTTTGGGGTAACTTCTACAGAACACCTCCTGTTTCTGTTTATCCTTTAGCCCTTTTACAGAGTAAGAATTTTTGCACCTTTGACTAAATTGTTGCTTTGTCATAAAATTCCTTGTGATTTTTATCTTTTTTAAGGACAATTATCATACACTTCCCCCCCCCCCCAACTTTGTGCAATTTCTCAATAGGTGGGAGATGGGAGCGTCCCCAAGAACACTTAAAAATACAAGGGAAGACATGGGAGGAGCAAGTAACTAACCTGACACATGACGTCTTCCAAAAGTCGGGATTTGAGGTGGAGACTGTGACCCGCTTGCCATACCTCTGCGAGGGGGACATGTACAACGATTACTACGTTCTCGATGATGCAGTTTTTGTTCTTAAGGCGTCAAACGTGACTGAAGAGTTCGGTCAATAAAGAACGAAGCTTGGTGTGAGGGTTTATCGACTTTGCCAAATGACCTCTGAAAAGGTGGGTTGAAAGTCAATCAAAGAACTGACATTATGTTTTTGTTTGGAATGGAAGTGCAGGTTTTATGTTTACCAAACATTTTATGTGACAGTGATACCTCGTCATTTTCAAACAAGCCACTTTATTGCCCTACCACAAAGAGGATAAACTATGTGGGGATGGTAAGAGCTACACATCGCTGTACCAGGGCTGTATTATGTCATTGTGTGGGAAATTAAAAAAAAAAAAAAAAAGTATCTCTTTCCATATCAATGTGAAAAATCATATCTAAATGCACATTTATTTACATGATTTACATGACTGATTGATTTTTTACTTATTTACTTGATTTTAATGATAGATTAAGTTTAAAGGGTTAAAGTTCCCTCAAGAGTTTTTAAAAAAAACATTTTTTACAAAAACTTAAAAATCTGTGCTGTGTTGTGAAATTCAGTAACTCATCATGTACAGATTCAAAGATAAAATTAAGTTGTGATCAAGCTTCAAACTGTGCCATTATTGCTTCTTTTTTTATAATGTAATATGAATCATAATTGAGTGAATGCCACACGTTTTTGTAAATATTTTATCTTTTTATAGGATAACTGAAGAAATAACAGTTTGAACAGCTGTAAAATTTGTACAATCGTGTCCGGTCCCCTCCCAAAAACCTAACACGCTGCCATTAATGTTTGGACTGTTGGCAACAAAAGTGAGTACACCTCCAAGTGAAAATGTCCAAATTTAAAATGTAACCATTTTTCCTTATTGGTCTCATGGGACTCATTAGTGGTACAAGGTCTTTTGTGTTTTAAATGTTATTGCTGTGACTGTTATAATGGTCACTGGAAATTCAATATGGAAATTCTGGGGATCTGAAAAGAATTGTTGCTTTTCATAAAGGTGTTTTAGGCTAAGATTGATTGGGATCAGCACATCATTGCACACCACTTTAAAATAGTCTACATGGCTGTCATACCAGAAGAAAGCCCTCTTCCAAACAAACAAACAAACTTGCAAAATGTTTTCTGAAGGCAAGCAGAGTAAAGACACTGATTCCTGGAACTATATTCTGTGGTCTGATGAGACCAAAATATACTTATATGGTTACGATGGTGTCAAGTGTGTGTGGTAAGGCATACAAATGCAAGTGTGTCTTGCCTCCAGTCAAGCACTATGGTGGGAGTGTCATGCCCTGGGCTTGACGAAAACTGCCGGCACCGGGGAGCGATAGCTGTATTGTGACATAATGAAGCAGATCATGATTTCCTCCCTTTGGAAACTGGGCGGCAGGGCCTTATTCAGTATGATCATGAAAACACATCTCCGAAAATGACCTCTGCCTTGCTGAAGAAGCTGACTGTGATGACGTGATGGATTGGCCAGATTTCATTCCAGACTCTTTTGAGTCTCATCCCCAAATAGTTCTATGGTATCATGGAGTAGTGGAGTGGATGACTCCAATGCAAGCTGCGGCATACAAATTATTGACCCCTTTGGGCATTTTCACTTAGGGTTGAAGTCACTTTTGTTGCCAGTGGTTTAGACGTGTCTATGTGCTCAGTTATTTGCATGGAAAGTTAATTTACACGAATACAAGCTGTACACTGACTGCATTATAGCAAGGTGACATTTCTTCAGTTTTGTCCCATGAACAATGTAGTAAAATATCTACATTGAGGGGGTTGTGATACGTAATATTTGTATTGTAATGAAATGAGTTCCTAAATAAAGAATATGATTTCATTTTGCAACGGAGAGCTGTCATGATCCATATTCTTAAAAATATGTTTTGTACTTTGTTCAGCATACTTAAATAACAGCTAATGCGAGGTTACATAATATTGCTTTTCGCTACCTTTCATGTGCCCACGCCGAATAAAGAAATTCCATAATATGGCTTTTCGCTATCTTTCATGTGTCCACGCCGAATAAAGAAATTCCGAGCGCATCTTTTAAAATAAACGCAACGCGCGTGTGCATAAATGATGATAAATAAGTAAACTCTTCTTCTGATTGGTTGAACACTGAAGCGGATGCGATGTCCTATTGGCTATTGTCTTGGTCACGTCCTCAAGCCACGTCGCGCATTACTCGCCATTTTCCCCTCAATCTTAGCGACCTACAATCACTTTATCCTCGTGGGCTTTTTATCTAAAACGATACGGCCACACATTTTTCGTAATCGGAGACTCTTTTAGATTATCGCGGAGTCTTCATTCCCCTCACGTCTGCTGGAGTGCTCTGAACCATGAATATCTTTAGGCTAACCGGCGATCTGTCCCACCTAGCAGCCATCATCATCTTGCTGCTAAAAATATGGAAAACCCGGTCTTGCGCCGGTAAGTCGCCTCATACCTTCACCAGCAACCTTTAGCACTTAATATAGTGCAGATAACCTCATGTCACGTCAAGTTCCATTATTCGATCATGTGCGCATTTGTAGTCGTATCTTGCTTGTCAGCTAGTTTTAGCTAACCTGCTAATGTCGCTTGTTACAGGTGTGTCTTGTAAATTATTTCATGAATGTGACATGTTTGACAGTGCAATTACTGCTAAACTAGTTACATTTTCTTTCGGAGTGCGATTAAAAAGCAACTATACTCGCTTTGCAGCTTAGTTAGAGCAGCGGGCCTCTATATTAAAAGGTTGAAAGTCAAGTTGTTCTCAGAACAATAACCCGTGCTCTTAATTTTTCCGTTTATCATAATTTGCATTTTGACATGAAGTGCATTGGATACATTTTTAGATGTCCGCTCACTGACTGACGTGGCATCAAACAGCACCCTGGTGTGTGTCATTTGTCAGATACGAAGCAAGGCACGCATTTATGTCATCACCGATAATAAAGAATCATTGGGAAGCATTTATGCTATGGATTATTGGTGTCTCTTCTCAGGAATTTCCGGAAAGAGTCAGGTCCTCTTTGCATTGGTCTTCACCACTCGCTACCTGGACCTGCTCACATCCTTCATCTCCCTCTACAACACAACCATGAAGGTGAGACGTGTTGCTCAACCTAATGTATATGTACTTGCCTGACTAGATGCGGATGGGTATAATGTCTCGGACATAGTGGAGGGAGTGACTGCTGCCCATTTTTTCTTTCAGATAATCTATATCGGATGTGCATACGCCACCGTGTACCTGATCTACATGAAGTTCAAAGCCACGTATGATGGAAATCATGATACGTTCCGAGTGGAGTTTCTCGTCGTTCCTATCAGTGGCCTCGCATTTCTCGTTAATCACGACTTCTCTCCGCTGGAGGTCAGACATTCCGCATGTTTGCATGCGCTCCCTCGATAAGAAAGTTTTGAAACATTTTTACCCTCAGTATTATTTACACTGCGGCATCAGTCAGAATGTCCTTGAGAGACTTTGGCTCAATGTGAAGCATTGTGATTCCTTTTTTTGTTTTATTCTGTGTGCAAAGCCATCACAGAAGAGTGTCAAGATAACCTAATGTCAATGTAATAACAACAAAACCGGAAAGGGAACGTACTGTGACATAGGAAGGGGCCTATATGGTACAATATGAGCAAAACAATTGTTTTAATGGCACAATACATTGTGCATTCCAGTAATACCGCTCCTGTGTATACTCAACGTTGTGTCTTTTCCTCTGCTCCAGATCTTGTGGACTTTCTCCATTTACCTGGAGTCAGTGGCCATCCTGCCTCAGCTCTTCATGATCAGCAAGACGGGCGAGGCTGAGACCATCACCACCCACTACTTGTTCTTCTTGGGACTCTACAGAGCCTTGTACCTCATCAACTGGATATGGAGGTTCTACTTTGAGGGATTCTTCGACATGATCGCCATTGTTGCAGGGGTGGTGCAAACCATCCTCTACTGCGACTTCTTCTACTTATATGTAACGAAAGGCAAGTGCTGCAGCCTTTTTACATCCGTCAGTGGATATAAGAGCTTTGTTAAAAACGTTTCTTTTGGTACGATTTAACTTATGTGCAATGGATTTTAATTGATTCATTATTTTATGTGCACTTTTTGATTTCCTCTATTTAATTGCAGTGTTAATGTTCATACTGAGCACAGTGTTACAGTGGCTGACGATGTTAAAGGGGAAGTCATCCCACTCTATGCAGCCCCACTACTGTAAACACGGCATTCTCATTAACCCATTACGGACGGAAGCGCATAACCGCGTTTCTACCATTAGAACTGGGAGCGCTGTTGCGTCTTTCTACCCTCTCTCTGCTACTGGGGGTGAGATATTTTGTAGGGGTTGAATTTCCGGGAAAACTTCCAAGTTTTACAGCGTGATTCCTAAGTCGATTTCAGGCTTTAGAGAGATGTTTAGCCATGCGCTGTAGGCCTCAACGGGTTAATATTGCGTTTGTGTCTGAATAATTATTAATCAGAATGCCATGTTTCGACTCGTGGGCCTGCTTAGAACATTTTCTTGTCGAGAAAATTTTTGGTTGACTTACCCTTTAAAGATGTTTTAGGAATGAAACCTTTATTTTGGGGGTATTTAGACTTTGGTCTACTACACTATTGTATTTTAAATTTAGTCATGGTGGTGGTACTTGGAGAGCTAGGATGTGTTGGTGTTTTGTGTAACAACTTTTTCTCTCATTGTAGTGCTGAAAGGAAAGAAGCTGAGTTTGCCCGCTTGAGTGCCAAAAAGGAGCATATTGGTAGACTGAAAGATGGGGACTGGCTGGGTGGGGGAGATGCAGTGGACACCTGGAGCCTCCCCACTTCTCCTCCACCACCACTCCCTCCTCTTCCGCTCCCGCCAGAGTAAGATGCCTGAGACAGAGCAAGAAGGAGCATCGGCTACTGACCTAGCATCAGAACTTCTGTAGAAGCTAGTCCAACGCTTATTGGGTGTCTGTTTGATGCATCTTGCATATACTTTTTTTTTTATTACTTTGTATAAAGGAAAGACAACAAAGTGGGTAATATTTTATACATAAAAAAAAAACTGTTCTCTGAAGATATGTTTCAGATTTTGTTGCATTTACAATTTCATTTGGCCTTGTATAATATTGAAACCGTTATAGTGGGATATTATTCACTGTGTGGGATTGTACGTTCTAAATAAATGCAGATTGCTTTTCTTTGACTTATATTTTGAGAAGAGGACATTGCATCCTCCAAACTTGGTGAAAAAAATAAAATTGTATTTAGTTTTAGCAGTAAATAGCCATTGTTTTTTATTTAACATGTGATTTTTATATTTACAGTCATGAAAGTTAGTGTAAAAAAGCATGATTGGAATTTAGGAGTATGCTACTGTTGAAGTGCTTTCACAGTTATCAGTATCGGTTATTAATACCGTATTGAATACTGAATAGATTGCTTAAAGATATTCATCACATTATGTTAGAAATCACAGTGAGCACCGTCTAAGACCAAATGCCTTTCTCTAAACATCAAATTCACCATACTTGTGTGTGCGTGTGCTCATTAACTGTTAAGGAAAACAGTAATGCAGGTTTTGAATATTTCTGGCGGATGCAGGTATTTGTTCATCTCTTTTCTAATGAACAAGTCACAATTGTCACGCTGCTCTGTACACAGCAAATTGTAACTTTTAGAGCACGATTTTGCTCATGTTACAGACTCCTCTGTAGTTAAGACAGGCAATTCAAAACTTTGAATTATTAGTTTTGTTCCACATGTTGCCAATGCCACAACAAATAAAGAATATGAAATCGCTCTTGACGCTTGTCTTGTGTTGGTTACTCTTACAAAGGGAACTGCGCAGTAGTACAAGTAGTGTTCATTAACCTACCGTGCATGTTTTTGGAATTGGGGGGAGGGGGTGTAGTACCCGTACAAAACCCACGCGGGCACGAGGAGGGAGAACATCCAAATTCCACACAGGAAGGCCGGGGCCGGACTGGAACCCACAACCTCTGCGCTGTGAGGCGCACGCGTTTACTTGTCGACGACCGTCAATATTTTTCTAAATCCTTTATATTCAATCACCCAGTTCAAAATAATGACGTTGACAAGCAATTATTTAGTTTATGAACGATGCGGTCCTTGAAACCGGAACGGATGCGTATACTATGAAAAAAAATGCAAGTCGGACACAAAATACCGTCGGACAAGCTAGCTTGAACACCGGCTAACAGTTGAGTCGCTGTAGTTTGATGATTAGGGATTTATATATACAGTAAACGCCTTGCACAATTTTTTTCATAGATATTATTCGTATTGTCAGCACATACGATTAGAGGTTTCCTGGCTAACTTTAAATGCGAGTAACCGCATTATGTTGCTTTGAAATACTTGTATGAAGTACCATTGAAAGACAATTTTATGCACTGAAGAGAGAAGTTGGAAAACTGGCCGCATTTACTGGACTCAAAGGGAAATAAAAATGAATACAGGTACATTCATTTTAAATGTGTGCACGTCGGATATTTTATATATATGTTTATTTGATGCAATTGGAAAATAAACCTATTCATATTTAATTTAGGTGTGCAACTTCCAGTGTCTGCTTTGCGCCTACTGGTGTCACCAGTTAAACTCGTCTCTGCGGCAATCTGGCAGATCATCGAGCAGCGAGTTGTGGCTGATTATGGGATGCTCGAGGATTTTGTTTCCATGGTTACAGACGCCGTGCCAGAGCTGCTCACCAACTGTCAGCGGACCCAACTCATCCTGGGCCTCAGAGCACAGGTTAGGTTGTCACTCCAAATTAGAAAGCAAGCACACACTACAGTACTGGTAATAAAAATGAAATCCTGATAATTTCATGGAATCCCATTTTTTTATTTTAGCTGATCCTGGAGTTATGTCATTTGGAAGGCAAGGCTCATTTCAGTGATGTAGAGCAACACCTGGAAAGGATGAACATCCTTGTCAAGGTATTAATATGCATGTGACCTTATTTGAAGATCATATTCAAGTAATGAAGCTATGGAATGGTCGCACAAGTCACCTTATTTCTGATGCTTATGAGATCTCACAATGTTTTGCAGACCTGTGCTGTAAACGACCATGTTAATCCATGCTCAAATTTTGTGGATTTTGTGAAACACTTGCTGAACAATCCTGCTGAGAGGGAACACTTTTTTACTGTAAGTGCTAATGCTGCAAACCAGACAAAACATGTGTCATACTGATGATTACCTTGGATTTTTTTTCCGAACAACATGTTTTGCACACTCACGCTGGAGCTGCTGTGGGAGGGGTTAAAACCCTCAAATTTGTATGGTTTATGGCAGACCATCACCTATTATTGGTGGGTCTGGAACGTATCCCCACGATAAACTGGTGTTCACTCTACCTGGATTTCTACATAAATTGGTCATAAAATGTGATCTTTATATAGGGGAAATGCCATTAAAAATACGATGTTACCATGTTTTAACTGAACACAACATACTCCACTCCGGAAGGTTTATTGTCTTTGGCGCCATTGTCCTGTTGCAGCATCCATCCTCTGTTGATAGCATAAAATGTTTGGTATTAGTTTTAAAAGACTATGTTAGTCTATTGTGACAAAGATCACATTTTGACCAATTTAAACAGAAATCATAGTAATTCCAAAGGATCCACTACTTTTTATTGCAACTGTATGCATTTTGCTGTGACAGAAAATTCACATCTCTTTGGGTGCCATACAGTTTCCAGACACTAAACGTGTTGTATTTGTTTTCCTTTTAGGAGGTTTTTCCCAAGGAGTTTGGCCCGTCATACGACAAGGCTCTTAAGTCCCTTATGGAGGTCTTTCTTTCCAGACTTGAGACATTTCTTCCTGGGCTAACGTTCCAACAGGTACATACAAGAAACTGTCAAAACATTACTAAGACGTTAGTTATATTCACAAACACGTTTGTTTTCATGTAGGTTGCCTCCACATGCGGTGAGGTGGCGTCTGTTCTGGGCGACTGCTTGAAGGCCATGCGTGGCTGTGATGCGCTCAAAACTCTGCTTCAGTATCACAAGTACCACAGCCTACTTGGACACAACGGCAAGTCTTTTTCAGTTACTTGGATTGATTTGATTTGGCGATTTGAGAATGGCTTCTCCCACCTAATTTCAACTTTTTAACAGATATGCTCTATTGTCTTTGTAAAAGCATACAACGCACATCTTGGGCTTGATATACCGGGTGTTTTGTATACTATAGTTATTGATTGCTGACCTACTAATTAAATAATGAATCAAGCACTACAATGTTATCATTTTGTCTCTTTACAGATATTTACTTGGATGACACCTACATCGTGTCTGCTCTCAAGCGTGCTGCAGTAAAAGATCATTCCTTGCAGGAGACCCCTGCATGCGCATCTGCTGCATCTGAAACAGCCACGGGCAATCAGGTCAGGAGAGAGTTTGATGAAGCTCGTGGAATGGCAGAATGTGATTCCGAAGGAATCACAGGCAACGAAGAAAATGTAGAAAGTCAGGATAAATCGGATAGCTGTGTTCAAAGGAAAACATGCGATGGGTCTTTGGAGTCTCCACCCGTGTGTCTTAACCGAGGACGAAGGATGAAAACGCCTTTGTTGGAAGAATATAAAGCACTTGGCGGTAAAAAGGATCTCCCAGTGCAGAAATCTGCTCCCAGTCAAATTAAAGCATCTGTTGCGAGACCTCCGGATTACTCTGACAACGAGGACAAAGGAAGCGAAGAATCTTCCTGGTCTTTCTATTCAGATGAGGACGCTCCCAGTAGTCCAAGTTCATGGTCCGGCTACTCTGGTGAGGATGTGTCTGATGTGACCTCTGTCAGATCATCTCCAAATTTCTTCAATGAGGTCACGTCCGTCACAGATAAAAACAAAATATCTGCCGCAACCAGCACAAAGCGTCTCGCCAGCCGAAAGGATGTTCCTCCCAAAAAATCTCGTCAAGTCAAGTGCTTCATCTGCAACGAGGAAGTGAGCACCAACCTGAAAACTCACATGAGAACCCACTTCCCCGACGGTCAGTATAGCTGCCTACATTGCAACAGCAGGTTCAAACTATTCTCATCTCTCAAGACGCATTTGGTGAAAAAATGCTACGATCACACTCAACAGCAAACGGATCCTGTGCCGGACCAGGAACTTTATAAGTGCGACGGCTGCGAAAAGGCCTTCAAGTACGGCCGATCGCTGGAAGCCCACAAAATGACCCACGACAAACTCTACTGCAGCGTATGCAGGAAAGTCTTAAAAGATGCAACGACGTTAGACAGGCATAAGGCCTCCCACACGGAATTTCAGTGCACTCGCTGTGAGGAGACCTTCACCCTTTTTAAGCCCTTGCGCAGACATTATCAACATATCCACAAGATTAACAGACCATTTGAGTGCGTTTGCTGCTCCAAAACATTCTCCAGGCTGGAGTATTTAATCAGACACGAATGGCGGGACACCGGTTATCTGCCGTTAAAGTGCAACATTTGTACGATGGGATTTCGAAGCGATTACGATCTCGTCTCGCATCAAAGAGTTCACACGAAGGAGAAGCCGTACCTCTGCGGGGAGTGTGGGAAAACCTTTTCGCAGAAGCCCAACCTGCTACGGCACCATCGGTTCCTCCACAGCGAGTTTAAAGACGAAAAGAAATACTTCTGCGCTGAGTGTCAGACGTCGTTTAAAGAGAAAGGAGCCCTGATACAGCACCAGAAGCGGAAACACCTCAATGAAACCATCCGCCGTTCTCTGTGCCCATACTGCGGCAAGTCATTCTCCGTGTCGTCCATCGCCAGGCATAAGTTGATCCACACAGGGGAGAGACCTTTAAAATGCAACGCTCCTGATTGTAGCAAGTCTTTCTTGACGGCGACTGAGCGGAAGAAGCACTTTCTCATGCACCACTCGACCGAACGGCCGTTCAAATGTGATGTTTGCGGAAAGGGCTTTATCACAATCGGTATACGGAATGAGCACGTTAAGCTACATTCGGGCAAGAAGCCGTTCGTATGCGACATTTGCATCAAGGGTTTCTCAAAGCGTCACAGCTTGAATAGACACAAGAAGCTGGTGCATGCAGTTCCAAGTTAGGACTCCTCCGTTTATGAGTTCTGGGCTTTGCGTATCCAAATTTGAAGATAGGTAGAGACATGCCGGAGTCTATCACTAGCCTACGCTAACGCAGTTGTAACTTTGTAATGACAGTAAATATTTGCATTAGTCGCGACCGGAATTAACCACGGACCGCCTATACTGTAGTTACTTTCTTGAAGGACGTCGGAGAAAATGGTGTGCACCACCGGCCTTTATTTTTTATTTTTTTGGGTGCGCTAAATGTTAATTCATGACTCCTAGGTCGAATGTGGTCTTTGTTTGAAATTCGCCTTCATGAATCAAAAAATGCGTTTGATGACCGATAAAAAGCCAAGCTATTCAACAGCAATTTTGCTTCAGTATTTGCGGATGAAACGGTTGTGTTAATGAATTTGTCAGTTTCATCCGCTCTTTTCCGTATACTGTATATTATACTGAAAATGCTGTCGCAAATAAAACACAAATTTGCTCAAGTTAACTTTATATGTGATTCATAATTAAAGTGGAAGTCAACCCAAACATTTTCTTGACAAGAATATGTTACACGCAGGCCCACTAGTTGAAACACGGCATTCTGATTAATATTACGTTTGTGGCATATGAGTTAAGCAGCAAAATCCACCTGTTTTTAGCAATTTTGTCACTTCTATCGACTGAAAATGACATCACAGTTGCTCTGGGCTCAGGTAACGACCAATCATGGCTCAGATTCAGAAAACAGGTGAGCCGCGATTGGTCGTTACCTGAGCCCTGAACAACCGTGATGTCATTTTTAGTCGACAGAAATGACAAAATGGCCGCCCCCTGAGATACCTAAAAACGGGTGGATTTTGCTGCATAACTCATATTACACAAACGCAATATTAATCAGAATGCCATGTTTAGACTAGTGAAAGGACATAGAGCATATTATTGCAAAGATTTTTGGTGGGTTAACTTCAATAATTAGGAAAACGTATTAATAAAAATGTACATCATATGCAACACTATTTCTATAAATCTCTGCAGATGTTTACATTTTCAAAAGACCCCTTCTACAGCATTCCTAGAAGAAAAAAAACCCATCACTGGTGAAGTGTTTTTTCCAGAAGAGACCCACGAGCTACTCATGTGGTCCTTTGGGGGCTACCTGGTGCACCTGGGCACCACGTTGGTGACCCCTAGTCTAGATGATTTGCCACCTTGTCCTTGTCTCAATTATTTTCTTCCATATGTAAACTCTTTTTTTCCTGGCATTTCTTTAAAAGCTAACAGCTTTTGTGAGACAAATGATTTTTGTTTCATTTCCATTTTGCAAAAGCCCTTATTCTCCTTGGAATGTTGATTCTTCATTTTCACAACACTTTTTGGACAATTATGTGCTTTAAATATTGTCATTTCGGAAAGACCCTTCCGATCCAGCATGACAACTGTGTCCCAGTTTTCATTTGCTGGTGGAATGGCCAAGAATCCAAATATTTCTGTCTGTATGATGTATTTATGATTGATAATCCATCAATATTTTGACTGCAACAGTTACCACAAGAAAATAAATCTAGTAGTTGTCTTGACTCACTGCCCCCTTTACAAATTCTTTCTTTTTTTTTGTTTGTTTCATTTGTCTTAAATAGAACCACTGATGCAAAAATAAAATTATTTTTGCTACTTTCAATTGATTCTAGGTTAAAAAACAAAGTAGGTTGACAACTACTCTAGGTGAGTTCTATCAGGATTTGACACACTACCAATGAGGTACCGTCCAAATAAACTCACTGCTGAACAAATAAATGAACTCATGAACAAATATTGTCTTAAGGGAGTTTCTTTGACAAACATCTTGTAATCTTGAACTTTACTGTCGACATTATATGCACTTTTATATTTTTTTTCAATCAGACAGTCGAAATTATTCTTACCCAGGCCTAATTTTGAGGTAGTTATGGTCAATTTATCATTTATTCATATTATTTAGTAGCAGCATCGGCGCCTAAACGCCCTTTAATCAAACAGGACAATCAGTCTGGCCTTTTGAGTCACAAGATTATACGGTTTTGGAAATGGAAATATTTAACTAAAAAAAAATCAACATTACGTAATCGTCAAAGGATACAGTATTGACAATTTGTATGGAAAGTGGAACTATTAATTTGAAGTGTTGTCCGCCGGAATGTTATTCCGAACGGAACGCAAAGGCAGCCGTTGACGCACAAAGCTCCATTTCCTATGGTGTTTTGCGATGTCTTCTGTTTAAAAAACAAAAAACGCATTGGAGATAGACTGTTGACCAATACGTGCACATTCTCTTTACCGTGGTGTAATGGGAATATATTAGGATGGATGAAGGTTCCTCCGAGCAACCCGGTGAGTAAAAACTGGGCGGATTAGTTTTAGCTAGGCCGCAACGCCGTGGGCGCGCGGGAATAGCATTGCTAACTCATGTCAGACTCTAGTGTGTTGCTAAAATACACTTTGTTGCTGCGCGGAAATCGTTTCATTTACTTTACTTAAGTTGCCTGTGGCATGAATTACGGAAATGTTTGCTTAAAAGTATGTGCTAATTGTTGTAAATGTTGATTTGATCCTCCGCTGCCTTAGCAGTCACAAGCTAAGATTAGCACACGATTTAGCCTGGTTCCAAGTAACACGTCGTCCAATTTATTATATGTATCACTGCTAATTACAGTAAAACATGCCTTTAGTCCGAAATGTAATCTTACTGGTCTAATTAAACCGCTATTGAGTTGTACTGTGCAGCAAGGAACGGCAAGTGTGTTTGGGGTCCTACTAGTGCGTCAATTGAGATGAAAGATAATACATTTGATTTATGTAGGCAACTAATCAGGATTCCTTACACTGTATGTGAATAAGCGTATTTTTTGTTTCAACACGATACATTTATTTTCGTCTGTAAAAGATGTACTTATTAGTTATGAGTTCTTTCTGCATATTTGAACCACTGGGCTAATGTATAGTTATGTACGTTTTTGCGCTATTAATATGATCACTTTTCCTTTCAAATATGTCAGTGTCATTGTATAAAATGACCATGATTTAGTACTGCATTTCTCTCCACGTTTAGGGCCATCTCTCCCCCTCCCCACTCTGCGCCTCCTGGTTCCACCAATTCGTCTGGTCTCTGCAGCCATCTGGCAGACGATAGAGCACAAGATTGTGTCGGATTATGGACTGCTTGAGGAGTTTGTGTTTATGGTTACTGAAATTGTTCCTCAACTCCTCTCAACCAGGCAACGTGCGGAACTAATTTTGGGTCTTAGAGCACGGGTAAGAAAAATTTCTGAATGATATCTCTGAAATGCCTCCATCTGTTGAACATTGTGTATTGTTTAAGATGTGTTAGTCATACTGTACTGCCAAGAATATGTGAATATCTAGTGATGGGTTGATGATAACTCATGGAGTGTATTGACACAGTACACGAACTGTGTTGACACTGTATTGAGACGGTGTTGGTCAGTCAACACTGACATCTGCTGTACATCAAAAATCATTGCAGGTCACATAATGTAAAAAGGATAAACTTGCATGCTGACCCAACATTAGCTTGTGAAATATTAAATCTTTATTCAATTGCTAGTTTTGTACTTAAAATGTGATCTTTGTATAATTGTATTTGATCCATTTGTTTGCTGAGTGAAGTTGTTGATGAGAAGAGTTCAAAATCCGCTTGTGTAAAGGCTCAAATGAGCATGTAATATATAACAAATTCATCAAATAAAATTTAGAGATAACGTGTAATTCATGTATGGGATTTTGTTCACCAAAGTGTTCAATCTCCATCCAACAAACCCACAACATGTCGATACAGTTTGTTTCCTTATAAACACAATTTGACACAGCACAGCCAAATGACACACTTGTATTGGTCACATGATTTTTTGTTAAAGCGATACACGCACCAATACAGGTTTCACACTTGAGATCTCGGCACAGTGCTGATGCACCGGTGTTGCTTGTCCCATCACTAGTGATATCGTTTGAATTTTGATGGCGCTGAATGGTAGTGTTTTTTTTTTTTATACCAGTATGCTGAGCAACCCTACCTTTGACCGTGTCAGTCAACACACAAGAATTTGTAAATCTAAAATGTTTCACGCATTGGCTAAAATTATATTTAGCAAGTGGTCATTATGTTGTGGCTATATATGTACACTTACCATGTTAATATGAGATGTAGTATCATCATATTCAATGTTGTAGTATTTGCTCTTCATCACTGTAGCTCATCCTGGAGCTGTGTCGCTCCGAGGAGACTGCCAACATCCAGACCATTCAGCCACACCTCGACCGTATGCAAAGCCTTCAATCACTTTGGAAAGTAGAGGTGAGTGGTGGGTGTGGTAAACCGATTTGAAACTCCATCTTTATAACCATCCATAATATCTTTCTGTCAGATGGTGTCAGAGTTCCACAGCATTTTGCTATTGTACTGCGGGTCGGAAGTCAAAATGAGTTCTGCCTGGTTCTGATCCAGGTTGTGGTATTAAAAAAATAGATTGATTAAATTTAATGGGCCAAAACTTTTATCTCTTATGACCTTCTCAGAAGTTGGATTTAAAAGTGATTCTGATTTAGTGCCTGTATCCAAGTTTTTAAAAGCGTATGTTTTACATGTTCAATGAACCACCCATTTGTCGCAAGCGATGCATTCCAGACTCATCCACATTACATGAAAATTTGAAATGGAGACAATTAAAAAAAACATTTTTAAAAAGATAGTTTCATCACTCCCACATAATTCACATTTAAACTTATTAAAACATAATTTTCAAAGTATTACTTATTGCCTGTTTTCGCTCTATTGCTCACATAGTTAGCTGAAAAGAAGTTACGTGTGCTTGCTTCAAGCTGTTATTTTGGCATTAAAAGGACCTGATTTATTTGAGCTAAAAATATTGATGGTACCTACCTTTTGAATGTGCATACTTTGTAGTTAAATTGTCCGTAGGTCAGCTGTAAAAGTCCCCTGCTTCCACGTGACTCTGCATGCATGGGTCCAGAATTATTGGACGACGCCCACTTTGATATATGGCGGATCAATAGGAGTGTTGAAGAGAGACTATGTTTTGCTTGTGCACACCCTCATCAATGTTGTCATATGAAACCACGGGACTGACTTCACTGTCTGATTTTTCTCTGACCTCTCTCCATTTTGACCTCTTTTGTTTTGCAGACTGATAATGCAACGCCAGACATTTCAGACTCTCATTTTATGAGCCTTGTGCGGAATTTGCTGAGAGATTCTTTAGAGAGAGATAACTTTTTTCAAGTAAGTTTGTTTTTTAGCTTAATGGCACAAAAATCGAGTTTGACGCAGCAATTATGTTAATAAAGCCCTGCTAATTTAACATGTATTTTATATACCTTGACCATGATCATGTTTGCATGAATGATAAAAAAAAATGCATAACAGCCATTTAAAAATCATAACCTTGTTGATCGTGTGAATGTTTTGTGTGCAGGATGTTTTTTCTGAAGACTTTGGTCCCACATATGACAAAGCAATCCAGACATTGATGTGGCTCTTTCTGTCCAGGCTCGAAAAGCTTATTCCAAGTCAGTCTCTCCAGCAGGTAGGTCACATCCCGTCTAATTGTAATTATTGGATGCCGGGTTTTCCCCAAACCTTTTACATCAGGACCAAAATTAGAAATGTGGTTCCTCCTGGGGTCCAGACTTTAAAAATATATAATGTTACAATGAATTGTAAACCAATAAAGAACAAAGACAACTCAAATTTACTAGTACAAGTACAAATAAAAACGTTAGCCTGCTTGATGATTAATGAAGGAGCTTTAAGTCGTAACAACAGAATTTTATTCCCAAGTCCAGTCCTCTGCTGTATGCCGTGATCCCGAATATGTCTATCAGTGCCGCAGCTAGCCAACATTGGCTTTCAACCACAAACACGCCAGTTACCATTTTGCTTGTCTTTGTCAGATCGCATCTTTGCTAAGTGATTCCTCTTCAGTTCTGAGGGAGTGCATGGAGTCTTTTACTGTCTCTCAGGGGCTCAAAACCGTGTTGGACACTCACAAAGACCTCAGCCAGTTGGAGGATGTTGGTAAGCATAACATTTGTACTAGCAATTCAATTAATGTTCTCAAAAAAAAAAATGTCTTCATGGTACCTACCAATATTAAAAAAGCGGCGCCTTGACTTACGAGCGACCCGACTTAAAGGTTTCCCAAGATATGAGCTGTCATTTAAATTTTTCAATGTGAATTGTGAGCAACAATTTTTTTAGATTTAGGCGCTTGTTAGTAGCACCAAATTCAAGTCACGACAAGCAGCGATTTGGAAGATAGTGAAACACTCTTCAAAAAAGCAGATTCAAGCAGTTTATTGCCACTTCCAGTTGAAGTTTATTGTCCAAGAATTACATGTGTATTTGGACCAAACCACATAGCTTTGCCGCAGGCAAGTCTGCTAGCTTAATGCTAACACATGATGCATAGGCTAACAAATAGCATTGATGTTGCAGTGTTATAACAAAATAAGCAACACATATTTGAACAAAAAATGTTCGGTCACAGACAGACAATATCATAATATCCACAGGCAAAAAATGACAAAATTCCCGCAGAGTCAGCCATGTAGGTCTTTTCTGTGTGTATCTATCTGAATGTCTGTATTACACAGTTCCCTGGCGACCAATGTGCACACTGGAATGAATTAATGGCATTTGCATTTATTTGAATGAAAAAAAGATCATTTGGGGAACTAATGTTTTGAAAACATAAGGCATTGTTGTATGCTCCAAAGTTTTTTGTTGTTTTAGTTGATTCTGAGATTTACTTCTATTAAAGTAGGTTGTGAGATAATGGCAATGTGAAAATAAGTGCCTTGGTGAGATGAGTTGAGAACCCAAGAATTTTTTTTTTTTTTTTTTTAAACGGCATGAAGCATTAGTTTGCCCAGTTTTACCCAAAAAAGAATGTATGGATTTCAACTCAGCATCAGGCTAATGATGCTTCAGGTATTTGTTAGCACAAAGGCACCAATGTGGATGATTAGCATGAGTTTTAACCGTATCTTCTTTTTATTTCTAGAATCGTGTGAGGTTGATAGTGGCATATTGTCCGCTCTCTGTCTTCCTCCTGCGGAAAGAGATGCAATCCTCACTGGGCAAGCAGGAACGGAACCAGAGAGTAGCGTGGTTTATACAGACTGCACAGAGATGGAGGTTGAAGCCGGCAACAAAATGCCCTTTTCAGAGGAAAACTTGCAAAAGCCGTGGTTCGGAGTTGGTCAGGAGGAGAAGCCAGACACTGTTACAGGGGCCGCTCAAGAAGGTGCAGGTGCGGGTGATTGTGCAATGGAAGACCACCACGACAACCTATCTGAAACACTAATCATAGGGGAGGATGGCAAGGTGACGGTGCTTGACAATTTAGTAAAGACGCCGAACAGACGCGGGAGAAAAAAGAAGCGTCTTGATGATGAAGATTATCAAATGCCAGCAAGCGCGCGGGATCCAGACTTTGACTTGCTGAAAAGACCGGTGCGAAAAAATCGCGGACTCAAGATGAAACGGCTCCTGTCCCAGTGGAGGAAATCTGGAAGGACACCGGCCACCGGCAGTAGTAACAGTAGTCCAAAAAGGCTTTCGAGCTCTCTCAACTCAGCCAAAGGCGACGACGTGGACGATCGAACGTGCAATGTGTGCGGCAAGGTGGTGAGCCACGCCCGATTCTTGGAGCGTCACATGAGTCAACACACAGAAGAGTTGACTTACTCTTGTGCGGCGTGTCAAAGAAATTTCAAGAACTTCCGCTTCTTACAGCAGCATAAATGCCAAAGTGCGACGACGGGGACGGACGGCCGGAAAGAGAACGCAGAGACAGCGGGAGAAGAGGATAACAAGTCCTCTATCCTTATTTGCGAGCCAGCCAACGAAGCGGTGCCGACGAACAGCACGGCCGACGACCCCGATTACTCACCCACTGAAGAGAAGAGGTCCTCCAAAGAATTGGGACAGAAAAGCCCAGAGGACACTAAAAACATCCTGGATGGCCCGTTCTACTGCCCCCACTGCAGCGTCGAGTTCAAGTGCAAGCAGACGTTTCGCTTTCATTTACGAAACATCTGTTACAACGAGCAACAGGTGGACCCGGACCAACCTGAAGACGTTCGGCACTGTTTCCGCTGCAACGAATGCGACAAGGCCTTCAAGTATAAGTCCACCTTGGATTCGCACAAACAAACGCACAACCCGCTCTACTGCGAGGTGTGCATGAAGCTGGTGCGTGACTCGGAGGCGTTGGCCATGCATAAAGAATCCCACACGCCCTTCCAATGCAACCAGTGCGAGGATAACTTCCCCGTGTTCAAGGCACTGCATAAGCACTACATCGACGTCCATAACCCAACCGAGCCCTTCACGTGCACCCACTGCCAGACCACGTTTGCTAGCTTGAAGCGCTTCATCAGACACGAGTGGAAACACACCGGCTACCAGCCGTTTCAGTGCCCGCACTGCTCAAAGAGATTCCGGTCGTACTCCGACCTCGTGGAGCACCAGAAAAAACACACCAAGGCTTATCCGTTCCTTTGCTGGGAGTGCGGCAAGAAATTCCGCCACGGCGTCACTCTGACGAGGCACGTCGAGCGCGTGCATCAGTCCGGCGAACTCCTCAGCGATAAGGCGTTGCCGACGTTCGCCTGCGGTCAGTGCGAGAAGAGCTTCACCTCGAGGAGATGCCTCCTGAAGCACGATAACTTCCATCACAAAGGCATGCGCTTCCCGTGCGAGCATTGCGGAAAGGGTTTCTTCGGGAAAGATGCCCTCGTGAGGCATACTTTGATCCATACAGGTGAAAGGCCTTTCAAATGCGACGACTGCGACAAGTCTTTCCGTTCCTCGGCAGAACTTAAAATCCATCGCAGGTACCATACGGGCGAAAGGCCGTTTAAGTGTAGCATCTGTGAAAAGGGCTTTGTCCAGTCCTGCTTTCTCACGCTACACATGCGAACGCATACCGGAGAGAGACCGTATGTTTGTGCAAACTGTAACAAAGCCTTTTCCAGTTTACATGGCCTAAAAAGACATCGCAGGCTTGTCCATGCATAGTTAGCGCAGACATGGGTTCTACCGTATTACAAAGGAGACATTGTTAGGAGAGAATTTGTGGCTTGAAATGAAGCTGATTTCGATGAAGACTTGAGGCGCAGACAAAAGTGCGCTTGAGGGATTGGAACGAGGTTAACAGGAAGGGGTTATCTTGTACTTCCTCTTTGGCTGTCACATGTCAACTAATGAACTTATTAAAGTGTAAATTGCTTAAATGATGGAACTGTATTTTTTACAGCGATGTTTGTTGTAGTTAGGTTAAGGTTAGTATGTGCAAATGAGAAAACATTAACTTGTTTGGGAATAAATTCATTTTTCTTCAACAAATTGAACTTTATTTCTATTGGTTATTGACTTGAAAATAAATTGACTTTTGACACCTAAGCGATTTGCACTTCACACCACGCTAGTGTCTTTCTGCAAAGTGATTTTTCTCTAACACTAGACCCGACACGTTGAGCTGAACATTTTTCAACAAGACTGTTAATGAATATCAAAACATAGAATCTTAATCATTTTGTGTGCATTGATCTGTAATCATGTTGCAGCACTGAAAGAACTATGTGTAGCGCACACAGAGATATGATGGGCTAGTAAATCGCTACATCGATTGCAATAACCCTAATTTGTTGTCTCCCATCACAGTATTATTAGCATTGCATGATAGATGCGTGGAGACAGGCCAGTAGAGGGGGCAAAAATACACTGCACTTTTACATACATACAGTATGTACAGAAATACTAGAAAAAGTAGAAGTACTGTTTCAATCCTGAACTTGAATAAACTTTAGTTAAGGTATAAAATGTATGAGGGTCATTTTTTAAAATGTCATTTATCCACAACACCCAATCTGATGACTTGTCGAATGAAAAAAAAACGGCACTCCAAAATATTTACCTATAACAAGTATAAAATACGTTACCTCGCATTTTTTCCATAAACACACAGTTGCTGGCGTTGCTATCAAAATGTGTTCCTGTAGTTTTAACAACAGGAACAAAATGCAAAATTTGGAAATGATAACTGAAAAAATAATTTGTTCAACCTGTGACGTGATTTTCCATAAACTGTATTTTGAATGCACTCGTCCATCGGTTCATTCTGATTTCCATTGATTACAACTGTATTGTTTTGTTCCACTGTGTAATGAATCCAAAGATTTTAATATGGTTTTCATTCATTGATATTATATCTATGTGAAAAACATGACCGTAAATTCTCTCGTCACCCCAGATGGGACTCGAACCCACAATCCCTGGCTTAGGAGGCCAGTGCCTTATCCATTAGGCCACTGGGGCACTTTGTCAATTAACATGTAAATACATTTTGCATTAGAAACTAGTAAATGCAACCGTGTCAATCACTCTCTTAAATGTTCTTTAACTGTTATTACTCGGGCCCTCTGTTGAATTATTTGACTTTGCTTATTATCTGGAACACAAATAGTTCCACGCACTATTAATTTTTATTTCGCAATAAATTCATTTATAAGAGTAGACCAAAAATCCAACGGAAGTCTCCAGACTTCGAATACTTGACATGTCTCGGCTAAACAGGAACCAGTGTCTGTTGCATCCTTCCTTCTACATGCAGCCAACTCAAGAGGAATGATGACGCTAGCCAGTTAGCTGTCCGAGCAGCAGTAGTTGTTTGATTATCGATTACACCATTTGGAATTTGGTTGCCTCGCTTGAAACGATGAATTCACTGCTGTCTAATCCGCAAGGGAACGGACTCCTTTACGCCGGATTTAACCAGGACCATGGTGAGAAGTGACGCTGTCATGTTTTTTTTTTCCTCTCCCAATAAGGGATACGTACAGCGCCGCGGGTGCTAAGCTAACACTGCTAACGCACTGAAAATAGTCGACATTTGATGTAACTGATCGTAACTCGTTTTCTCAATTTAGGAATATCCAATATCACGACAGTTGTCCCTGTCACTTGCGGAACTTTTAACGTAAATCACCTACCGTTTTGTTGTTGTTAGCCACTGCTAGCCTCATTCCGCTAGCTACAGCTTACGTTGTTATTGTGGTTTCATTCTACGGTCATGCATCAGCAAATATTTGAGTTAATATATGTTGAGGTACCTGAACAGGGTCTTAATAAATCATCGTAAACATGAATTAATGTTTGCCAACCACCATCATATTAGGAGTAGCGCGGAACGATCACTTCTAACGGGCGTTCCGGTATCATAATCAAATCTGAATGTACTGTTTTTTATGTTATGAACCATTTATCCTTCATTATTACAAATCGATACTATACAACGGCAAGACAAAACGTTACGAACTAAATGAGTGTCACCCACACCTATAGCATGTGTAGCGTAGCTTTGATCTCTATTACGTGTCTTTTGTTGCCTTGTCTACATTAATTATGGCAATCTGTTCGACCTAAAGCTATGCGTTCAATACGTATTCAAGGTTCAATACGCCAGTCATTCCGGTATTTATGGTAAATGCCTGTCATATCATATCCTATGTCAGTGCATGTCGGTGGTGGTCGTCTGAGAAGTCTGATATGACTGTTAATGCATTAAATAAGTGCTTCTTAAAGTTTCATACATGCTTTCACTGAACCCTTCATAATTGGAAAACTACAATGTGTTTTGTTTTCTAATTCAAAAAATAGGTATCAATGCACAAAGTGAACCATCATCAGTTGCACACAAAATCAATCAAAATCGAAAAATCATGAATTCACTGCAAATCACAGAAGTTTTGCTGCTGGCTTACAGAGCTAAATTCAGGAATGCTCAGCGTTACCTTGGCAAGTGTCACACTGATATAATTTTTTTAAGCCAAGTGTGTTGGTTTTCTTTATTTTTATGTTTACCGTCCAAGATACGTTGTAACTAACAGTACGAGTTGAGGCTTTCTAAATTTGGTGACGCCAAAAAGCTGAGAGTGTTGTTGTTCTGAAGTTGGCACAAATCACACAGACACAGTGTGTGTGTCTTGACCTTTGCTGAGACTGACTCGTTTGAAACCAGGTTAAGAACCGCTGCATTAAATGTATTATTAGTCTCCTTTGTGTTAAATGTGTGCCTCTGCAGGGTGCTTTGCCTGTGGAATGGAGAATGGCTTTCGGGTTTACAACACAGATCCTCTTAAAGAGAAGGAGAAACAAGGTAAACGTGCCTGAAAACATTTCAACTGCTCAAATTTGTAGATCAGAGCCTCACGCAGGCATTTTTGTTTTCGAAGGGGTACATTTTTCCCACATTGGTGTTAAAAGCCATCATAGCGCGACCGAGTTTGATGTCAGAGCATTTCTTTTCACTTCTTAGAGTTCTTGGAGGGCGGGGTGGGCCACGTGGAAATGCTTTTCCGGTGCAACTATCTGGCTCTTGTGGGTGGAGGAAAGAAACCCAAGTACCCGACCAATAAAGGTATGCTTGACAAACCTTTTAATTTGAGAAGGTGTGTCTTTGTCATCATTTGGATTCTTCTACCTGCTATTGACTTTACTCTAGTAATGATCTGGGATGACCTGAAGAAGAAGACAGTCATTGAGATTGAGTTCTCCACAGAGGTCAAAGCAGTCAAGCTTCGGCGTGACAGGTGCCACCCGCCGCTCGGCCCAAAAATCAACAAACGCTCACGTGATCAAATCGTCCGTGGGCGGGAGTGTGACTATTTTGCCGTTTTGTGGTCAGAATCGTGGTGGTCCTGGACTCCATGATTAAAGTGTTCACCTTCACCCATAATCCCCATCAACTGCACGTGTTTGAGACCTGCTACAACCCCAAAGGTTAGTGCCTGCGCTTCCAGGCTTCCTTTCACGGGCTTACGTTCGTTAAAGCGGAAGTCAAACCAAACATATTTTTTTCAAGAATATGTTCCCACTACACTAGTTGAAACACGGCATTCTGATTAATTTTGCGATTGTGGAATATTAAGTTAAGCAGCAAAATTCACTTGTTTTTAGCCATCTTAGCCAACACTTATTCCACAAACGCAATATTTATCAGAATACCCTGTTTCAACTAGTGGTCTTGCATAGAACATATTCTTAAAAAAAATTTTGGGTTGACTTGCGCTTTAAATTGACAGACGAGTCACTCTCTGGCTTCTTCTCTTCCTTCAGGTCTGTGTGTGCTGTGTCCCAATAGCAACAACTCCCTTCTGGCCTTCCCTGGCACTCACTCGGGCCACGTTCAGATTGTGGACTTGGCCAACACCGAGAAGCCCCCAGTGGACATCCCTGCCCACGAGGGGGCGCTGTGCTGCATCGCCCTCAACCTGCAGGGCACCAGAATAGCGACAGCGTCAGAGAAAGTAGGCCAACAGTGCAAATGGCGCAAAGTCATTTTGTTTTGGATTGTTGCCATTTTAAATGTGACCAAATTGTGTGGTGTTTGTCCACAGGGGACCCTGATCCGAATTTTTGACACGTCGGTGGGTCAGCTCATACAGGAGCTAAGACGAGGCTCTCAGGCGGCCAACATTTATTGGTGAGACAAGGCAAACATGTAAACGTGTCAATGGCATGTAGCTGTTTACAATTATGTCCACTTTGTATCAGCATTTAAGTTAAAGGTTGCTTGATTTTGCATCAGTTAACAGATTTGTCGTTTAAAACGACCCAGTTTTAAAGGTGAAAAGAAACCATTGAGAATTATTAGCTTTTATATGAATGTTTAGTTTTAGCATGATGCGGGGGAAAAGCAACTAAGGAATGTGTCGATTAGAAGCAATGTTGTCCCCCCCCCCCACCCATATTTTTATTCATTCACATAGCCAGGTTTTGGATTTTGAAGTTGGAACCTTAATCTGTTCTTCCTACTTTTCATTGAGCTTTTTTTTTTTTATAGCATAAATTTCAACCAGGATGCATCCCTCATTTGTGTATCGAGTGACCATGGCACGGTGCACATCTTCGCAGCCGAAGACGCAAAGAGGAATAGGCAATCAAGGTTAGAAGTTGTTTTTATTGCCATCTCCACCATCGCCCCCCCCTCCCCCATTTGTACCACAACAAGATTGACCTACGATTCTAACCGCAAATCGTTAGCATAGAAATGGCGAACATGCAAAATGACAACCGCTGATGTCTTTTCGACCTTTGTAACACTTTGTAACGGCGTTGTGTGTCATTCTACAGCTTGGCCTCAGCCAGCTTTCTTCCCAAATACTTCAGCTCCATGTGGAGCTTTTCCAAGTTCCAGTTGCCCTCAAGCTCCCCATGTTTGTGTGCCTTTGGAACTGAGCCCAACGCTGTCATAGGTGAGAGCTCTTGTACACCCGTGCTGGTCCTTGTCAGAAAGTGGGAAGGCACATCCTTGGCAAAATTGAAAATGGAGATTTGGACATGTCATTGACCCCGCCTACCAACCACCAAGCACATATCTAAATTAGAGTTGAAATGGTGTGGAAATTTAATATCACGATTATGGTAACCAAAATTCTCACAGTTTATGCATATTGGTTTCAAAAAAAGAAAAAAAAAAGCTGTATGTGTGTTTAGTCTATGTAAACAAAAAAATAGACACGTTCATTCAAATGACACAAATCAAAACATGTGCCTTTGATTGAGGCGATAAACGGGAAGATTTCCTGTATGGACTAGCGAATGGTGATCTTGTTAGCTTCCAATGCTAACGCTAAAAAATACATTTGAAATGTGATCACGGCAAACCGTTTTATCCCTCATTTACACGCACAGTGTTGTTTATAATGACACGTGACAGTCTAAGTCTGGTACGGATCGCTTCAATCTGAAACATTAATTCCATATTCGAACAAATAATATGCTTGTCAGTTGACTTTCGAACGTTTCACATGCAAGTGTTTTTTTCGTTCGTCTTTCTTTACCCACCGCAGCTATTTGTGCTGATGGCAGCTACTACAAGTTCCTGTACAACCAGAAAGGGGAGTGTTCCAGAGACGTCTACGCCCAGTTCCTGGAGATGACAGATGACAAAATATGACCTTCCAATGCCCTTGAGAAGGCACCATAACACAGCCTATTTTTTTTTTCTCATTATCCAGAAGGGACGACGGCTCCCTCTGCTGCACTTCTCTTGAATGACTCTGCTGAAAGAGCGTCGTTTGAGAGGACAGAGAAAAAGACACACAAGTCATCTCTTGATTGTCAGGGCGACGTGGACGCAACGGGGGGGGGAAAAAAACAAAAGCAAGGAGGTGTTTTGGACATCAGTCCTTTTTACGATGTCTTCCGATGACTTTCCAATGAATGGCTATTTTTTAAAGCGCATCGATAATTCTGAGAGATTTTTGTCAACTCACACCACCTAAGCTAATTCTAGGGAGTGCCTCTGAGTGGAGTTGAGAACCTGCAAACACCGTCTTGTCGTGTCATATGGCATGATGATACAAATGCATCACTGTGCGTGCGTGCGTGCACGTGTTATCCGAGCAGCGTCACAAAGAGCAACCAAACAAGGGTCCATGGTTCAATATCCTTCACTTTATTCAAGACTGAATATTAATTGCATACAATTGTGCATAATGAAGTCAATTCATATTTGCCTCAAGCTTCTTTTGTTTCATACGTGGTGCAATATTTTTTTTATTTAGCAGGAATTCAAGTTTTGCTATAGCCAAGATATAATTTTATTACTAAATCTAGCCAAGTGTTATTTTTGATAAATGTTACTTTTTTTGTTCAAGGTGAAGGCAAGTGAAAAATGTTCTTTATAATGATATGTTCTGTTTGGAACCACTCGTCCAAACACCGTATTATGATGAGCATTGCGTTTGTGGAATATGAATTAAGCAGCACAATCCGTGCAGATGGATAAATATAGGTGGATTGGGTGCTTCATATTCCACTAACGCAATATTCATCAGAATGTCATGTTTGGAGTAGTAAGGGTGCATAGAGCATGTTATTGTAAAGAACAGTTTTTTATTGACTTCCCCTTTAAGGCATAGCAGCGTCAGTAATGCAAACAATTATGCAATACTGCAAAAAGCCAATTAACTTGGAATAGATCCTGAAAAATCAAAAAACAGAAACAATTTGCACACTTATTTTATAAATGGATGGATAGATATACATTTGACTGAGCAAGTTCATAAAATATGGATTGGTTGTTGCTCATCAATATTGTGTAAAAATTGACCTTCCACAATATTTGAGTTGAGCATGTCAAACTACAGGAGTCAAACCCAGACAGTGTTGATTGCATCTTATTATGTCTGACATGACATAAAAATGAGAAAATGACTTCTTTAGCTAACTGTGGGTTGCTCCATATGTATCATTCCCCCGACTATCACAGGACACATGATGTAATATCAGTATACTCTAAGTATAACCTGCTACTTTCTGCTCTGTACACATTCAACTAATACAAATTGGGGAGTTGTCTTTTGTGACAATGTCTGTGCGAATACTAATTAACAGAAATGTTCTTCTCTGTTCCCATGATGTCCTTGACAGCAATTTTGCCGCAACATTTCACTCGTGTTCACCAGATTGTATATTTGCACTGTTTTCCACCAGTTCATCACTGAACATTGAAGGGATAAAAGTGGGGTAAAAGTGATAAGACAACTGATAAGTTTGATTGTAAAACATAAACAATCTGCCTTTACATTTGGGAATTAAACATAGCAGCTTTTACACTTAAAGGTCCTGCGTCCTTGTTTGTGCTGTGTGATTTATTAGGCTATAAATCTGACAGCTTTATATCTTCTGAGTCAGGCACTGTAAATTTGGTAATAATTGTAGTTTTACGCACAAAACAACGAATGGATGTAGAAGGAATTCCGAGACGAGGCCACCAGGGGCGTGGCCCTTTGGCCCCGTCAGGGAAAAAAGTACCCACGTTGGAATTCCTACACCCCGGTTTTGTAATGTTACAAGTGATATTGTGTCCAAATGAAATTCTGATACATTTAGATTTGTCTTTGAGTAATGTAACAAATAGGAAATGAAAATGCTATGGTCGAATAGGGTCCGTGTAGGTCCGTGTACCTGACGTTCATTCTATTTTTAATTGTGAAACGCAAATCAAAAAACAAATTTAGGGTTGTATTTTCAATTTTTATTTTTGAAACAAAAATAGCATATTCATTTTAACGCCCCTTGTAAAAATAAACTACAAAATATGTGGAGTTTTCTGGAAAGGGCTCGAATTTCCGTATTTCCAGTTTCAATATTACATTTTCGGTTTTTATGGTTTTCAGCCGTTGGTTCGCGCTGCAGGAAGCACAGGCAGTAGTGTAGTAGCCACTAGCCTCGCTTTCAGAGCGAGAAAGGAAGGAGAAAGGGCTTGCAATCGTTTATTTTACAACGTCAAAACAGTAACTCCCCTGGGCCACAAGAGGGCGCTCCGCGTTAGCGCATGCAAGAGTCGCTACCATAACATCCCCCTTTCTGAGTACATTATGAACTACTGTAATTCGAAATGTTTCAATGAATAATGTAGAATGTAAATCTTGGACCAGAGGTGGTGTGAAGGGAGAATCATTCAGAAGAGAACTTTTGGAATTGCTCTGTTGAGAACATGCGGTGCTGGGGGGACGCGGGTGTGCAGGGATGGTCCCGATCAAACAGATCCACACCAACTAGCTCCCAGGGACGTGTTGGGAATTCCGTGGGCAGCAGTGTTTCTCTGTGTTGTAGTCTCTCTTTAGCACACGTGACACATTCAGACACAATGTGTTGGTAGCTGTAAGTGCGGACTCCACTAAATAGACGAGACATCAGCTCCGAATTGAAGGGCTTGCAATCGTTTATTTTACTACGTCAAAACAGTAACTCCCCTGGGCCACAAGAGGGTTAGCGCATGCAATGAGTCTCCGCCATAACAACGATCTTGCCCAGACTTCAAATTGTTTTTTTTATTGTATTGTTTGTTAAGTGCTTTGTCGCAGGTCTATGAAATGCGCTATATAAATACAATTGTATTGTAATAAAAGGCCATGACACACAAGTGTTCATCAATAAATTAACATAAAACACTATATACAATTGACACCGGAAAAGAGCCGAAAATTTCAGGTCTGATCAAAAGCCAGCGAATAGAAGTGTGTCCGCCTGGGTGATAACGTACATTTTGGCCAATTATGCTCCACTACCAACATAAATAAATAAACACATTATAATAAATAAATAACTATATATGTATGCACGCATGCATGTACATATTTTCGTTTAAGAATTAAAAATTGAAAATCCAAAATGTTTTTGACTTTATAATATCCAATGACCAGAAGAGACACGCACCCGGTCTTATTTATTTATTTTATTTCTACGACAGAAAATCGAATATAGCATGGAAAAACGGCTCGTCTATTTATTTTTGGATTCCCGGAGGTTGTCCCGACATCATTTCTCGTACTGACCAAAAGCAACGATTTCCATTCCACAGTGAGCCAAGCAGTCATCACGACATGTCACCAGGTGGCGCTAGTGTGCAAAGTGCCGATCAACAAACAGACGAAGAAGGCTGGCTTCTATTGGTGCACGTGACGTAAGGCCTACCGGTGATTTGGAACAGGTGTGCAGAACGGCATTCATCGACTGCGGCGCACAGGTGCGGCAAAATGGCGATCGACCGCCCGCTTGGCGTTTTCTCGGGTAAGTGAGCACACGAGGAAATGTTTGTCTTTTTTCGGCCGTTTCTCACAATGCCATTTTGTTTGTTGTAGGATTTGCACACTTGAGGGACGCAACTTCGTTTGAACAAGCAGAAACAAAAGATTGGCTTGGATTGGTGCACGTGACGTGAGGCCTGCTGGTGATTTGGAACAGGTGTGCAGAAGGGGAATCGTCGCGTGCAGTGCACAGGTGCGGCAAGATGGCGACCGCCCGCTTGGCGTTTTCTCGGGTAAGTGCGCACACGAGGAAATGTTTGTCGTTTTTTGGCCGTTTGGCCAATTACATTTTGTTTGTTGAAGGATTTGCACACTTGAGGCACGCAACAGCGTTTGAGGTTTGAGCACAGCAATCTCAATTCACTTCCCTTTGCTTGACTTAGCACATTGTCCTCTTTGTTTGTTTTGCTATGATTTCAAATTATTTTGGTTTGTTTTAATGCTGGCCAGCTTTTTTTTTTTTTTTTTCCATTGTTGTCCATGACAATGCCTTTGTACTCGACAATTGAACTGTAATGGTTCTTTAACTAATTGTGTGGGGGTTTTATAGAATATGGTGCATTTTCTTTCAGGTGGTATGAATGTTTTGCAAACTTGTGATTGTGGTTTTGTGTTCCCTTTCACGCCAATTGTCACGAATTTTCATTTGAACCCTTTCCGCTCCAAATGGTCAAAAATCCCGACTGTATTCTTCCGCTGCCGGTTTAAAAAAACAAAAAAACAAAAAATGAAACCTTTTACAAGCATTCATTTCTCCGGTTTCCTGTCGGAGGGGACACTTCATCCGATTTGGACGGCAAAGCTAGCCTCATGCCATGCTGTAATTTTGGACTGCAAACCTGAGGTAAGTTGTGCTAAAATGAAAACATGAATGGTCTTAATGTGTACCTGTGCCGATGACAAGTGTCTTTCAATACATTTCACGGATTCGGTTAAATGCTAATTCACTGTGGTCAAGCGCAATGTATTTTCGGCAGCAAACATGTATTTTCTTTCGAAACTGTACTCTACTGTAGCTAGTATCTGTCATTATTACAACATTCGCATGTTCAGATATAAACGTAATTTCTGTTGATTGTTTGCAGATCTAAATATGAAGGCAGGGCTCCTTCAATACAAAGCAAGCAGGTGGACCTCAGACCAGGTAAAAATAATTGTGTAAAGTTTCAGCTTGTTTGACAATTATGGATGGAACTGTACAAGTTGATTCCATCTTGTCTAAACTGATTTCTCTCGTTTTTTTTTTTTAGTCTTAGTCCAATTGGAAGGGGACAGGCTGTCCAAATGTGCAAACTTCATCGATGCCTCAACAGAAACTGTTTTGTGAGCAGAAGTGACATGTTCACTGTCTACACTGAAAGGTTGCTCCAGCTGAGTGGGAGGAAAAGCTTTTTTTTTTTTTTTTCCTTCAAACAAATGTAAGCGTCAAGGAGCTAATGTGCAGTGTGGTGGTTTTAGGGTGCACTCAGTCATGGTGATCAACACTAAAACTTTTATCTTTTTTGTACGTTTACTGTGAACATGCAAGTTCAATTTGTTCTCAAACCTGTAATTGTTGTACTGTACCCTGCGTTTTCTTGTGGGTTATGTTGCAAGGTGGCGTTGGAGTGGGATGAGCGAGAGGCGCCAAGATCCACCAGACGAGGGTGAGAAAACCAAAGACACAAATGACATGCGTGCAAAATATATATTTTGATTGCAGTGTGAAGAAGCTGCTTGGGACGGGATACACCAAAGCCAACGAGAGCAGTGTGAAGACCAGAAATGCACAAAAGCAGCTTTGTAGGGTCAAAGAGGAGCCTGACGAATGGAAAAGCTGGGCAGAGGTAACAAAGCACATGGCAATTTGATAAGCAAGGGGCACAACTACAATATTTTCGGGTTGTTTTTTTTTTTTTTTTTTTTGGCTGCAGGGCCCGGATGAAGAAGAGGAGCAGTTCCCCAAATGAAGCATCAAGCGACACACATGAGTATGATCTGTTCAAGGGTCGCCTGTAAATGTAGAACAGGAGCGTGCAGAGTAGTGAGCTTTGTGGTTTGCCTTGGTTGCGCGTAGGTTGGGAGCATTGTTGCTGTTGCCGGTTGATCGACCTTAGAAAGGAGTGCTCTTTGGCAAGGAATCTTGAAGTTGGTCAGCTGGTTGTTTGGCTTGTCTGGATCCAGAGCAGCTTTTTGTTGTTTGAGGAGGTCGATTGGAAAGCTGGCTTGTACAAGTCTGAAAAAGGTTACGTGCATCACTAAATATGAAAGTGTGTTTCAGGGTTGGGGAGGTGAGCGGAAACCAGAGGCACTGGACCCAGGGTAAGGAGTACCTCGACAAATGAAGTGACCGTACATAACCAATATTTGTTTTCTTCCTTTTGGCGGACGAGTCGGATGGTTCAAAAGTCAGGTAAGGCAAGCCGACGAGTGCCATTCAATCAGATAAGTGTCGGGCTTAGCAATGTGGCCCAAACATGCCCATTTTTGTGACTGTCCAGCTAGGTCGCGGCTAAGCCCAAGTCGCCACCTACAACTGCTGCAGCGCCTTCGTCTGCGCCGCCCTCGCCCGATCGGCCGTCAGCCGACTCGAACCTTCAGCAGATCTTCGGCTGTGTGAGTCATGTCTTTGCTTGTTTTGCTTCATATTTTTCCCTTTCAGTCATGTCGCCCCCCCACCCCGCCCCCTTGTTGATGACTTGAAGGGCAGCAGTGGAGTGGGACGGGCCGAGAGGCAGCAACAATGGCCGCACGAGGGAAGTCATGCGCACACAATGAAGTGAGCAGCACGCAACTAATAGCAGGTTATGCTTTTGGCAGGCTGGGCGATGAGCCGGATGGGACAAAAGGACGCGTGAGTGAGGGTAACAGGCTAAGTCGACGCTCCAATCAAATAAGCAAGTGACATACATCTAGGCTAATCTGTTTCATTTCTGACGCTTTTGCTGTGTGGATTCTGCAGCCGTAATCGGGACAAAATCTGAGGTGGACCACTTCCCCGAGAGGCGTCGCTCTGGACTCTTGTGCGCCGACAGACCCACCCAGCGAGCAAGCGAGCCATGTCCTGAGGAAAAACGGCTTCCCTGAAGGAGTCTACCTGTCGTGTTGAATTCTTGTGAAATGCTGTTTGAGTTGACATTGTGTGAACTGTTGCCGCCTGCGCTCACTTCACGAGGTGGTGGTGGTGTCACGAACCTTGGTCCACCTTGGGTTTGCTTGAAGGGCTCCACGAATGCACTTGACTTGTCGTTGCAGGATGGAGAAGAAGCCGCTCGGGACGAAGCCCACCGCGAATCAATCGTGTGTAAAGATGAAAGCTTACTGATCTCTGAGTCGGAAATGTCTCATGCGTTTCATCCGTTGACGTGGACTAGCATGTTTTCGGCGCTCTTTGTGGCCGTTCATGAAACATCCTGCTCTGAAAGCCCTCCGCTTTCTCCATACAGCGCCGACCCGTTAAATGGAAGTCTGCGATTACGAAGTTGCGGATTGTCAAATTGACATTATAGTGCAGGTGCAATTCATCGTTCAGCCCTACTTGAGAGGTCTTGCTTGTCTGTGTTGTAGGAGCTGAATCGTCAAGAAGTGACCGGCACAAAACGAATCTGTTAGTTTTGCGCGGCGGATGAGTCTGATGGGACATGAGGCTAGTAAACAAGTACGTAAACCCCCAAAATTGGGAATTGTGGCCCAAAAGTCATGGGTCCCACCTATCCTGCTCGTCCAACCTCATTCCCCTCTTTGTTCACTTCCTGCACGTTGTGGGATGGGCAGAGAGGCCGGCACCAGGCAGCATCCGACAGACGAGGGCAAGCCACAAAGGAGACGTTGCAATCAAAGACGCAACTGACGCTCCCCGTTTGGTTCCGCTGCTTTTGCCGTGTGGATTCTGCAGCGAGTGTCTGGGACAAGAGCCGAGCTAAAGCGTTTCCTCTCAGGAAATGGAGTCTCGTTTTGTATTGAGGTAACATCGTAGAATACCACATTGTGTGAAATGCTGCCCACCCTGGAAGGGGATTGGTCCCTCACTACAAATGCGCTTGACTTGTTGCAGGGTGGAGAAGGAGCCAGATGGGTCAAAAGTCAGCTCGATGTCCGCTTCCCATCGGCCAGTGGTGAGCCTGCGGTCGACGCGAACCTTCATAAGAATTCTGCCATGATTTGTTGTATGATTCATATCCCCCCTGTCTGCTTAAGACTGTTACTCAGCAGCAGTGGAGTGGGATGGTGCAAAGGACCACCACTCAAGCAGCCAATCTGGTGACAAACGCACACCTGCTTGTACTGACTGTTTTGCAGGATGAACAATGAGCCGGATGGGGCTAACCCGCAATGAAATGAGCTTGTGACGTCTAACTACAGTATATCCTCTGTTGCTGTTGCAGCAGCAGGGTCCAGAAGCCGCTAGGTACAAGAGTCACCTGGGCGAACCACAACAGGGTCAGAAGTATGTCAAAATCAAAGTGACAGTTACAAAAGTAAAACTGTTTGTGTGCTTGTTTAGCAACTTTGGAAGAGGAGCTGGATGCAAGGCAAATATAGAACCAAGTGGCACTCAATGTCCCCCTCCCCCTCTCTTCGCAGGCCTCAGAAGGGCATCGGTGTGATGAAAAAGAGGAACGAAGGCTTAAAGATGAACTGCTCGCCTTTTGAGGTTAGTATCAAAGTCGTACACGTTAACATGGATGTCAAGGCCTGTTATGTTCTTTCTTCTTTAGCAGTCCCCAACGAGAGGTGCAGACGCTACGGTGCTCGGAGGGCAAAGTGTCAAGAATAGGGAGAGTATTTTTTTTCTTCCACTTTGTGTGTGTGGGTTTGTCGTCTCTCATTCACTAACTCACTGGGTGTGCACTGACTAACATTGACAGCATTTTGTACTGAGCTTTGTGTCAAGGCAACAATGATTTGTTGGAGTAACTTGTTTTCTAAAATATTGTTTTGACATGTTTGTATTTTCTTTTGTCTGAAGTGACATGTAAAGCTTCCTTTTTGTATGTTCTGAACATGCTTTTATACTTGAATTAAAATTGGGAATTGGATTAACCCCTTGGGATGAGCATCCCATTTTAGAGGGGTCTAACAGTGTCGTGTCAATTGATCTTTTTGTCTGTCTGTCATCCTTTTGTCAATGCAGTCTGGTTTTGGCTCAGTCAGGTGACTGCATTTCGACTGACCCTCAACCCTGTTTGTCAATTGAGCTAAAGTCAGTAAATGAGTTTGGCGCGATGAAATGTAAAATCTGAAATGGTAATTATTGCATGTTTCGTTGAACGTTGTGACACCACCTTTTGTTAGCGCTAGTTACGTATGTGACATGTTGATATATGAGCATTTCATAGCACCGCTAACAATACAAAGTGACACGGTCATACCAGAATCTTCTTTGCTAGTTGGCAGTCACTGAATACGTTTGGAATGCTCAAATAAAATAGCATCAACTATTTGTGTGAAAGCAATTCAGAGAAAACACCCACATTGTTGCCAAGCAATTGCCTCCCAATCTTTTCACCCCAACCTCAGGTCCACAACCCCCCGTGTATAGAAACAAAAAAAAGACCATGTAAAGTAAGGCTTTTGAGTAAACTGTATAGTAAGGTGTTTTTGGGGGTGGAAAAAAAAAAAGACCATGTACAAATGAAGTGACCTGCACACAACTATTGAGGTTTGTTTTTGCAGTTGTGCATGGTGAAGGAGCCAGATGGGTCAAAAGTCAGTCGGATGTGTCCGCCTCGCATTGTCCCAATCGGCCATCGGAGAGCCTGCAGTCGACATAACATTTTTGGCCATGACAAGTTGTCGTTCTTAAGTATGATTCAAATTCTCCCCCTTCTGCATTAGACTGTTACTCAGCAGCGGTGGAGTGGGATGGTGCAAAGGACCACCAGTTGGGAGTACTCACCACTCAAGCAGCCAGTCAGGTGACAAACGCACACCTGCTTGTACTGACTGTTTTGCAGAATGAACAATGAGCCGGATTGGGCTAACCCGCAATGAAATAGGTTTGTGACGTCCAACTACAGTATATCCTCTGTTGCTGTTGCAGCAGCAGGGTCCAGAAGCCGCTAGGTACGAGAGCCACCTGGGAGAACCACGACAGGGTCAGAAGTATGTTAAAATCAAAGTGACTGTCCCAAAAGTAAAACGGATTGCTCTTGAGGTGAGTATCAAAGTCGTACACGTTAACATGGATGTCGAGGCCTGTCACGAGTCTTTCATCTTCGCAGAGTTCCTTAACGAGATGTGCAGACGCTACGGTGCTCGGAGGGCAATGCGGCAACAATAGGGAGAGTATGTTTTTCTTCTTCCACTTGGTGTGTTTGTCTCCTCTCTGTCACTAACTCACTGGGTGTGCACTGACTAACACTGACAGCATTTTGTACTGAGCCGTGTGTCAAGGCAACAATGATTTGTTGGAGTAACTTGTTCTCTGAAATACTGTTTTGACATTTTTGTATTTTCTTTTGTCTGAAGCGACATGTAAAGCTTCCTTTTTGTATGTTCTGAACATGCTTTTGTACTTGAATTAAAATTGTGAATTGGATTAACCCCTTGGGATGAGCCATCTCATTTTAGAGGGGTCTAACAATGTCGTGTCAATCGATCTTTTTGTCTGTCTGTTGTCTGTCATCCTTTTATCAATGCAGTCTGGTGACTGCGCCTCAACCCTGTTTGCCAATTGAGCTAAAGTCAGTAAATGAGTTTGGAGCGATGAAATGTAAAATCTGGGATGGTAATTATTGCATGTTTCGTTCGTTGTGACACCTGTGACCTTTGTTAGCTCTCGTTACGTATGTGACATGTTGGTATTTGAGCATTTCATAGCACCGCTAACAATACAAAGTGACACGGTCAGATCCGAGTCTTCTTTGCTAGTTGGCAGTCACTGAATACGTTTGGACTGCTCAAAAGAGCATCAACTGTTTGTGTAAAAGTAATTCATAGAAAACACATCCCTCCCAATCTTTTCACCCCAACCACAGGTCCGCAACCCCCTGTGTATAGATAAAAAAAAAAAACGACCATGTAAAGTAAGGCGTTTGGGGTGGGGGAGAGACCATGTGGAGTAAGGTGTTTTTGGGGGTAAAAACCATGTATAGTAAGGTGTTTTTTTTGCAAAAAATACGAGCATGTACAGTAAGGTGTTTTTTTGGTGAAAAAAAGACTACCATGTATAGTAAGGTATAGTAAGGCAATTTTTTTCGAAAAACAGTGAAGGTGATAGTAAAGCGTTTTTTTGCGAAAAACGAGTTAAGGGTATAGTGAGGGTTTTTTTTATATATGAGGTCGGGGTAGTGTAAGGCAATTTTTTTCGAAAAATAGGGTAAGGTGATAGTAAAGCGTTTTTTTGTGAAAAACGAGGTAAGGGTATAGTAAGGGGTTTTTTTTTTATATGAGGTTGGAGTAGAGTAAGGTGTTTTTTTATTCGTAAAAAGGCGACCATGTACACACCAAAAAGTAAGCATTCGTGAGTGTATACACAAATGCATTGGACTTACATCTGTGGTTCTGTTTACTTGCATGCAATGCACAGACCTATGTGGGGCTTGAACCCACAAACTCTGACTCACAATCCATGGAACTATCCTCTGAGCCAGCTGGGGCCTGAAGGTCATTGTGTCTCCTCGTCCATATATATTTCAACAATCTGCCTTCCAGACCGTAAGAAGAGTACCAAAAGATTTTCTGCTCCAGTCCTGCAGTGGTTGAAGGAAGAGTGTGGCATAATGTGGATCCTGGCGACTTTTTAAAATAGGACCATACATTAGTGTCTATGCAAAGAGCTTAAAAATTAGAACACAAAAAAAAATTCAGAAAATTCATATACTATAGCACCCTAATACTGCTAACATTACAAACACATACTGCACAGTGAAGAGAATGACACTGTTAGGGTAGGTTGTGTGCATTGCACAGTTATTTGGTTAGGGTTAGTTGCATACATTGCACAGTTATTTGACTAGGATTAGTTGCATACATTGCACAGTTATTTGGTAAGGATTAGTTGCATACATCACATGGAAACACATTACATGACATTGTGTAATTTGAACCCTGGATCTCAGGTGGACAAATCCAAAGTCTTTCGTCTCAGCCAGCGGGTACCTGAGAGTAAAAGCCTTTCGCTGTCCATATATCTTTACCAATGGGGCACGTGTCAGCTTGGAAAAGACAAAAGGGCAGGTGGCGCTGGCACTTTCACTCCTCCCGTGGCCTGGTGGTCAGTCATGCGGAATGGTGACCTAATGTACCAGGGTTTGAATCCAGACACATCCCTTACAAAAGTGAGCTCAGGCTGGGCAGACTTGGATGGCTAGGACCAGCACAGCACAGGACAGTGTGAGCAGGACAGGAGCACATATGGCACAACCAAGCTTTGAACCAGAGTACTCAGGTGTACAAAGCCATGAGTCCAACCTCTCAGCCAGCTGAGAATTCTGAAGCCAAGCTGCTCCTTGTCAATGCATCTTTAACCGGACGTTTGTCAGCTTGGAAAAGACAAAAGCGCAGGTGGTGCTGTCACCCTCACTCCTCCCGTGGCCTGGTGGTCAGTAATGCAGGTTGGAGACCTAACGTACGAGGATTCGAATCCGGACACAGCCCTTACAAAAACGAGCTCAGGCTGGGCAGACTTGGATCATAAGCACAGGACAGTGTGAGCAGGACAGGAGCACGTAGCTGTTTTCAGCTAGGAAAAGTGAATGGCACAACCAAGCTTTGAACCGGAGTACTCAGGTGTACAAAGCCGTGAGTCTAACCTCTCAGCCAGCTGACAATTCTAAAGCCAAGCTGCTCCTTGTCAATGCATCTTTAATGGGACGTTTGTCGGCTTGAAAAAGACAAAAGCGCAGGTGGCGCTGTCACCTTCACTCCTCCCGTGGCCTGGTGGTCAGTAATGCCGGTTGGAGACCTAACGTACCTGGGTTCGAATCCAGACACATACCTTACAAAAGCTAGCTCAGGCTAGGCAGGCCGGACAGAAGAGTGTGAGTTAAGACCAAGCAGGCAGAAGGGACAGTGTAGGGGGTAGGGGTGTGGAAGGCAGGCAGGATAGGGGGGAGGAGTGTGGCAGGCAGGACAGAGGGAGAAGGCAGGTACAATAGAAGGGAGGAACCAGGCAGGATAGAAGGGAGGCGCTGGGCAGGCAGGACAGAGCGAGAAGGCAGGCAGTATAGAAGGGAGGCGCCGGGCAGGCAGGACAGAGCGAGAAGGCAGGAAGGAGCGAGGCAGGTGGGATAGAATGGAGAAGCCGGGCGGTCAGGACAGATAAAGAAGGCATGCAGGAAAGATGGCTGGAGCCCGGCAGGCAGGATAGCAGGGAGACAGACAGGCAGGATAGAAGGGAGCAGCCGGGCAGGCAGGACAGAGCGAGAAGGCAGGAAGGAGCGAGGCAGGCGGGATAGAATGGAGAAGCCGGGTGGTCAGGACAGATAAAGAAGGCATGCAGGAAAGATGGCTGGAGCCCGGCAGGCAGGATAGAGGGGAGGAGTGAGGCAGGCAGGCAGGCAGGATAGAGGGGAAGAGTCTAGCAGGGAGGACCCAGCCACTAGGGAGCCAGTATAAGTCAGGAGAAGGCTTCTTTTAGGCTTAAAAATATTAGGAGACCAGGAGTTGCCACTGGTCATTGAGGCTGCACATCTGCAGTCCTTCCTTTTCCCCCCCTACTTAATCCTGCACACTTTGTCCTCTCTGTCCACCACCCTTCTGTCCTCTCTGTCCACCACCCTTCTGTCCTGCCTGCCTTCTCGCTCTGTCCTGCCTGCCTGGCGCCTCCCTTCTATACTGTCTGCCTTCTCGCTCTGTCCTGCCTGCCCGGCGCCTCCCTTCAGTACTGTCTGCCTTCTCACTCTGCCCTGCCTGCCTGGCGCCTCCCTTCTATACTGTCCGCCTTCTCGCTCTGTCCTGCCTGCCCGGCGCCTCCCTTCAGTACTGCCTGCCTTCTCGCTCTGTCCTGCCTGCCACCTCCCTTCTCGCTCTGTCCTGCCTGCCCAGCACCTCCCTTCCATCCTGCCTGGCTCCTCCCTTCTATTGTACCTGCCTTCTCGCTCTGTCCTGCCTGCCACACTCCTCCCCCCTATCCTGCCTGCCTTCCACACCCCTACCCCCTACACTGTCCCTTCTGCCTGCTTGGTCTTAACTCACACTCTTCTGTCCGGCCTGCCTAGCCTGAGCTAGCTTTTGTAAGGTATGTGTCTGGATTCGAACCCAGGTACGTTAGGTCTCCAACCGGCATTACTGACCACCAGGCCACGGGAGGAGTGAAGGTGACAGCGCCACCTGCGCTTTTGTCTTTTTCAAGCCGACAAACGTCCCATTAAAGATGCATTGACAAGGAGCAGCTTGGCTTTAGAATTGTCAGCTGGCTGAGAGGTTAGACTCACGGCTTTGTACACCTGAGTACTCCGGTTCAAAGCTTGGTTGTGCCATTCACTTTTCCTAGCTGAAAACAGCTACGTGCTCCCGTCCTGCCTCGCCAGTGAGGGATGTGTCTGGATTCGAACCATGGTACATTAGGTCTCCAACCGGCATTACTGACCACCAGGCCACGGGAGGAGTGAAGGTGACAGCGCCACCTGCCCTTTTGTCTTTTCCAAGCTGACACGTGCCCCATTGGTAAAGATATATGGACAACGGAAGGCTTTCACTCTCAGGTACCCGCTGGCTGAGAGGAAAGACTTTGGGTTTGTTCACCTGAGATCTAGAGTTCAAACCCCACAATGTCATGTCATGTCATGTAATGTGTTTCCATGTGATGTATGCAACTCATCCTCACCAAGTAACTGTGCTATGTATGCAACTAACCCTAACCAATTAACTGTGCAATGCATACAACCTACCCTAACAGTGTCATTCTCTTCACTGTGCAGTATGTGTTCAGAATGTTAACAGGGTTAGGGTTCCATAGAATATGAGTTTGTTCTAATTTTTAAGCTCTTTGCATATACACTAATGTATGGTCCTATTTTAAAAAGTCGCCAGGATCCACATTCTGCCACTCTTCCTTCAACCACTGCAGGACTGGAGCAGAAAATCCTTTGGTGACCTTCAGGCCCCAGCTGGCTCAGAGGATAGTTACATGGATTGTGAATCAAAGGTTGTGGGTTCAAGCCCCACATAGGTCTGTGCATTGTATGCAAGCAAACCAAACCATATACACTCACATAATGAGTGTTTACTTTTTGGTGTATATTTAAAAAAAAACACCTTACTATACCCCTACCTCATTTTTTGCAAGAAAAAAATACACCTTACTATATACCCTTACCTCGTTTTTTGCAAAAAAATGGCCTTATGAAAAAATTGCCTTACTACCCTTTCCCCCTATTTTTACACACAAAAAGACACCTTACTATACCCTTCCTGTACATGGTAGTCTTTTTTTCACAAAAGCACACATTACTATACGTGGTCTTTTTTCCCCCAAAAAAACTCCTTACTCCACATGGTCTCTCCCCCACCCCAAACGCCTTACTTTACATGGTCGGGGTTTTTTTTTTTTTTCTATACACGAGGGGTTGCGGACCAGTGGTTGGGGTGAAAAGATTGGGAGGCAGATGCTTGACAATGTGTTTTCTATGAATTGCTTTTACACAAACAGTTAATGCTCTTTTATTTGACCATTGCAAACGTATGCAGTGACTGCTAACAAACAAAGAAGATTCGGATCTGACCGTGTCACTTTGTAATGTTAGCGGTGATATGAAATGCTCAAATATCAACATGTCACATACGTAACGAGAGCTAACAAAGGTCACAGGTGTCACAACGTTGAACGAAACATGCAATAATTACCATCCCAGATTTGGCATTTCATCGCTCCTAACTCATTTACTGACTTTAGCTCAATTGGCAAACAGGGTTGAGGCGCAGTCACCAGACTGCATTGATAAAAGGATGACAGACAACAGACAGACAAAAAGATCGATTGACACGACATTGTTAGACCCCTCTAAATCGAGATGGTTTATCCAATTCACAATTTTAATTCAAGTACAAAAGCATGTTAACATACAAAAAGGAAGCTTTACATGTCGCTTCAGACAAAAGAAAATACAAAAATGTCAAAACAGTATTTCAGAGAACAAGTTACTCCAACAAATCATTGTTGCCTTGACACACGGCTCAGTACAAAATGCTGTCAGTGTTAGTCAGTGCACACCCAGTGAGTTAGTGACAGAAAGGAGACAAACACACCAAGTGGAAGAAGAAAAACATACTCTCCCTATTGTTGCCGCATTGCCCTCCGAGCACCGTAGCGTCTGCACATCTCGTTGGGGAACTCTACGAAGATGAAAGACTCGTGACAGGCCTCGACATCCATGTTAACGTGTACGACTTTGATACTCACCTCAAGAGCAATCCGTTTCACTTTTGGGACAGTCACTTTGATTTTGACACATACTTCTGACCCTGTCGTGGTTCTCCCAGGTGGCTCTCGTACCTAGCGGCTTCTGCACCCTGCTGCTGCAACAGTTTTGTCACCTGACTGGCTGCTTGAGTGGTGAGTACTCCCAACTGGTGGTCCTTTGCACCATCCCACTCCACCGCTGCTGAGTAACAGTCTAATGCAGAAGGGGGAGAATTTGAATCATACTTAAGAACGACAACTTGTCATGGCCAAAAATGTTATGTCGACTGCAGGCTCTCCGATGGCCGAGTGGGACAATGCGAGGCGGACACATCCGACTGACTTTTGACCCATCTGGCTCCTTCACCATGCACAACTGCAAAAACAAACCTCAATAGTTGTGTGCAGGTCACTTCATTTGTACATGGTCGTTCTTTTTCCACCCCCAAAAACACCTTACTACACAGTTTACTCAAAAGCCTTACTTTACATGGTCTTTTTTTTTTTTTTTTTTTCTATACACGGGGGGTTGTGGACCTGAGGTTGGGGTGAAAAGATTGGGAGGCAACTGCTTGGCAACAATGTGGGTGTTTTCTCTATTGCTTTCACACATAGTTGATGCTATTTTATTTGAGCATTCCAAACGTATTCAGTGACTGCCAACTAGCAAAGAAGATTTCTGGTATGACCGTGTCACTTTGTATTGTTAGCGGTGCTATGAAATGCTCATATATCAACATGTCACATACGTAACGAGCGCTAACAAAAGGTGGTGTCACAACGTTCAACGAAACATGCAATAATTACCATTTCAGATTTTACATTTCATCGCGCCAAACTCATTTACTGACTTTAGCTCAATTGACAAACAGGGTTGAGGCTCAGTCGAAATGCAGTCACCTGACTGAGCCAAAACCAGACTGCATTGATAAAAGGATGACAGACACACAAAAAGATCAATTGACACGACACTGTTAGACCCCTCTAAAATGGGATGCTCATCCCAAGGGGTTAATCCAATTCACAATTTTAATTCAAGTATAAAAGCATGTTCAGAACATACAAAAAGGAAGCTTTACATGTCGCTTCAGACAAAAGAAAATACAAACATGTCAAAACAATATTTTAGAAAACACGTTACTCCAACAAATCATTGTTGCCTTGACACACAACTCAGTACAAAATGCTGTTAGTGTTAGTCAGTGCACACCCAGTGAGTTAGTGAATGAGAGACGACAAACCCACACACACAAAGTGGAAGAAAAAAAAAAAATACTCTACCTATTGTTGACGCTTTGCCCTCCGAGCACCGTAGCGTCTGCACCTCTCGTTGGGGACCGCTACCAAGAAGAAAGAACATAACAGGCCTTGACATCCATGTTAACGTGTACGACTTTGATACTAACCTCAAAAGGCGAGCAGTTCATCTTGAAGCCTTCGTTCCGCTTTTTCATCACACCGATGCCCTTCTGAGCCCTGCGAAGAGAGAAGGGGAGGGGGACATTGAGTGCCACTTGATTCTATATTTGCCTTGCATCCAGCTCCTCTTCCAAAGTTGCTAAACAAGCACACAAACAGTTTTACTTTTGTAACTGTCACTTTGATTTTGACATACTTCTGACCCTGTTGTGGTTCTCCCAGGTGACTCTCGTACCAAGCGGCTTCTGCACCCTGCGGCTGCAACAGCAACAGAGGCTATACTGTAGTTGGACGTCACAAACTCATTTCATTGCGGGTTAGCCCCATCCGGCTCATTGTTCATCCTGCAAAACAGTCAGTACAAGCAGGTGTGCGTTTGTCACCAGATTGGCTGCTTGAGTGGTGAGTACGCCCAACTGGTGGTTCTTTGCACCATCCCACTACGCTGCTGCTCAGTAACAGTCTTAAGCAGATGGGGGGATATGAATCATACAACAAATCATGCCAGAATTCTTATGAAGGTTCACGTCGACCGCAGGCTCACCACTGGCCGATGGGAGGCGGACATCGAGCTGACTTTTGACCCATCTGGCTCCTTCTCCACCCTGCAACAAGTCAAGCGCATTTGTAGTGAGGGACCAATCCCCTTCCAGTATGGCCAGGCTGCCAAGTGGGCAGCATTTCACACAATGTGGGATTCTACGATGTTACCTCAATACAAAACGAGACTCCATTTCCTGAGAGGAAACGTTTCAGCTCGGCTGTTGTCCCAGACACTCGCTGCAGAATCCACACGGCAAAAGGCTTGCCCACGTCTGTCGGATGCTGCCTGGTGCCGGCCTCTCTGCCCATCCCACAACGTGCACAAAGTGAATAAAGAGGGGAATGAGGTTGGACAAGCAGGACAGGTGGGACTCATGACTTTTGGACCACAATTCATAGGTACTTGTTCACTGGCCTCATGTCCCATCACTCATCTGCCGCAACAAAAAACAGATTTGTTTTGTGCCAGTCACTTCTGGACAAATCAGCCCTACAACACAGACTAGCAAGACCTCTCAAGTACCCCTTTGGCCGGGATTTTCCTTCCATCCAGCTCCTCTCCCAGAAGCACCAACGCACAACATGACACTTTTGCTCATTGCCATGATATTGCCACACATTTGCACTTTTATGTGCATCCACCGGACGTGGTGGGCTCCGTCCCGAGCTCCTCCATCCTGCAACGACAAGTGTATTCGTGGAGCCCTTCAAGCAAACCCAAGGTGGACCAAGGTTCGTGACACCACCACCACCTCGTGAAGTGAGCGCAGGCGGCAACAGTTCACACAATGTCAACTCAAACAGCATTTCACAAGAATTCAACATGACAGTCAGATGCCTTCAGGGAAGCCGTTTTTCCTCAGGACATGGCTCGCTTGCTCGCTGGGTGGGTCTGTCGACGCACAAGAGTCCAGAGCGACGCCTCTCGGGGAAGTGGTCCACCTCAGATTTTGTCCCGGTTACGGCTGCAGAATCCACACAGCAAAAGCGTCAGAAATAAAACAGATTAGCCTAGATGTATGTCACTTGCTTATTTGATTGGAGCGTCGGCTTAGCCTGTTCCCCTCACTCACGCGTCCTTTTGTCCCATCCGGCTCATCGCCCAGCCTGCCAAAAGCATAACCTGCTATTAGTTGCGTGCTGCTCACTTCATTGTGTGCGCATGACTTCCCTCGTGCGGCCATTGTTGCTGCCTCTCGGTCCGTCCCACTCCACTGCTGCCCTGCAAGTAATCAACAAGGGGGCGAGGTGGGGCGGGGGGGGGGGGGGGGGAACATGACTGAAAGGGAAAAATGTGAAGCAAAACAAGCAAAGACATGACTTGCACAGCCGAAGATCTGCTGAAGGTTTGAGTCAGCTAACGGCCGATCGGGCGAGACGAAGGCGCTCCAGCAGTTGTAGGTGGCGACTGGGGCTTAGCCGCGACTCAGCTGGACAGTCGGACGGCAAATACGATGCCCTGCTGTTGGGCCAAAAACAAAAATGGGCATGTTTGGGCCACATTGCTAAGCCCGACACTTGTCTGATTGAATGGCATTTGTCGGCTTTCCTTACCTGACTTTTGAACCATCCGACTCGTCCGCCAAAAGGAAGAAAACAAATATTGGTTATGTACGGTCACTTCATTTGTCGAGGTACTCCTTACCCTGGGTCCAGTGCCTCTGGTTTCCGCTCACCTCCCCAACCCTGAAACACACTTTCATATTTAGTGATGCACGTAACCTTTTTCAGACTTGTACAAGCCAGCTTTCCAATCGACCTCCTCAAACAACAAAAAGCTGCTCTGGATCCAGACAAGCCAAAGAACCAGCTGACCAACTCCAAGATTCCTTGCCAAAGAGCACTCAACCTTACAGACACGTGTCCAACCATCGACTCAAAAACATTGTCTATCAGACCTTTCTAAGATCGATCAACCGGCAACAGCAACAATGCTCCCAACCTACGCGCAACCAAGGCAAATCACAAAGCTCACTACTCTGCACCCTCCTGTTCTACATTTACAGGCGACCCTTGAACAGATCATACTCATGTGTGCCGCTTGATGCTTCATTTGGGGAACTGCTCCTCTTCTTCATCCGGGCCCTGCAACCAAAAAAAAAAAAAAACAACAACACTATTGTAGTTGTGCCCCTTGCTTATCAAATTGCCATGTGCTTTGTTACCTCTGCCAAGCTTTTCGATTCGTCAGGCTCCTCTTTGACCCTACAAAGCTGCTTTTGTGCATTTCGGGTCTTCACACTGCTCTCGTTGTCTTTGGTGTATCCCGTCCCAAGCAGCTTCTTCACACTGCAATCGAAATATATATTTTGCACGCATGTCATTTGTGTCTTTGGTTTCTCACCCTCGTCTGGTGGATCTCGGTGCCTCTCGCTCATCCCACTCCAACGCCACCTTGGAACATAACCCACAAGAAAACACAGGGTACAGTACAACAATTACAGGTTTGAGAACAAACTCAACTTGCATGTTCACAGGAAACATACATAAAAGATAAAAGTTTTAGTGTTGATCACTATGACTGAGTGCACCCTAAAGCCACCACACTGCACATTAGCTCCTTGACGCTTACATTTGTTTGAAGAAGAAAAAAAAAAAGAAGCTTTTCCTCCCGCTCAGCTGGAGCAACCTTTCAGTGTAGACAGTGAACATGTCACTTCGGCTCACAAAACAATTTCTGTTGAGGCATCGATGAAGTTTGCACATTTGGACAGCCTGTCCCCTTCCAATTAGACTAAGACTAAAAAAAAAAAGAAATCAGTTCAAACAAGATGGAATCAACTTGTACACAGTTCCATCCATAAATGTCAAACAAGCTGAAACTTTACACAATTATTTTTACCTGGTGTGAGGTCCACCTGCTTGCTTTGTATTGAAGGAGCCCTGCCTTCATATTTAGTTCTGCAAACAATCAACAGAAATTACGTTTATAACTGAACATGCGAATGTTGTAATAATGACAGATACTCGCTAGAGCGACAGTTTCGAAAGAAAATACATGTGAGTGTTTGCTTCCGAAAATACATTGTGGTTGACGACAGTGAATTAGCATCTAACCGAATTCGTGAAATGTATTGAAAGATACTTGTCATTGGCACAGGTACACATTAAGACCATTCATGCTTTAATTTTAACACAACTTACCTCAGGTTTGCAGTCCAAAATTACAGCATGAGGCTAGCTTTGCCGTCCAAATCGGATGAAGTGTCCCCTCCGACAGGAAACCGAAGAAATTAATGCTTGCAAAAGGTTTCTTTTTGTTTTTTTTAACCGGCAGCGGAAGAATACAGTCTGGATTTTTGACCATTTGGAGCGGGAAGGGTTTAAATGAAAATTCGTGACAATTGCCGTGAAAGGGTACACAAAACCACAATCACAAGTTTGCAAAACATTCATACCACCTGAAAGAAAATGCACCATATTCAATAAAACCCCCAAACAATTTGTTAAACAAAGAACCATTACAGTTCAATTGCCGAGTACGAAGGCATTGTCACTGACAACAATGAAACAAACAAAAACAAAACAAAACAAAACAAAAAGCTGGCCAGCATTAAAACAAACCAAAATAATTTGAAATCATAGCAAAACAAACAAAGAGGACAATGTGCTAAATCAAGCGAAGGGAAGTTAATTGAGATTGCTGTGCTCAAACGCTGTTGCGTGCCTCAAGTGCGCAAATCCTTCAACAAACAAAATTTCATCGGCCAAAAATTACAAACATTTGCTCGTGCGCTCGCTCACCTGAGAAAACGCCAAGCGGGCGGGCGGGTGGCGGGCGGTCGCCATCTTGCCGCACCCGTGCACTGCACGCGACGATTCCCCTTCTGCACACCTGTTCAAAATCACCAGCAGGCCTCCCGTCACGTGCACCAATCCAAGCCAATCTTTTGTTTCTGCTTGTTCAAACGAAGTTGCGTCCCTCAAGTGTGCAAATCCTTCAACAAACAAAATGTCATTGGCCAAACGGCCAAAAAACGACAAACATTTCCTCGTGTGCGCACTTACCCGAGAAAACGCCAAGCGGGCGGTCGCCATCTTGCCGCACCTGTGCACTGCACGCGACGATTCCCCCTTCTACACACCTGTTCCAAATCACCAGCAGGCCTCACGTCACGTGCACCAATCCAAGCCAATCTTTTGTTTCTGCTTGTTCAAACGAAGTTCCGTCCCTCAAGTGTGCAAATCCTACAACAGACAAAATGGCATTGTGAGAAACGGCCCAAAAAAGACACACATTTCCTCGTGTGCTCACTTACCCGAGAAAACGCCCAAGCGGGCGGTCGATCGTCATTTTGCCGCACCTGTGCGATGCACTCGACGAATGCCGTTTGCACACCTGTTCCAAATCACCGGCAGGCTTCACGTCACCTGCACCAATGGAAACCAGCCTTCTTCGTCTGTTTGTTGATCGGCACTTTGCACACTAGCGCCACCTGGTGACGCGTCATGATGACTGCTTGCCTCACTGTGGAATGGAAATCGTTGCTTCTGGTCAGTACGAGAAATTATGTCGGGACAACTACAGGGAATCCCAAAATAAATAGACGAGCCGTTTTTCCATTTGTGTCCCGTGCTGCATTCGATTTTCTGTCGTAGAAATAAAATAAATAAGTAAAAACGGGTGCTTGTCTCTTTTGGTCATTGCATATTATAAAGTCAAAAACATTTTTGATTTTCAATTTTTAATTCTTAAACGAAAATATGTACATGCATGCGTGCGTGCGTGCATACATATATAGTTATTTATTTATTATAATGTGTTTATTTATTTATGTTGGTAGTGGAGCAGAAGTGGCCAAAATGTACGTTATCACCCAGGCGGACACACTTCTATTTGCTGGCTTTTGATCGGACCTGAAATGTTCGGCTCTTTTCCGCTGTCAATTGTATATAGTGCTAAATGTTAATTTATTGATGAACACTTGTGTATTATGGCCTTTTATTACAATACAATTTTATTTATATAGCGCATTTCATAGAGCTGCGACAAAGCACTTTACAAACAATACAATAAATTAAAAAAACAATTTGAAGTCTGGGCGAGATGATTGTTATGGTGGAGACTCATTGCATGCGCTAACCTGCGCAACCCTACTCTATTTGATTTTCGTATTACTCCATTATCGATACCGCTTATCCTCACAAGGGTCGCGGGGCGTGCTGGAGCCTATCCCAGTTTACTTCGGGCAGTTGGCGGGGGACACCCTGAATTGGTTGCCAGCCAATCGCAGGGCACACGGAGACAAACATCTGCACTCACTCACACCTAGGGGCAATTTAGAGAGTCCAATCAACCTACCATGCATGTTTTTGGAAGGTGGGAGGAAACCGGAGAACCCGGAGAAAACCCACGCAGACCTGGGGAGAACATGCAACATGCAACTCCCACACAAGGAGGCCGGAGCCGAGATCGAACCCACGACCTCTGAACTGTGAGGCGGACGTGATAACCGGTCGGCGGACGTGCTAACCGGTCGCCCACCGTGCCGCCCATTTTCGTTTTACTGTAATATCAAAATACCAAAATTGAAATACAGCTTGATTTTCTAGTTTGGTGTCTGGAACGAGGAAGGACAAGTCTAAACATTGTTTTATTTTCCATTTTTTATTCCAAAACCAAAATAGAATACAGCACGTGACACAAATCGAAATACGGCAGGTATATTTGTTTTAGATTCCTGGAAGTTGTCACGAAAGGATTTCTCCTAGTGACCAGCAGATGGTGACAGCGTAGCGCTTGAAGACGATATCCATCCATCCATCCATCCATTATCTGTACCGCTTATCCTCACAAGGGTCGCGGGGCGTGCTGGAGCCTATCCCAGCTGTCTTCGGGCAGTAGGAGGGGGACACCCTGAATTGGTTGCCAGCCAATCGCAGGGCACTGAAGACGATATCGTCAACTGTATTGTAACCTGGAAAAAATTGTAGGTATCCTCTGTTAAAGAAATAATAATAATAATAATAATAATAATAATAATAATAATAATAATAATAATAATAATAATAAAAGAAAAGTAATCAAAACAAATAAAACTTTAATGAAAACTAATTAACGAATATCAGAAAAGCTTTTGAATTATGGTTGAACAGCTTTATTTGAAAAATGACATCATAAACTCATGAAACAAGCCTGGACAAAAATGGTGGTACTCTGAGAAAAGATTGAAATTAGCACAATTTGTCAAACACGGTTTTCTTTCCATTTGAATTGAGGCTTCTCCCATACAGTCATACAGATTCTTTGACCTACGGTAGATAGATAACATTGCTTGTCAAATGCCTTTGCGATCTCCTGTCCAGTAGGTGGCGATATTCACCAAGGAGATGTAAGCCGCCCAAAACAAGACTACCCCAAAGCTGATGTCCACAATGGAAGAGTGATGGCTTCACATATGGGGCGAGATTTGTCTCAAAATTATGCATCCGTGATTTTCAGATCCACAAACATTTGTGATTTTCACAAATGTATTTAATACATACGAGTGATACGACTGTAATTTGTTTACCCCAAGCTTGTTTGTGCCTCGACATGAAGACGCTCTTCTTTGCCTTCTCTTTGTCCGCTGCTACAGCGGCGTCGAGTTGGCTGCAGAAGAACGCCTTACTTGTACATGAAACATCCAAATCGCTGTTATGTTATGAAAGCGACTTCAATCCCGCCCCGCTCCTTTCAGCATGACTCCCTCTCCCGTATACCGCTCCCTAATTTTAGAGGTCACATAAATAAATAAAATAAATAAATTAATTAAGTTGCATTTTCCTCATCTATTGAATAGTTTGTCGCCCCCCTCTCCTCAAAGGCTTTCTATTTTCTCGACATTTTTTTTCCTACTGCAGGGCTTTTGCCCTTTTTCAGTTGGGCGCACCAGCACAGGATCTGGTTGCACCTTTTTTTAGTGTGGTACAGCATGACCACATTTGCTGATGTATAGTCTCAGTTGGCATATAGTTTTGTATGTAAAGATTGACAGTGACTCAATATGTATTTGCAAAATATTTTGCTGCAATGAGAACTTTGTTTTGCAACAAGCAGCTGACAGGTCGATTACTTTATATAACTTGAAAATGAGACAAAATGGAAACAATAGTAAACAAATATTTTTATAACATAAAAACTTGAACACATGATTATCATTTTTAACACCTTGGAACAATTGAACATGAAAACATTTAACTTTTTTTTTTTTTTTTTTTACATGCCACTGTTATTTTTATTTATATCCAGGACTTGACAAAAGTCTTCGGGCACCAAAGATTTTTAATTTTTTATTTAAGCCTTTGGGGACTGGGTAGTATAACATACCACAATGTTTGACATCCCAACCTATAGAATGAAGGATCGAAGCATGATAAAGGCCTATTGTCATTGTTTTGATTTTTGTAGTTATTAAAAATGTAATGCATTGATGCACTTATTTCTGTACGAATGTGAAGCGCTCGACTGTATTCGAACGCAAGGGTTGTCAATGTTTAATGTGACGTTCCCCCGTTTGAACCAGCGATCGCTGCTAGTTAAATTCGACGTGGCAACACCCAGACTCGGATATTCCGAGAGGACCGATTTACCATGAAGCGCGTCACACGGGCTTATTCCGCCTTGTGCGCGCAGTCTGACAGACGGACACAATGGGAACACCTTTGCTGTTTGCGCGATTGAAATGTCAGCCTCCAGTGTGGGAATGTCTTGGAAACGGCATGACGTTTGTGTCCAAAAGAAATACGGTTGTCCGCACAAACGACAATTCACATGCAGAGTAAATGATAAACGCATTCACAACATTAAGAAAAACACATGTGAAAATCACCAATATTTGTGGATCTGAAAAAGACGTGAACATTTCGGATGCATTTGTGTGACAAATTTTGAGGCAAATCTCTCCCATTTTGAGGCAAATCTCTCCCCATGTTCACCTGCTGCTGGTCGTCTACCTGTACATCTCAACATCAACATATTCTTCAAAGGTACTGCATGCTGCTGGTTCCTTCCATTTTCTTCTATGTAGCATTATGCCTCTGGTGGCTTGAGAGGGTCAAAACATTCGGGACACCGGCACAGTCTAATGACACCAGATGTTGTTATTTTATACACATATTTTTAGTTTAAATCGCGTCTGTTAGACCTACTTGAAAAAATATGTAAGTACATTAAAATATACAGTATATTTTTATTGTGTACATTTTTACTCATTTTGCAATACTTTAATGTTTAAAATGAATGAATGTGATTTCCCTTTATTAAAGAAATCATTATTTTTTCCTCAATTCAAAAGAGTTCTCAGGTGTCTAAAGGAAGGTTTATACTTACATTCACAACCTGGGGCTTTGTGACTACAGGTAGGGCTGCTCAGTGTTGCTAACTTAGTATCTTTTTTGCAAAAATGTTGTGATTTTTTAACCCCTCTTTGATTAAAAAAAAGCAAGTAGCAAGTTATTACAAGTTATTATGGTTAAATAAAATTAATGAAAAATCTAAAACTGAAATAAAATAAAAATACTGTGACAAAAATGAAAATGGTAGTCCCCCCGTCTGGGTTGAGACTGCAAATGAAGCCTCTGGTGAGCACCCATGAAGATGATTGTAGAGGCAACTTTAAAAGACAGAGCTGTCAAATTGTATGTTGTCAATAAATGTCGTGTGCTGGGGCATGACGTTGCCACTTGCCAGACAGAAAGAGCCTCCAACCCCAACATCAACAATTTAGCCAAACCTTCGAGTATGCGATGTACAGGTGCAGCCACCACCACATCCAAACCAAATTTACCAGTGTGTGCGTGAAAAAAGATTAACGAGAAGAAACTACGACCAATCGCCACCAAAATTCACATGCACATCTCAACCTGTGCCCACATACATTTCTTAAAATATCAAAACAAATCGCCTCACTATTGAATGGACATTAAGTGTTTTCCCCTTAGATTGCGCACATATGAAGAAGAAAATTGCAATGTCCATAAAATCTCAAATATTGGTGCGATCCTTTAGATATTGACAAAAAAGTCTTAAACTCCTGCCAGGCCGAATTTGCTTCTGTTGGCGACAGAAAGGTTTCGTTCGCCTTCTGAAAATCATAAAAAAAAACGGGTTTTGACGCCCACCCAAATGTAAAGCGATCGACGAAAAAAACTGTCCACCCCTTGTTCACCTCTAGCTGTTGCCATGGTTACAATGCACGCACATCGCAGTCGTTTAGCATTCTGAAAATAGCTTCACATTTAAACGCAGATTTACTGTTTTTTTCCCGTGTCCTCGTAAATAGTTAACTTTATAATAATAAACAGAAGAAAATAATCATGCAACACCCTCGATTGCTCCCTGCGTGCTGTTTAAAGGTTTATTTACCGTAACATCGATGCTAATTTTGGTTGTATGATAGCATTTAGCTAGCGGACGTTCGTTGTTTAATCACTTGTTTTACACGCCAGTGTTGCGTGGAACAATAGCTTGGAGTGACAATTAAACAATTTGAAGTTAGAACTTTTGCGTCTTACTTCTCGAAGTGGTTGAAAAGTGCCCTGCCCTGAGATAATCTTGAATGTAGTTGATCGATGATAACACTACAAGTTAATTTGCCTGAATTCAGATGACTACTACCCTTTGACTATTGTACACAGATGTGTGTATTGTACATACATATTTGACAAGATCGATATCATACCTCTGGTCAGCAGTCTTCCTGTTAACGTTTCTAAGGATCCAAATCTCCAATCACACGCAATTTCCCGCATACTCGCCTGCCTGTCTAAAGTTTAAGTTTACTTTTCCATCGCTACAAATAGTTAAAATTCACTTAAAACTTGTAGTTGCGTAAACTATCAAAATCTTTACACACACGAGCTGCATTCGCAAAGACGCAGCACGCCCCGCCGCATGGGATTGTGGTGTGGGATATACTACTATTTTTAGCCCCATTTTCGGAGCACACTATTGTCAACAAAAACAATACAGAACCCAATTTCATGGTTGTATTTTTATGCAAAAGGGATCACATTTTATTTTTCAAACCAGCTAAAATTGTTTGTTGTTTTCAGATTTGAGTTTCAAAACGGATTCGAAATATAATACACAGAAGGTCCCTAAATTATAGGATTGGTTTAATTAAATTTCTTTAATGTAATCTTAATATACTATTGTATTATTTGCGTAGTGTTTAATTTGACGGCATTGCTTCTAGTACATGTTGATGTTTTTATGTCCAATCAGCAGCCATGTCAATTTCATGGGCCCGGGCCGTTCAGAATCACTGGTCGCGCTGGCCGACCGATGTCAATTATATTAGAAGAGGGACTGTTTAAAAATTCAACCACGATGGTCCTATGTTTTGTCAGCATTGTCTGTCCGCTTATGGTTGGTCTGAACAAACCACTTCGGTTCAGCAATGTTCTTGAGAT